>NW_026571447.1:11635959-12235959 GCF_026225935.1 Boleophthalmus pectinirostris | reverse complement strand
TCAATAATCATATTATCTTGCACCGTTTCCTTACGACCTCTTGTATAAAATCTCCTATTTACACCAAAAGTGTAACAGCGTGTAGGCGCAGCAGCACAGCATAAGAGCAGCATATGTGCAAGTTTGGTTTTCCATTTGAACTGGTCAGACAGTCTACACCAGCAGTGTCATACGCGCGTCCATCGGCCGTCATGACGCTACACGCCACTCAAAATAGGTTGGAGTTCTAATTTTGCAGCATCAACAAAGCGTCTCTAGACTTTTTAGCATGGGAAAGGCAGGAAATGGGCATGCGGTGTCAAAATAAACTTTCAATGCACTTTCAAAATACATTGTTTAAAACCACTATTACAGTCGCGTAAACACCGTGCGTCGCATCCAGGAGCTTGGGGAATGACTCGTGAAAGACTATGGAAAGTTTACAGCTGTGGGGGATAAATATAAAACACTTTACAGCATCAGACAGAAACTTTACAAGAACAACTTCTGAAGGAAAAGCCGTGTGGTGCAGACAACCAAAGTGAAATGGTGAGTAGCCTCATTAATGCAGCAGCGCAGATATGGCTCGTAATCATTGCAAAGCATCGTCTCTCTTGTTGTCAATCTTTGTATTGTGATTTAAAACATAATTCATCCAATCAACAATTAATATATAAGCAATGTAAAACGTTTAGTGTTTAAACATGAGAATACACAGAGTCTGGTGTTTAAATGTGAGAATACACAGACTCTGGTGTCACAGCAGCATGCAGCTCTGCCTATGTTATGTGCTGCTAAGCTCCTGGTGTAAATTCCAAGTAACTGTGATATACTGTATTTATATTATGATATTTGTGTTTTACTTACTGTACATACATTTATATAATTTATGTCTTATTAATACGAGTCTCTTGCTATTTTTTTTTATTGCTACTTATTTAGAAGCTTAGTAGATTTTTTTTCTATATAATTTTTTACTCTTTGTTATTGTAATATAATGTGATATGTGAGCTGCTATGTCCAAGTAATTTCCCTTGTGGATCAGTCTATTCCAATTTGTGTTATTTAAAGATATTTTTCATTTAGATTATTTTTGGGGGGATGTTCCTGCTTTAGTGTTATTGCGTCTTTTGATATTTTCATTTATCGTCTATATTTTTGTTACCAATATAACTCACTTCAAAACAACTGTAGTGAAATAGTCAATAAAACATGTAAGAAACACAAACTGACCCATGACCCTTGCAACCAGACAGAGGAAGACGGTGGCGGTGACGAAGATCCAATTCCAGGAGTGGTGTTTTCCGTCCACTGTAGCCACGCCGAGGAAGATGAAGATGAGGGTCTCGCTGACGCTGCTCCACATCTTCAGGAAATACTTGATAGTCGTGTGAGACTTGTGAGAAATATTGGCCTCCACGTACGGTTTCATGACAGCTCCACACGCAATCAATCTGTACAGAGAATACAAAAGCATGTGTTAGAAGGGTATGGTATTCAGTAGGTGTTAGCAGGTCAACTGATACTTTGCAGCTGACATCAACATTCCCTGGGGGTGTGACGCTAACAGGAGGCACTGCTCTGTCTGAAGCTCTGGTACTCAAGTTGGACTTTGTAACTTTTTGTTTGGGGGTCCATTACCTTTTTGTTTCTATGGCTATGTCATTGCTCTGCTTCAAATGTTTCATAATGACATTAAACAGATCTCGCTTACGTGGTTTTAATTAAACGAGGTTTTGGACTCAGAGCGGGGTTGCTTCTCCACAGATCTGACCAGTAACTTGGTCTGGTAGAAAGGTTTAATGCCATACTATGAAACATTTTAGACAAAGCTCTCACCTTTATGTGGAAAATCAAGCACTTAAACACGACAATGAACATTTGTATTGATCCCAGGCTCCTGAAAATGTGTTGTTTAAATTTATTTTGTTATTGCATTGTTTTTTTGAGCATTCAGACAATCTAAAAACACTGTGTCGCCATGGTGACTCATAGACATTCTGCAAATAAAGATAAAAATAAAAAAAAAAAACAGCATGATGTCACTACAAAGTATCAATAGAAGTAAATATTTGACTAGTCCATAAAAATAATCACTGACTCAAGCTGACCACTAAAACAATCATTACTTGTTTCCATATTACTGCAGAAGGAAAAGATAAAACTCCAAAGTAACTTGATAAACGCACTAACATTTTCCCAGAATGGCTTGAGAAAGCTTTTAGTCCTTGACGCTGCTACACAAGTGACACTGAGAACATCACCTCTGCCGGGCCCCATACTCTATAAGTCACCGAGCCTTCAGCGGAGACAGGATTGATGTGTATGGGATGGGCTCATGGGAAATGGCAGCCCGGACTCTGTTGGACTGGGTTATGATGACTTATATAATAGCACAGGTCCCATGATCTATGTCCTTGCTGTTTGCCAAGGAGGGATAGGTGACTGTTAGTGTCCATGAAATGTCAAGGTTGTGCAAAGAGACAAGCACTCAATCACAGACTATAGACAGTGTACAGTCAAAAGGAGTTATGCAAAATGAATGACCTTGGCTTATGCTGTATAAAGGGGTACGTTATTGATACTTTGCAGTGACATCATGCTGGGGCTGTTCTACAAGTATTTCTGCAGTTACCACAGTGACACATACCCTGATTCATCAGCCGGTTTCACTTCGTGGAAACCATCTGACCTCGCAGCATTAGGATTTGTTCACTCAACGGTAGGTGGGTACTTTTTATATTTAACCAATCACTGCCATATGTAATGTGCCAAATCCCATAGGAAGAAGGGCAATAACATCTTTCCCCTTGATAAAATTCACCAAACGTTGTCTTTGTTCTGGCTTTAAATCCTCAATCTCGGGAATCGCTGCCAACACAGAATGTATGGCTTCGTCTACATCCATCTCGACCGCTTTGTTTACTGTTGTACTGTACCATAAAAGGGACCCAGACAGACAAAATGAACATCTTTGGTTTATCGGTGCATCCTGTTAATGAACCCACTACACACCGCATCAAGTTTGTCATGTTCCTGAGTACAGTTTTGTATAATCTTTTTGTATATTTATGAAGAATTGTCGTGTGGGAGCATGGGTGACATGGGCTTGTGGGCTGAGCATTGCACAAAATCTTACAGCTAACTGTAAGAAGGGTTCGAACAGGGCCCCAGATAACTAATGTTATTCCAAAGCCCAGGAAAATGATTTTGGTATTATACAAATGTTCAGCCCTACAGACAAGTTTATCCATTTATCCATTATTCCACAAAAATCAGTTACAGGGGACTCACAAGGGACTAGTATATAGTATAAGTACCCCTAACCAACCCTAATAGCAAGTACAGTGACATTAAGTCATGTGTGATCTGTTCCAAGGAAGTAGGTATTTAAATCTATCTAACTGTAATGTATTAATTTATAAAACTTGTCTCTTAAAAAGTACAGTTTCTCCCTTTCGTTCTAAATGGGAAGCGCTTATAGGGGTGAGATTGTGGTTCCACTGACTTTTGTTATCACAGTTATCACTCCTCTGTCTGTTACTGCTGCAGCGAGCATCGTCATTTTGGTCTTAAAATGTCCATATTAACCCACAACACAAGATCAATCTCAAGTTATTCAGAAAAGGTTCTCTTCTGTTTCAGTCCTAGTTTTGAATTTTGATTAGTGACTGATTTTGTATTACTTTTAACAACACTAATTACATCTGTGGTGGACTTACGCCATGATGCCTGAAAGGTGGAACATCTCAGCGGACAAGTAGGCCATGTAGCTGTACACGAACACAAACAGCGGCTCTATGACTCTCATGTGTGACGTGAAGCGCGAGGTGAAGGCAGCGAGCAGACCGTAGATGGCGCCAACCAAAACTCCGCCCAGAGCCACCACCAAAAAGGACACGATGCCCAGAAAGCCATCCAATACAGTGACGGTGCCAGCCCCGGCGTACTCCTCAAACAGATGGTACAGCACCTGGACACAAGATATAGAAGAGGTGGGTGAGCACCTGGCTGCGTGTACAAAGACATTACACACACGGACCTTGCAGATTTTTAGATAATATTGAACTGCTTTTCAGGTAAAAATATAGAGACAATGATAGCATTTGAAAGTACAGTTTTCAGGATCAAAATGTCAAATTTGTAATCTGCAACCATTATAGATTAAATGATAAGTAAGCCATAATTATTAATATTTATATGAAGAATAGTAGAAAATAAGTTATTGTGTGAAAAATATCAATAGAGAATTCATACTACTAAAATATAATTAAGATTTAAAGTGATAGTATGTATGCTGGAGGTAGAAAGTCAACTGCGTGCTTCCATGGAAAAGTTGAAGCCATACACTGGAATATTCCCCATGAAGATATACATTTCACGTGGAACAACTTTTGCATGGAAACAAGCAGGAAGAGGCCCTCCTCCAGGACAAAAAAAAAGGGTCAGATTTGTGGAAATGCGAGACCACTTACAGTACAGATGCATGTTTTCTATATTTTTCAATGCTATAAAAATAAACTAAAAATACTATGACTTTAATTAAATCTCATGTCATTGTACCAGTCAACATTTTATTTAACAATTTAATATTTCTTCAAAATATTTTAACCACCACTAATTTGGAACAGTTTAAGGTCAGATGTGGCTTCCTGATTCTTTTTCTCTTCTCTTATTTGTGGTTTAGACTAAAATGTACACTGGTTTCACTTCCTTTCTGGCTGGATCAATTTACATATGGAAAAGAAGAGATGTAAGTGTGTTTAATGTGTGTGTTATTGCTTTGTTGCTGTTGAAATGTTTCTTTGAATGTTTCAGTATGGCATTAAACCTTTCTATCATCATGGAGAACAAAACAGACCAAGTTACAGGTCAGATCTGTGGAGAGGCAAACCCTCATAGTCAGAATGTCTGTTTTTCTCTTTTTGAGCTATAAAACCACCTATAACTTTATACATTTAAAGTAGATCTGTTTATGTCATACTGTGGAACACTCCAGGCAAAGGAGTGACATTTCCATAGAAACAAGCAGGCGACGAATCCTCAGGCAAAAAGTTACATAGTGTACCTTTAACTTGCCGAGTCAGAGTTACTGTCAGACATATTTTTAAAAACTGTCCCTCCATAAAAGTCACAGCGTTGCTTATTTGCTCCAGTCACTTACCACAGTGACAGCATCATTGAGCAGAGACTCTCCAAACACCAGAATATGCAGCAGCTCATTTATGTGAATCTCCTCAAAAACAGCCAGCACAGCCACGGGGTCCACCGCCGAAATAATGGACCCAAACAGCAAGCACGGCAGCAGCTCCAACTGGTGAAGGTCCGACGGATAACCCGGGTTTATCTGACACACGGCGTACAGCAGACCCCCGACGAAAAAGGCGTTCCACAAAGTTCCCACCACGGCGAACATCAGGATCGTGCCCAGATTTTCCATGAAGGGCCGGATGGGGAGGAAGTAGCCAGCGTCAAGGATGATGGGAGGTAGCAGGCAGAGGAAGAAGACATCGGCGTTCATGACCGGGGGGACCTCTTCTCCGGCCAGTCTGATGAGGCCCCCCACCAGCAGGCCCACGACGATGAGGAGGCAGCTCTCTGGGACGATGTTGGACAAGCGTGGGATGAGATGGAAGCCTGGGAGGGACAAAACAAAGGCAGTTTAATGAGGTGTGGTGAAATATGAAAGTTTTAGGAGGTTGAAATATGGGGAAGGTCACTACAATCACTACATTGATAGAGTCACTGTACAGGTTAATTATACAGAAAATAGGTCTGGGAATCATACTCTGGGGTGTATGATGGGGTGGGGTGGCAGTAGTTCAGTTGGTAGAGCATTCACCCACTGATCTTAAGGTTGGCGGTTCGAATCTTGCTCTCGACATAAACATCACGGGTTGAGCAGTCAGATTCCAGCTCCCACAAATGAATGCTGTCGTTGTGTCCTTGGGCAAGACACTTAACCCACCTCGCCCACAGTGTCTGTATACACTGGTGTATGAATGTGTGTATGAATGGGTAAGTGGGTCCTTGTTGTAAAGTGCTTTAAGTGCTTTGAAGGAGGAAAAGCGCTATAAAAAATGTGACTATTTACATTTTAGCAACAGTATTTCTTTGTTAAACTACTACCTGTGCGAAGTTAATATGAAATACATATATTTTAATTATCAAAACAGTGAAGATGTCAAGAGCATTTCATAAACAAGTTTCCTTCCTCTAAATGAGATAAAAGATACAAAACTATACGATACAGCATCCCACTATAACAGTACTGTATCACCAAATTTAGTATCATGGTATTTTGATATTTTGAACACCCCTAATAAAAACTGTAACATATTTGAGTATTCCAAAATAAGACTGCACTGATTGGGAATCAGTTTCAACTCCTGAAGTTCATGTTTTCAAACTGTAATTCATTTCACACACTGCACATATTAAACACATCCAGGAACATTAAAGGTACCGTTTGATTTTTTTTTCACCACTAGATGTCAGATGTGAAACCTGCACCCACAGATTATTTTCCTCAAATTATGCAATTTCAATGTACTACAGACTCCTCCACAGCCATTCTTTACCACAGATGTTAAACAGATGCGTTGTCACATTTTGAGCAGTGATCTCTTTAATAACAAAGCTTTAATTAGATTTAAAATCAATAACCGATACGATAAAAAGTGCACATATCAGCCAACTGATATATAAATCTAAAGAGAAGTCATTTGTGCAGCCTTATTTCAATTAATTCAAGTCTGTGAAGTGTGAAGTTACATTAAATTTGGTAAGCCGCTGTTCAGTTTGTTCATTATCTCGTGTTTCATTTCATTAAGCATATCTTAAAAATGAAAAGAATGTTTGGAAAGATAAAACAAACCACGTGCAGGTCAAACCCACAAAAATACAAACAATGTGTATTATGTGATTCATGATGTTATCTGTTATTGTTTGGGAAATTAGTTTTTCTGCCAAAAACATATTTTAAAAAACCCCTACAAAATACCAATACAAAAGCGGTCCAAAGACCATCATTACTACAAGAACGTGACATACCACACTTCTATGAGCACAGTAGTGACATAGCACCACTCAAACTGTACAAACATACCACTTTGAAAAACACTCATGCTTTAAACAACACCCAATTTGAAAATAATGCTGATGAACATGTAGACCTGTCACTATAATTACTATATCAACTTATTGTTCAATATATGAAAGCTGGAACAATATTTTTTGGAGGTCAATATTTACCGTATGCATATTTCCTTTGCCCTACAGGGAAATTTGAGGTTATTTTTTAGCTATATGATGACTATAACTTCTATGACTCATTACAGATGCAAACTAAGTACTAAAGTGTTTCATTCTGCTGATTATTTACTGCAGTTCTTTTTTTTTTAAACAATATTGCTAGGAGAGTTTTTGTGTTTTTTTTTGTGTGTCAGTGGCATAAATAAATTTCTGTTTTATTGTTTATCATCTATATTTTCTTCAACAATATACTGAACTTCAACATTTTTAACACGTGACACATAAAATGAACACAATTTGGTTGGTCAAATTCTTCTCTCCATGGAGATGTTATTGCTTTGTCTGGGATGTTTCACAGCACGGTATTAATGAATTTCCTTTGGGATAAATAAAGTATTTACCCATCTATCATCTATTTAAACTCAGTGTTTCCTGCAGCACTTTATAGTTAAGGCCTTGGCAACAACTGGCCCCCACCTTGACTACGTGAATCCTCGCAAAACTACGGTTGTCACACGGAATCTCCATGCACCCCCGCTCCTCACTTCTCCATGCATGAAATTTGGAATCATGGAGACAAAAACAGACCAAATTACAGGTCAGATCTGTGGAGAGGCAACTCCACTCACAGTCAGAATGCCTTTTTTTCTTGCTATTTTTGAGCTATAAAACCACCTGTAACTGACTACATGTAAGGTAGAGCTGTTTAACGTCATACTGTGAAACATTCTATGCAGACCATTGAAATATCCATAGAAACAAGCAGGTGACGTAACAACCAAAAAGTTACACAGTGCACTTTTAAGAGGCTGTTTCCTGGTTTTAATTGCAGTGCAGGCTGGGTCATGTCTTTGCATACCTTAACACACATTACACTTTTTGCTTCATGAAGCACTAATTTAAGTCTCATGGGAGTGACAGAGTTTTAGTAGTGAGTAGTGACTCTGCAAATGCTGTGGTCTTGTGACTATCTAAAGGAAAAAATGGAAATAAGATGCAAAATTTTCAATGTGAAATCACCTGATGTGGCCCCTTCAAATCTGAAAAATGCATAGAAATTTCGGCAGCAAAAACAAATTCTGAAGCACAAAAAGCAAGAAATATTGTAATTAAACAATATTAAAGATTATTTTAAGCTGCTTTAAACATTATATTATTTCATGAAAATCCCAGTAAACCGTTTCTATGATATACTGTGGATAAATAGACACAGGAATAGGAAATGTTTGATAGTTCTGCAGTTTACAAAAATGTAGGTAAATGTCGTTCCATTTGAAAACTTATATGTTGAGAAGCTGACAAACATATAAGCAAGAAATTGTCTTAACAAAATCTTAAAGTTGCACTGCGTAACATTTCTAGTGGAGAGTCCGTCATTTGCTTGCCTCCAAGGAAATGTTATTGCTTTGTCTAGAAAGTTCCAGAGTACAGATTAAACCTATCTGTCACGAGGAGAACAAGCATGTTACAGCACTACATTACATTACAAGTCAGATCTGTGGAGAGTCGCCCCTATTCACATAAGGAATTACTGTATTTTTGAGCAACAGAAATACCTGCAGTGAATAAATGCTAGATGTTAGTCATGCCATGGAACATTCCAGGCAAAGCAATAATATCTCCATGGAGACAAGCAGGTGCTGGACCCTTCACCAGAAAAGTTCCACAGTGCATCATTAAATATAATAATTCAGTTCTTCTACAAACAACACATGCTTCTGATAAAAAAAAAAAAAAAACTAAATATGATAAATATAGAGCTCCAAAATGTTACTATGTCATAATATAGTAATTATTTGCCTATCAAATTTTACACTTTATTTGACAGTCTAATTTATTTCAGTGGTACTTAATGCCAGAACAACAAAGCCACAGTATTTAAATGACGTTCCAGTGAAATTCAGGGGTGGAATTGAATATATTTTCTTCTTCCCACTCCTTTTCAAGCTCAAATAAGAAAAGAAATACATATATGAAATGTGTCCTGGATGCATGTATATCTCTTTTGTTCTTTCATTTGATAGAAATGAAAAAATAAAAACAAACAAAAACAACCATAGCTCCAGAAAATGCAGTGTCATAGTAGAAAATGTCCTTCGGGGAATGTTAATGTCTTCGCGAGCACTGACGCCTGACAACATAGAGGCATTATTCAGCGCTTGAAATGTTGACTCGAAAGGGAAACAGAGCTGTATGCTTTCTACGGGGCTTCCACAAATGCCCTGTGTAAGCTGCCACATAGTTTTTTAAGACACCAGACACAACCATGGATTATACTGTGGTTATATTCTAACCCCGAGCTTTGAAATCCATTCACCACACACACACGCGCCTAAATGAAATGTCCAAAAATGAAAAGAGTGGTGCAGTGAATGACTGAGTGGTACAAAACAAGTCTTGAAGGTAGAAAAATAATTTGATAGAAAAACGCTGCCTGGAAGATGTAGGTGTGTAATTTGCTGTTTCCTAGGGATGATTTTGATTTGACACACAAGACACTTAGGTGGCATTTGGAATGGTTTATATTTTAATAAATGAATTGTAATCACAGCTACTTATTTCTAAACTGACCCTTGTGGGTTTTTAGTCATGTTATGAAACAGACCCAGATTTGTAGTTCATTTCATTCACACATGCTTGAGTAATACTGCATTACCCGGCTGCCTACATCTCCAAAACAATTCTAATGAAGGTGTATATCAGATACCGTTGCTTTTAAAATTCTAACTATCCAATGCATGCAAAACTATAAAGCCTAGTGTGGCCGGACTGGTGCCAGCGATGTGCTCATGGCATACATATCTTGCATTATATAGCAGGGGCTCTCAAACTGTGGTATGCGGGTTTCCTCTGGTGGTATTGGCTTTGTTTAGCAAGGCAAGGCAAGTTTATTTGTATAGCACAATTCGTACACAGAGTAATTCAAAGTGCTTTACAGAATAAGAAATACATTAAAATCACAATAAAAACAAATAATCAAAACATAATTATTCACTTTTTTCAATTCTCATATTCAACCATAGTCAGTTTCTATGGTAAACCAATCTTGACCTGATGACCCAACCAAAATAAGTCAGCATAGAAAAGTCATAGTAAGTGTCTGTATATATTTACTACACACCTCTACTGTACTGAGGCATGTCATTGTCACTGTCTCATCTGCTGACAACACACATCAGCAGCCACTCAAACGTAATCTGATCCAGGTACTGCTACTGCTAATGTTTTTGATGAGGAAACACCAACATAGACATAGACATAACATAGATCAGAAAATAGCATAATAACATATAATACAATCAAGGGAATCAAAAATTAAAATCTGCAATCATACCATTTATTAAATCAACTTTCAAATCTAAAATTTCCTTCAGGATTAGGATTAGGATTGATTTGCTAGACGGTAGGTTGGTACTTTTTTTTTATCTAACCAATCACTGCTATTTGGTTGTGACGTACGTATGTAATGGGCCGGAATGCTCAGTGGTGTCCAAATAATCGCCGGCACAACAGCGAACAAAGCAGAGAGTGAAAATCCTCGATGTCGGGAATTGCTGCCAACACAGAATGTATGGCTTCGTCTATATCATGGGTCTCCAACCTTTTTCCTCCGGTGAGCTACTCTTACAAAACGAAAATGTCAGAGAGCTACTAATTTTAGCTGTCACAAAAAATTCATATATATATATATATATATATATATATATATATATATATATATATATATATATATATATATATATATATATATATATATATATATATATATATGATATATATATATATATATAGCAGATGAGCAGAGAGAGCCTTAGATGAGGTACAGTTAGATGCCTATAAAACATAAACCATTATCCATTTATTAAAGCACAAAGTAAGGTATCAAAATGTTACACGTACAATGGTAATATGCTTTTAATCAAATTTTACTTATTCAGCACAATAACAAACGTCTGCTTTGTTTACTGTTGTGCTGTACCACAAAAGGGACCCAGACAGATGCTTGAGTTTGACGTCATTGCTTCACAGCTTTTCACTGCACGGTCTACAACCTAGTCGCTGGAGAGAAATGAAACTGAGCGGAGGCACTCGGTGACACCAGCCTGGCTAACAAAGAGTGACAACACAAGTATTTTGGAAACCAGATTACATTTTGGATATTGTTACTTTTAAAATTCTAACTCTCCAGTGCTTGCAAAACTATAAAGCCTGGTGGCAGACTGATGCCTGTGATGTTCTTATTATATAACTTGCATTATAAATCTTACATTACATAGCAGTGGTTCTCAAACTGTGGTAAGTGAGCTTCTTCTGGTGGCATTTGTTTTAGTTATTCAGATTTTCAGCCTTCTCTGTGTTCTTCTAAACTAATTATTGGTTCATTCTTTGTTGGATTCTATTTGTTGGAGCTCAGGCTTTTTAATGATACTGTCTATTTAAAATGGTTTACTGGAATTATCTTGAGTTATTATTGTATCAGTGATTTAAAGTAGTTTCAGTATTATCATGTATCATCATATATCTCATTTTCTACAGTAAACCTAAACCAAAACTAACCAAAATGAGCCACAGTAATTTCCTGTCTGTATTTATTTACTACACCCCTATGCTGTACTGGGGCATGCATTGTCACTGTCACAGATGATGACAAGGCACATCAGCAGCCACTCAAACGTAACGTAATACGACCCAGCTCCTGCTACAGCCTCATGGGGGCTAAACAATCCCATATGGGTGGACCACAGTGGTTGCTTGATCTAGTAGAAGATAAGGAGATAAAAAGCTTTTGTTGTGTAATTGAACCTTTACAGTAGATAGAAAGGGAAGGGCCATCGCTATAGAGACATGTCATTTCTATAAACACGGCACCAGAGAGGACCACAAGGGCTACGCTTGCTCAGCCGCAACATATGTTAAAGGGGCAGCGGGCTGTGTAGGGTTACATGGAGGTTCAGGTTTGCCAGCGCTTGTATAATTATCCAGTAGACATGGCAGGGTAAGGGACAATAGAGGTTAAAAGTTGGATGGTGTCATAGTACAGGTATGTTGTAATGTGATGTTGCTCGTCAAGGACTTTGAAAATAATTGTAGGCAACTGGAAAAATTGTCGGAAGGCTAATCATGGGTTCACACATGCACATAGGGATACACCGATCCAGCTTTTTCAGTTCTGATACAGATTCCAATTCTAAATGCAATGCAATGAGGGCAATGTGTATGTAGGAAAAAGGACACTAAGGCTACGTCATCAAGGACACGATGACGTCAACTGCAGCGAGCGTGCTCTGTGTTTACGGAAGTTGTCCAAACATGGACGCAGCATTGAGCACCTGGCGATTTTTAAAGTTTCTGTTGTACCGGAGCCAGAACATGTACAACTTACTTGTTTTAAGGAGGAGTCTGAGAAGGAGAAGGACGAGGTTTTTGGCCATGGCGTTTTCTGGGGCAGTCCGTTGAAAGGAACGTGTGGATGTGCAGACGTAGTTAAGAGTGGTGAGTGGTGATGTGCTTCGCTTCAGTGACACAGAGTTCATTAACAATTTTCGCCTACTTCAGCGCAGAATAGTGACGTTTGTGGCTTGTTGATAACGTGTAGGTCGGATGAATGCACTTTGGCCGTTCAGACTGAAGTCGCATGTCAAGAGATCGCATATGTAATAGTTTCAGGACCACATATCGAAGTGGCCTGGGTCGCATTTGAAAAAATCGGATCTGTGTTGTTCAGACTGTCATTAAAAGATCAGATACAGGTCACATAGGGGCAAAAAAATTTGATTTGGGTCACTTCAGGCTGCAGTGTTTGTGCATAATAGTGAAGATTTCTGCAATTGATTAATAATTGTGCCTGAACTGAAATGTACTGATTTGAAATGTTTAGTAACCATCGGTGTTGAAAAGGGAAAAGGGGGCAAATAACATAAGATTACTCTTCTTTCTGTTCCTTTTCCATTTCTTGTATGTTTGATGTTGTGACAGTGTTGATGTCTTTTTATACTTTATGAATGAAATAAATAAACAAATACAAATATCTGATGATGCTCAATATCAACAGACAGGGCAGTAGATGGGGGGACAAAGGGGTCCCAGGGTTGTAACGGCCCAGAATTGGATCCTCTTCCTATTAATTTATATTACGGGGGGCTCATGCAAGGCTTCTTGCCCCGGACCCCTAAATTTCTGTTGACTCGCCAGTGCACAGACTGAAAACAACATTTATTTCCTTAAAAAATAAATAAAATAAGACAGAACTGATCCAAATGTGCTATGCAGCTGTTATTTATCTCTCACATAACATTATGAGACTCTCTGGGCTGACTGTGACCAGTAAATAGTCTTAATACATCAAATTACATGTCCAAACTGGATATCAACAGCCGGTATCTGATCCAGGTAATTAAAAAAAAAATTTAATTGAATTGGTGCATCCCTATTTATTATATTTATTTATTGTGTTCTATATTATTTCTTCTGTATATCTACTAATATAATATCTTAAAAATGTTTTTCTAGAGCTTAGCCAGTCATTCTTTAATTCCAAAAGTTAACTAAATGCTTCATCCACTGACTTTCATTTAGACCACCATATGTATGTGGAAACTTTATGTAAGATTTTAAATTTCATAAACCTATGTGTGTTTCCAGATATGAGCAAACATGAAGTCCCCTTTATGTATAATGTAATGTTAGGTGTTTTGGTTCTCTAATCAGAAAGCAGAATGAGCCTGAAATGAGTGTCTGATTTGGGTTGCCAGTTTCAGCGCTGAAATCCAGTTGGTTTAAACCTAAAAGAACTCACTCTAAATCCTCACTCTTTATCATCACCAATTATTAATCAGTGCTGGTGCAGGTTTTCATACACTGATAAAAAATGTATGTGTACTTTTTCTGCAGGTTTCACCACTGCCAACTGAGGTTCATGTGATTGTAGTTTCTTTTTTAAAACACCAAGCATGGAGGCTACATACAGATCCTTTAACAAAACAGATATGGTAATAAATGACAAAGTGTAATCAAAAAATTAAAGAAACAAACGTGTATGTTATGAAAGTTATTTACAAAAATCATTACTAGTTAGTTCGAGGACAAATAAGCTGTCTCTGCCACATTATACGATGCTGTTATCAAGGCAAGTGCAGGCCCCACTGACAGAGAATTCTAATTGAACTTAATTGGAACATGACTTTGTGAAAGGTTAGAGATGCTCTTTGGGAATATTGGGGAAACATTTGGCTAAACAGGTGCCAGGACTGTTATAATAAGCAACTGACGGATATAACAGTGCACCACCAGGGTCCACATGCCTACGTGAACACAATATACTTAGGAAACACTCAGGAGTCTTCAATCAGAAACTCACTACAAATTATGATTTTCTTTTCAGTATACTATGGGTAAACAGATACGCCCACAGCTCCTTGGCGGTACGTTGGCAGCAAGGATAACTAAGTAATTCTGTCAAAATTGGCTGGAAAACGTCTGGAGAATTCCCTAGAGAAATCTTCAGCAGTCTTGTGTTGGAGGAGGCTCACAGCTGGTGCAGACTTCTGAGAGAACACAATCTGTTTACTAGGCCACTGGAAAATGAAAAGCACTACTGAGCTCGGGCTTCAAGTAGGTGTGGGGTAATTAAGATGAGGCGCTACTGAGATGAAGTAAAGCGCGTAGGACTGGTGATTGCATTAGTGGGCTTGCATTTACACAATTGGTTTGATAACACAGCTGTGACTTCTGCTACTTCAAAAGCTCATTCTCTATCGATGATTTCCACAAAGTAAAGGCATTCATCAATAAATTATCGGTGTGATCTATGTAAACTACCACTTTACATAAAGGTGAATTGGAGGGTTCATGAAATGCTTTTCTTCACAAAGATGTTTGCTTTGTCTGAATGGTCACAGTATGGTATTAAATAGGGGTGTAATGATATCCAAGTCTCACAATATGATATTGTCACGGTATGAACTTCACGGTACAATACTTATTGCGATATCGAGGGAAAGCTCACGATATGATGGGGAGGCTCACCATTAGGGGTGTAACAATATCTTAATCTCTCTGTACAATATTTTCACCATATACATCTCACGGTACGATATTTATTGAGATATTTTTTAAGGGTTAATATGCACCTTTTTCCTCTTAAAATGTCTTAACAAGACTTAATCCAAAGACCTAAGACTTAAAAGTGCTTAGAACTGTTATTTCTTCATGTAGTCTACACTAAAATGGAGCAAAGGATCATGGTCTATGTAGTTCCCTCTGTCTTTTTTAGCTATTTTGCTGCACCATAACTCTTAATTTATTATTGTGAGAACTTTGACGATACGATATCATGATATTTTGGTTATTGTAACATCCCTAGTATTAAACCTTTTCTAAGTATTTTTGAGCGATAAAACCATGTGTAATTCAGTGAATGTAAGCTAGAGCTGTTTAATGTCATACTGTGGAACAGTCCAGGCCGAGCAAACAAAAAGTGACATAGTGCACCTTTAAATAAATAAATACACACAGTTTAACTTTTCTGGTGAGTGTCAAAAACTTGCTTGACTCCATGGTGGTAATATTTCTTTGCCTGGAAATGTCTCACAGCATAGCATTAACGTGATCTATCATGCATGTATTGAATTAGAGGTGGTTTAAATGGTCAAAATAATCTTGAAAGACATGTGTTTTTAGGCTATGATGACGATCTGAACAGAAGACACAAAAGTGGCGTCGCATTTTCACTTTTTATTCTGCGTTTAGATGAGTGTTTTCGGGAGGAAATCTGCGTGCATACGGTGAAGCAAAAGTGTGTGGAATTCGATTGGGTATGCGTGGTGATGGTGATGTATGTGACGTAAATGCGTATATGACGTGAGCAGATCTGACCAGAGTTTTGTGTCTTGTCTTGGGAAGTGTAGACAGAAAAGCTACAGCATAGCATATTCAGCTTTTCCACTCTGGAGGGTAGTTTCAGATTTTTGCTTTTTTAAGCCCCAAAAATGCTGTCACCGTCTAAACGAAAGGCACTTCTGATAAAATATTTTGTCGTTTTCACCCGCAAGCGTTCTCGTGTAAACAGAGCCTTAGTGTGAGCAGGTAATGGTCTACATTGCAGATAACTAAAATGAGGTCATAAAGTAAGTAACCTGCAGGTGTAGCTGGTTTCTTTTAGCTCCAGCTCTTAATATACTGCTGATGCTGACCAGGGAAATGTTTTATGCAAAATCGTCAAAAAGTAGAAAACTATTCACATGTTTGTTTTTTCGTCTAACCTATTATATTAAACCATAAGTGGAGGAAGTATTTATTTAAATTAGTGTAGCCACAATATCAAAATTTTAAACTTGATTTCAATACTGAACACTGCTTCCGATACAATGGTTATAATAAACAAAATTCTTTCTTTAGACAATAGAATGTGATTTTCAACAATCATAGTACTTTCTTTTGTATTATGTGGTCTTATATCTGTGTAATCTCTCAGTCATCTAGGTATGCTCCATAGGGGTCCTAGTGAATTTGGACTTAAACTTGTGCTGAAGATCATTTTAGTAGATTCAAGTTGGTACTCCAGCTTTAAACAGGAATATCCTACAAACATTCACACTTCCAATTGCCTTAAGAGTCCTCCATTATTTTAAGCTCATAGGTAGACCTGTCAAGATAATTACTATGTCATTTTATCATTCAATATATGAAAGCTGGAAGAATATATTTTAGTGCTTAAAATTTATCTTGTGAAGAATTTCTATGAAGAAGAGATTTGGGTTCTGTTTGTTTTAACAGAATAACAGTTCAGGTTAAATAAGTGACTAATTATTGGTTGATTCTGTTATTTATTTATTTATTGGAGCTCAGGCCTTTAAATTATACTGTCTATTTAAAAAGGATTAAGAGAATCATCTTGCATTATTGTCAATGTGTCAGTCACAATATATCTCTAGTAATATATCAAGCTTCAAAATTTGCTATCGTGACAGGCCTACCTACAAACACTCACACATCCAATTGTCGTAAGAGTTTTATGAAGAGTTTTATCTGGAAAATAACAGCACAAAGTGTTATCTACATTGTTCTTTTCTTAACACAGCCATTTCACTGTTTGCCTTAATACTAAGCAACAGAAAAATGTTCCTCACACACAATTATCACATTTGTCGCCAAATTAATCTTGAAACCCGCAGAGCCCTGTGAATTCACTGAGTGGTATTATTATGACGAGATGCTGCCTGTGGTTAAATAGCTCCTCCAATCTGCATTGTGTCATAAAAACTGTCAGGGCACTGTTCTCCAACTGTCATTCACCCCTCAAACCAACTTCCAAAAATAGGATTGACATTTGATGAACAATTAATGGGCACACGGAGGGTGGCAGGCATGTGAACACTGAGGAGGGGCTAGGAGTAAAGCAGTCATTTTCATACACAAAAGCTTCACCAACAGCTATGTTAAGGGTCCTGTATTACAAAAAAAGTTGTCTTTTGAGCTTTAAGTCATGGTAGAATGTTGTTACTTTCATCAAAAACATACCTGGAGTTGTGTTTTGTTTCATGGAGTTTACCACATGGAACACTGTGTTTTCTGTTTGAGAGAAGAACTCAGCGTAATTATGCAGGGTTTGTGCATTAAACATGTGTGAATGAAACAAAAGACAACTCCAGGTCTGTTTGTGATGAGGAAACATTATAACATCAGAAAATAGCATAAGGGCCTGTAAAAACAACAAAATATTTTATTGGAAGTGCCTTTCCTTTAGACGGTGATGGCGTTTTTGGGGTTTAAAAACACAATCTGAAACCAACCTTCAGAGTGGAAAAGTTGAATACGCTTCACCGTAGAGTTTCTGTCTACACTACCCAAGATGCAAAACTCTGGTCAGATGTGCTCATGTCGCGTACACATTTACATTACATGCATACAGTCCACAGAAACAAACATGACGGATTATTTCCATGCGCTGGACCTTCAATAAGCAGCTCTAATAAACTTACAGGAGGCAGCTCAACAAATGTACAAAATACGCAGAGATACTATTATTGAACAGAGAAGGATCTGCAATCACCGCTGTCAAATTCTGGATGCACCAGTTCGTCGCAGGAGAGTCAGACGGCTATGGGTGAGACCTGGAAAACCAGTCGATGGTGGGACAACTTTGTGGAAGGATTAGCTGATGAAAATGCATGCCGTGAAAACTTCTGTATGTCCAAAGATGCCCTTGTTGCTTTAAGTTCAAGCATACCCAATCAAATTCCACACACTTTTGCGTCACTGTATGCACACAGATTTCCTCCAGAAAACGCTTGTCTAAAGGCAGAATAAAAAGTGAAGACACAACACCACTTTTGCATCTTCTGTTCAGAACCGTCATCATAAAAACGTAGCCTAAATGTAATAAATGTGTTCCTTGTTGTTTGGCAAATATTGGTATAATAATGGTTCATGTGAATTTAGCCAGGGCCTCTCAGTTTGTTTTGAAATGCTAATTACCATGGCAACGGAGCTAGATTTTCATCCCTGTGCCATGCATAGACGATAAATCCTACTGGACTCACATGCAATATTAAAAGCTACCCACTAGAACCTAAGTAATTACTGCAGTGCCCCAATGGGAGAAGGACATTAGAGGCATTTGTAAGACTCAGTAGAAAATGACCTCCTTAACATTGCGAACTGACCATGAGGGACAAGAGAAGAGACAAGAACGAGAGAGAAAGAAGCACATTGTAACATCAACACTGACCCGGGGAGGACACGCTACTGGGGCTCTGACAAAACACTCGACGCAGGTGGCCCTCAAGCACTGGAGCAAGGCTAAGAGGGACTGTTAACACATACTTAAAGCTGCTGAGCGTGACTGCGATTAAGGCTTCCAGAGCACATCAACGGAAGAGGAAGAGGAGAACAGGGGAAGAAGAGCAGTGGGCTTAAAACAAACATAAATACACTGGCGTTTTACCAACTTTTTTTTTCGCAGATGACGTCTTTCAGAACCACAAAAAGACATGTGTTGTGTCAGGAGTGCAGCATGGGACTTCCTTAAATTGCTCAATTTGATGAGGAAACATTTGCAGAGACAGCTGTTAAAATACGTCTATCTAGAAATTTAAGAAAGCAGTTACATTACTACATTAGCTACATTAACAATAGAAACACCTGAAATGAATAAATGCCAGATGGATATGTTTAATGTCATACCATGGAACATTCCAGGCAAAACAATGACTTCTCTATGGATCCTAATTATACAATGCACCTTTAACCTAAATCAGGAAAGTCTAAGTACGCAGAACTTGCAACAGTCTCTTGAAGACAAACACAAGACATCATGTAAGCTTTTTTTTTTTTCTATCTGTGCATCTGTGCTAGAAATCTTTAAAGGACTATTAATTAACACATAATATACTTGGATCACCATTTTATTTTTTTATCGTTTTGAAAAGGCAAACACCAAAAACATTCATTTTCATTTTTGACTCTCAGTCCCTGCTCCTGCCCCTTCAGAGTGCTATCATAACACAAGAACCATGCATAAGTCTGGGGTCTGACCTCGTACCTGCTTATACTGCTAACCATAAAGAGGATTTGAAGAACCAGAAGAACAGGAGAAATCACTAGATTACACAGACATACACGAATGACCTAAAAACCACTTCAGGCCTGCTTGTGACCCTAACCCTAACCTTAACTCTAATCCTTACATTATAACATCTTCATTTCACCCCCTCTTTAATGTTTCTCTACTGTAAATACAATAGTGTGATGTGTAAACTATTAAACTGTAGCAAGAAGATAAGAAAGCCATCAACATGATAGAATAAGTACAGTTTGGCAGCACACTTTTGGCGACAGAAAAAAAGGCAATTATGAAAAAATGGACAACAGCCAAGGACTGATGTGAAATTATAAATGTGGCTCGGAAAAAAAATGAAAAAAACTACGTTCAGATTTAATTTGAAAATGGGCCTCTTTGACAAAACTAAATGGACTAAAAATCGTACTTATACGCTGGACATGATGTACCGTAACGTTTTTTTAAAGATGCGCTGTGTAACTTTTTCGTTGGAGGGTTAGTCACTTGCTTGTCCCCATGGAGACAGCATTACATCGCCTAGAATATTCCACAGTATATTAAACTTGAGCAGACTGGTTGAACATGGCATAACCGGGCCCAGGTACAAGTCAGGTATATAAGGCAAGCTAAAGCACAATAAGAATGCATGTTTTTTGAGGTATTTTTTGAGCAGTATAAGCCATAACGCAAAATGAAATACATGCAAATTTTTTATATTTTTGATGCTCTACTGTGGAACATTCCAGGCAATGCAATAAAATCTGCAGACCCTCCATCAGAAAAGTTACACAGCACACTTTTAAACTTATTTCTCCTTTTCTCTACGCTGTGCTCTATGTTTTGTGCTTTCAATGTTTAATAAAAAAATTATAATAATAATAAAGTGCTTAGTTTGATGACAAAGACACCGTAAATGTAGCAGTGACAGGTGAAACAACAGCACCAGTGGGGTCTAAAAAAAAACAGTGTATTTCATGCTGCTCTAATGAATTAGCCTGGGTCGTCCATAGTGGCAGTTTGTCAATAGACGCTCAGGGTCCTCCTCCCCAGACACTGTTCACCAGGCAAGGTCAATGAAAGCTCTCTACGTTACATTGTGCTATGGGGGAGGGGCCGATAATGATAATAATTGAAGAAGCATTGTATAACTTTTCGGGTATAGGGTCCATCAAATGCTTGTCTTGATTGCTTTGTCTGAAATGTTTCACAGTATGGTATTGAATTTTCCTATTTTCACGGAGATCAAACCAGACCAAGTTACAAGTCAGGTCTGACATGTAAGATAGAACTGTTTAATGCCATACTGTGGACAAGCAAGTTAGATAATGCACCTTTAATGTTTCAGTTTTAGGGATGTAACAATTACTGAAATTTCACAATAACACCATGGGCCATCCCAATATATTGAATTACAAGGCTTTTGGTTTAGAATCATTGTTTTGGTGCAGCATGAGCTAAAAGCACATAGGGAACTACAGGCAGACTGTGGTTTCAATACAGACCACATGAGGAAATAACCGTTACTAAGCACTTTTAAATCTTAATTATTTAAAGGCTTGTCAAGGCACTTTAAAGGGAAAAAAGAAGAATATTCACAAATCTCTTAGCCTTTACAAAATATTACAATAAATAATGTACTGTGAGATGTGTATCGTGAAAATATTGTACAGACAGATTTGGATATTGTTGCATCCCTACTCATTATTGTTTTAGAGAATCACGAAATTATAATAATCAGAAATAAGATTAACAGTCAAGGTTGAGATTTAAAGGTGCACTGTGTAATTTTTCCACCTGCTTGTCTCCATGGAGATGTTGGAGTTTTAGCCTGGAATATTCCACAATATGGCGTGTATCTAACCTGTATTATTCAATTTTATTGCTCAAAACTAAATTCAATTAGTGGGGTCGCCTCTCCAGAGATCTGACATATAACTATACAACTTGGCATGGTGACATAGTAGAATCACTTTAAGACATTGTAAAAGATAAAATTTTACATATACTTTTTTGGTACCGGTACTAAACAATAGTTTTTAGTACAAATTTCTGTATTAATCGAAATCTGGAGAGGCGAAACTGAGCAATAATTGGAAAAACAATAAATAAAGTATTCAAAACATGTTACCTAAAGACAAAAGTCACCTTGCACTGTTGTATCGTTACCATCTTAACACTTTTACAATACCTTAGTGGTACCTTTTAATGGTACCCTAGACTCTCAGCGCCCACTGGCACTTGTTACACATTATCATTTCTAAAGCCACGAACTCTGTCCCGTTGCCAAGTGACTAATTGTTCACCGGTGGCTGCCAAACACGGTCGAGCGAACAAAGTCAAAGCAGAAAAGCGTCTTATCAATCCTGTTTGAAAGGGCTATTCATATGAGCCCTTTTAATATGGAGGATTTTTTTTTTGTTTTTTTTGTTTCTTGTCAATGATGCATTATAGAGGTGCATTTGTAATTATGATGACTAAACATCAATCTGCTTGACTAAACATTCCAGATAACACACGCTCGTTATGTTACTGACAGGCTATCAATCAAACTCCCTACGTTTCTAGCGTAACTGACCTGCCTGCGCGCCGCCGGTACGTGGTTTACGTACGCCTGTCACGCAGTCCACAGACGCAAGACGCACAGACGCTGTTTACTCCACCAATGCAACAGTTCTTAGCGGCTTTTTTTGACCTATATCTTCCTCGCAGTTAGCACAAAGTTTGTTGCAATGGCAGACAAGAATCCAGGAGCAGTTAGCCGCAAAAGAAAGTCCGTTTTTGAGGTCGCTGAAAGAAGAAGACAAGGGGAAAAGCAGCGAAGCCAAACTAAGGTGATTCTTGTAGATTCATTCCAGCGATGGCGCGACTGAAGCAGACGCAGGGTCTAAAGACTGACGCATTGGTCGCCAAATTACTCCTGGACAGGTAACTTCTGCTTATTATGAAAACGTACTTTATTTCCAAGAGCTAGTCAAACGTTTTTCAGGACACGAAAGCGATATCCTATGTCTGAAAACGTAATTTTCAAGGCAAAGAAAGAGTCCGCTTGCTGCTGCGTGTTGTAGCTAGTTCATTCGCACTGAATCTCCGCGCAACCTTCTCTGCTCCCCTTTCCTACTCCTGTCCCCGCTGCCCGTTCCGCTCTTCCCCCTTCTCCTCACTTCTACGGGCACGGAATCTCCGCGCACCGCTCCCCTCTCCTCTCTCCTCTCTCCCTGCTCCCTGCTCCGCTCTTCTCCCTGCTCCTCACTTCTCGTCCGCGAACGAAATGTCCGCACACCCGCTCCCCCGCTCCTCACTTCTCCGCCTTGCCTAACCAACACTGTAGTTAGTTGTTTACAAGTCATGTGCAGCTCACCGGCTGTAAACAAACCTGTTTCTGGCGTAGTGAGGAGGCGGGAGAAGGCGTTTCTACGTAGGGAGCTGTAGGGGAGGGGGGGTGGTTTCACGCATGCGCAACATTTGAAAAAGGACAAACAGTCGCTGGATTTCTCGTTCCTTGGAAAATCCTCTATACAACCTTTAATCTCAAATGGATAAACTGCTTGAAGCACCGTGTATGTACAAAAGAGCCCTGCCGAAGCGTGTGCTGTGAAAGAGAAGCTGATGTGAGTCATGGTTTGATTGTGACGCAGACTATTATGTTTCCCATGAGGCCCGGCGTGCAGGACCCATGTTGATTTATTATTAATTATTAATATTAGGAGACTGCTGCCCACCATATTTAGCATGGTGTCAGGTGCCTAAGCCTGTTAAGATACACTGTTTAAAGGTGCACTGTGTAACTTTGCAGGTGGAGGGTCCGCTACCATGGAGATGTTGTTGCTTCGCCTGGAATTTTTCACAATATGATATTAAATGTATGTATTTCCATGGAGACCAGCACCATGCCAATTTACAAGTCAGATGTGTGGAGAGGTGGGCCAGCTTACAGTAGAATGCATGTTTTTTAAATATTATAGTTTAATGCCATATTGTTGTAGCCTAAGTCATCAACCGGTTTCACTTCGTGGAAACCGTCTGACCTCGCAGATTCGTTAGGATTCGTTCGCTCGATGGTAGGCGGGTACTTCTTTTCATTTAACCAATCGCTGCTATTTGGTAGTCACGTATGTAATGCGCCACTAACTGGTATATTAAGCTTTTCCCAAATCCCATAAGAAGAAGGGCAATAACGTCTTTCCCCTTGATAAAATTCACCAAACATTCTCTTTGTTCCAGCCCGAGAATAGCTGCCAACACAGAATGTTTGGCTCTTCGCTGATTGTCTGATGCCCGAACTCGTACTTCCGGGGTTTTTGTGAACCGTCTAGTGTATTCTGATTCCTGACCTAGTTGCTGGAGAGAAATGACATTGAGTGAGCCTGGCTAATATTGTGGAACATTCCAGGGAAAAGCAATCTCCCCAGCATAGCTCCATGGACACAACCAGGTGCTGGACTCTTGCCAGAAAAGTTACATAATGAACCTTTAAGTAAAAATAGATGACAAACCATGATATTGAAACTAATTTATGCTATTGACATGATAACCCTAAACAGGATTATCCCCAAAAAAATTTCTAACTGTACAATATTGTTAAAATTACCTGCAAGAAATAAATAACAGATACTTTGCTTGTATTTTGTTTGTATTTGGTCCTAGAAGTAATTAAAATTTAACCTCACTGCCATAAAATAACAAAAGATTAACAAAATATTGACCCCCAAAAATGATTGTTCCATCTGTCATATCAGTTATAAATGATAAGTGTATATATAGTAATTATCGTGACAGACCTATGTGTCATCTCTATAAAACTCATTTTAGTTTGTGTAATAAGCTTTAAAAAGTATAGTAAGTTTTTAGGTGGATGGTTGGCCATTCGTTCGTCTCCATGGTGATGTCACTTCTTTGCCTGGAAAGTTTCACAGTACAGCATTAAAGCATAGACCGTATAAAGACGTGGACTAAGGCTCCAGTCAAATGAAGCTCACAGAGGCTGGCAGTTGTACAAGTGAATTTGAAGTCAAGTTCAATATCTGGAATAGGAACAAAATAGCAAAATAAAAACACCAGGATCATGCAGAGTGGAACATTTTACAACCAAAATGACTAGACTCACTGCAACAGCTGAGAGCGGGATGAAGTTTCCAATTGTAAAGTCAACTAGAAACAGAGTCAATGGAGCTGGAAGCGCCCCTCTGTTCACTTTCTATTTGGAACGCAGCGGGTTAGCTATGTCCATTTATATAGTCTATGCATGAAATTTTGCATTAAACAACAAAAATACGTTTATAACTTGCATTCTTATTGTTAGCGTGGTCACCTGTCCTTAAATTAGACGTGTATCATGACATATTTCCAGCATTTGTCCCCATGCTGAACATTCATAGAAACAAGCAGTGGATGGACCCTTCACCAGAAACATAATTATAACTTCAAAACTTTTAATAAGTAAAAAGTGTAATAAAAAAACAAATGGCTTATTCAGTAATTACACCCATAACATTACTCAGTCTTGAAAATACAAAAAAATACAATTAAGTTTGTACGTGAATGTATATATATAATTATACTTCCCTTTTATTTCTATTCATAATGGCACATAAAGCTACAGTTGGACTGATCAGTAGTCGTTACTGCTTGGCATAATGTATTTTTAATGTAATTACTTTATATGAAATGTTATTATTTTGTTTATAGTTGCAAAATGCTTTATGGGAAAAGGCTGGCTGTTTAAAGGTCCTGTCTTGCTCCAGTATATTATATAAGCAGCTCTTGAGGTCAAAATACATCTACAGTGTACTATCTGCTACGAACAGAAAATCAGGAAAACGAAGTTATCATGCTAGTTAGTGTAAGTTTACCGTGACAGTATTGATAATTATTAATGCTCTGAAGTCATAAGGAAAGCACTACTGCAAAGCTTTTAAAGGTCTTATAGTACAACAACACTAACTCTTGTGATCTTTAAAGGGACAGTCCGTAATTTTGGACATAGAACCTCATTTCCTAGTGAGCCAGAGTGTTGGAGACATGTAGAGACGCTTTTTAAAATATTCCATGCAGTCCTTGTATTTGCAGAGGTCACTGGTGCTAATCTAGTGCATGTCAATGGGCATAGTTAGCCTGCCACTCCACAAAACACCCGAAGCAAATCTATTATTATGCCAGACTGTTGATAAAAATGTTTGAATGTTTGAAATAAAATTAACTTTGCATCACATGAATCGACACATGTTGAGGGACAATTTTCTCTGCAGCAGCGGAATTTTACTGGTAAACTTTGCTGGTAAAGTAGGTGCTAGGTGATATTAGTCCGCCGCTGTTAAGCTTTTGGAAGTACAACTTGCTGCATAAATCCTTCAAATGCAAGTTTGGTTTTACTTCTAAAATTATTCTATTGACACAGCCATTCACATTGACAGTCTGGTGTTATAATTGTTTTGCTTCAGGTGTTTTGTGGAGTGGGTAAGAGTGTTTTCTGTGGCAGGATAACTATGGCCATTGACATGTGATGGCCAAGCACCAGTGACCTCTGCAAATACAAGGACTGAATGGAATACTTAAAAAAGCGTCTCTACATGTCTCCAACACTCCGGCTCACTAGAAAATGAGGTCCTATGTCCAAAATTACAAACAGTCCCTTTAAGTCATAATATAATGCGGTTGCCTCCTCAAAAACATACCCAGAGTTGTATTTTGTTACAGTCATGCATGCTTGGGTAATCCTTTATTACTAGTCGGTCTACATCTACAAAGCTCAAAAGGCTCTGTTCCATCTCGTGATGTTCTGACACACCGGTTTTCAACAGCAACCTTTTACCTTTAGTTCAGCAGAGATTGGAAATTCCAGGTCTGAAATAATCCAAATGATTCTAGTGAAGGTGTATGGAGTTTAATAACACAGTAGGGCACTTCCTGTATTTCCACATGACATCACAAGGTGGAACAGTGTTTTCTGTCTGAGAGAAGAACTCAGTATGCAGGATTTGTGTGTTAAACATGTGTGAATGAAACAAAACACAACTCCAGGTATGTCTGTGACGAAGAAACAATATTATAAAACAGACCAGAAAATAGCATAAAATTTTCAAGGCAGTAGAAGTCAAGTACAGCGCCTTGAAGTGTCTTTAGTCTTCCCAATTTTGATAAGCAGATCAAACATCACATAACTTTGACTAGGGTGAGGTTTCATTACACAAAGACCAATTGTTAATGCGACCTATGAACTAGAGTTTGATCAGTTCATTAAACAGGGGGTTGTACTAGCCAGGGAGTTACTGACATGCACGTGGCTTGTTAACGGACTAAATGAAAATTTCCACCTCATAAAATAAGAGAAGCACCAAGGCCAAATGTGGGGGAGTTGATATTAAAATTTGTATCGAAACTAGAAAAAGTCGCATTCACAAGACAGAAATGAATGTTTCCTGAATAGCTTTAGAATGATCTTGAGATGTATCAGTATAAGTAGTAAGTATAAGAGCACATAGACTAGTAAAAGCCCATGGGCCACTATAGAACCTATGACTGAAAGACTACAGATATATAACCATCAGATATTTTAACCATTTAAATTTTTGCTCTTTGTTATTAAACTATATTGTGATGTGTGAGCTACTGTGCCCAAATAATTTCCCTTGTGGATCAATAAAGTTTGTCTAAGTCAAAATCTATATAAGACCACATGGCAATATAAAAGAAAGTACTACGATTTAATGCTGAAAATGACTTTCTGTTTACTGTTTTTATTATCACTGCCTTAAAATTGAGTTTGAAAATGTTGTGACAATCTTCATGGAGCTGGTAATGTAAAAAAAAGTGATGATAAACTTAGCACAGTTTCTTCAGCAATATAAATTTCTTTTGAATTTCGAATGGTCAAATGTCTTCACAATGGTGTCAAATGCACAGGAAAAGATATGTGCCTGAAAACTGATAAAGGGAAGTTTTGGTGATAAAATGGCAGTTGATTTTCTACACACAGAACACATATTTGCAGAGATGGAGGGACGAAGATAAGAAAGATTGGCTGTTGAAATACTGTAGTTCCTTACTGTTTGCAAATGAATACATATCATAATTTGTTAACTTGCTGTCCTATGTTATGTGAAACTGACTCTTTTGGGGGGGATTTTTGATTTTAGCCTTGTTAGAATGTTGTGCCCTCCTCAAAAACATACCCGGAGTGTTTTGTTTCATTCACACGTTGGAGTAATGCTGCATTATTAGTCTGTCAACATCTTCAAAAGCTCCAAATGCTCTGTTTACAGCTAGCTTTTACCTTTAGTTCAGTAGAGATTGACAATTCCAGGGCTGAAATGATCCAAATGATTCTAGTTAAGGTGGATGGAGTTTAAAACACAGTGGAGCGCTTCCTCTTTTACCTATGACAAGTGTTTTCTGTTTGAGAGTAAAAACCAGCCTAGTTGCATGGTTCATGTGTTAAACATGTGTGAATGAAACAAAACACGTCACCAGAAAACAGTGTAATATGGGCCCTTTAACAGCTTCAAAACCATGTCACAAATTGTAGTTTCTACGAGAGTTATCATGATACCATTGACCTATATATGCCCAGTGTGCTTTCTAAATACACAAACAGCCACACTCACACGCCTTCTTTTGAACCTGTCCTTTCAATTATAGCAGTAAGGTGAGACTTACTGGGCCAGCCAAACATGTTACAGAGAAATTCTCGAGGAAAAGGGAAGTTACAGCCTACAAAAGGCGTGTCCATGAACAACCTATGAATGACTACTATAGGTTAAATCTGATACTACACAGTGATTGCATTGTCAGTGAAAGAGGCTAATAGTTAAATGAAACTGTGCTAAAGTACATTGGGAGTTGATGGTATAGTGTGGCTTATCATTGAAGAGGCCTATCGCTAAAGGGATTATTTATATAGAAAGTTGATAAAGTTATCTTACTTCTTTAAACACCATTAGGCACACCTTAAAAGTAAAGATAAAGGGTCACAAAGGAAAATATGACAGATATGTTCCACTACAATAGGTTGAGAAAAAAACACTAGTATTACTAGTATTGGTGGTTTCTTCTAAGAGCTTTGTGGATGAATGGATAAAACTTTAAGTGTTTGCTGGTTTGAGTGGCCTTTATCAGAACTAGGAATCACATGATACTGAGAGCATATGGCAAGTTAGACTAGTTAAATAAATGTTAAATTTGACTAAAAAGCTTTCCTACTTTTCTCTAGTTCAAGCATGTTTGTTAAAGGTTCTATATTAAGCAAAATTGGCTCTTGTGAGCTTTAAGACATGTTAAAACATGGTTAGAGCACCAAAAAAATCACCTGGAGTTGTGGTTTATTTATTCACACCTTTGAGTAACCCTGCTTTATTAGTCTGTCTACATCTTCAAAGACGAAAATGCTCTGTTTCACTTCGTAATGTCTTGAAGTGGTAGTTTTCAAGTAAGAAACAAAACAGCTATCTTTTGCTTAGTAGTGATTGGAATTTCTACGGCTGAAATTACTCAAATGATTCTAGTGAAGGTGTATGAAGTTCAAAAACACAGTTGAGGAACAGGTGGAACAGTTTTCTGATTGAGAGCCTGTTTACACCACAACGCTTGCGGGTAAAACGACAATATATTCTACTGGAAGTGCCTTTCGTTTAGACAATGGCAGCGTTTTTGGCGCTTATAAACGCAAAAATTTGAAAACACCCTCCTGAGTGAAAAAGTTGAATACGCTCCGCCATACGGTTTCCATCTACACTGGCCAAGACGCAAAACTCTGGTGAGATCTGCTCACATCGCGTACAGGTTTATGTCACATACATACAGTACATAGAAACAAACGTGTCGGATGGCATGCATACCCAATTGAATTCCACACACTTTTGCGTATGCATGCAGATTTCCTCCTGAAAACGCTTCATCTAAATGCGAAGTGAAGACGCGACGACCACTTTTGCGTCTTCTGTTCAGACCGTCATCATATAAACGTAGCCTGTGAGAGTTTGTGTGTTAAACATGTGTGAATGAAACAAAACACAACTCCAGGTATGTTTTTGATGAGGAAACAACATTATAACACAGATCAGACAATAGCGTATAATATGGATTTATGTATAAGACAGCAAAATAAAAACACCAGGATCATGTAGAGCAGGTTAATCTGAACATTTAGGACCAAAATGACAAGGCTCACTGCAGCAGTTACAGAGAGAGGAGTGACAATTTTCCAGTGTTAAGTCAGTGAACACTTCCTGTTTGGAACATAGTGGCTTGCAGATGAGCTATGTCAATTTTTGCTATATATACAGTTTATGGTCTTAATTAAAAAAAAACTGTCATATGCGCTTTAACTTCCCTAGGCTCATATTCATCTCAACCCTCATTTCATTACTGCTCGTATTACAACTATTCATTACCATACAGGCACCTGGTTTCCACAAGATAAACAAGAGAGGTAGTATGTAAAAGTCTACACACAATTGCACATGACCAGAGCTGAATGGAAAACGAGATCACACATCAAATTAGCCTGTGAGTCCGAGATAATCACAGTCTTAAGGTCACTACTGTCTAGGCTGCCTATCCATCCAAGCTCTGTAATGCTTAGTTCAATTACATCACGTTTCCACTCCCTATCTGTCCCCCATCCTTCGTCCCTCCATTAGCCCGCCCCATGTCCTTCAGAGTGTCCTACAGCGGGGACACAGAGCCAGGTGGTCTCTGCCGGTTTGTCCTAATCCAGAGACACAATACTGGGAATACAGCCCAGACGTTGGTATTTCAGAAGCCCCTCTTTGCAAACTGCTGCTGCTCACCCATTTGTACAACACTATTCGTACACAGAGTCATTCAAAGTGCTTTACAGTAGGGCTGGGAATCGCAGGGTGCCTCACGATTAGTTTCGATACTCAGTACAAGGCTCATGATATGATATTATCACATTATGGCAATACATACATGATAATCAATATACTGCATATGATACTCTGTTGTATATCACTATACTTAAGAACCAAACACATTTTAGCGTCAATATTTTGTTAAACCACTACCTGAGCAAAGTAAATATGATGTAAATCTATCTCAACTAATCAAAACAGTGAATATGTCGAGTGTATTGCATAAACAAGTGTCCTTTCTCTGAACAAACATCAAAAATGTAGCACTGTCACAAAATAATTTAGTAAAATACACCAAAAAATACTCTTGCTGAAATAGCGGATATACCAGACCAGGATAATGATACTGTATCATCAAATTTAGTATAATGATATAGTGATATTTCAATATTCTAGCACACCTCTACTTTACAGAATGATAGACATTAAAATCACAATACAAACAAATCAAAACATGAATGGTCATCATTGAATTGTGTAACTTTGCTGGGGAAGGAGCCGTCACCTACGTGTTTCTATGGATATGTCTGAATGGAATGCTCCACATTATAACATTAAATAGGTTAATATTAGGGGTGTAACGATATCCAAGTCTCATGATACGATATCGTCACAGTATGAACCTCACGGTACGATATTTATTGCGTGGGAAAGCTCACGATATGGTGGGGAGGCTCACGATTAGGGATGTAACAATATCCAAATCTCTCTGTACAATATTTTCACAATATACATCTCACAGTTATATTTATTGCGATATTTTGTGGAGGCAAACAAAACTGTTAATATGCTACTTTTTCCTCTTAAAATGCCTTGACAAGACTTAAACCAGAGAACTAAGACTTAAAAGTGCTTAGAACTGTTATTTCTTCTTGTAGTCACTGAAATGGAGCAAAGGATCATGGTCTATGTAGTTCCCCCTGTCCTTTTTTTTTTAGCTATTGTTGCACCATAACTCTTAATTTAGGCAAAGAGACTGGTAATTTGATATATTGTGATGGTCCACGATATTTTTGTGAGAACTTTGACGATACGATATCACGATATTTCGGTTATTGTTACATCCCTAGTTAATATAAATTGCATTGATTAAATTACAGGTGGTTTTATAGCTCAAAAAATACCTAGAAAAACAGGCATTCTGACTGTGAGCGGGGTCGCCTCTCCACAGATCTGACCTGTAACTTGGCCTGGTTTGGTCTCCATAAAGATAGAACGGTTTAATACTGTGAAACACTCCAGGCAAAGCTATAACATCTCCATTTAGAAAAACATTTGACAGACCCTCCACCAGAAAAGTTACGCACATTAAAAACCTTTCATGCATATGCACAGCCAACCAGAAGTGTTTTAGCCCGGATTTAAACACTGTCAGATGAGGTCATGCATGCTACAGGAAACTCACAGGCTGCTGGTAAAAGATCAAACAAGACAAGGAACTATTCTGGTGCAAAATACAATACATAGAAAGAATGATGGTTAGAGGGAAGACATTTGTTAGGAGAAGCAGCAAGAAACCACAAAAAGTGAAGGGGCGGAGCTTAAAAAGTATAAGGAAATTGAATAGGAAAACTATCAAAGCATGTAAATTAATACTTTCTGACATCTGCACTGAATAATCTTATGTAACAGCTTTTTAAAGGGCCCATATTACGCTATTTTCTGATCAATGTTGTTTCCTCATCACAAACATATCCGGAGTTGTGTTTTGTTTCATTCACATATGTTTAACACATTTAACACATGTTCTCGCTCAAACAGACAACACCAAACTCTGTATGCCTTCACCAGAATCACTTGGATGATTTCAGCCCTGGAACTATCAGTCTCTACTAAACAAAAGGCAAATGTAGCTGTTGATTAGAAAACTACTGCATGACATCACAAGGTGGACAGAGCATATTGAGCTTGGGAGATGTACAGACTAATAATAAAGGGTTACTCAAATATGTGTGACTCAAACAGAACATAACTGTAGTATCACTATAACATTACTTAAAGCTCACACAGCTTCAATTTTGTGTATTATGGGACCTTTTAAGATCCTTCTGGGCACTGCAAAAACCAAATGCAGTTTTGAAAAGTTGCCAAAGAGTTGCAGTTCAGTATTGAGACTGCTATGAAGGTGCTTAGTCATCACTGCACTACAGAGAAAGACCCCTGAAAGACACACTCTCGATTGGAAGGAATTTGCATAAACAATAATATAGATTTCTACTCTTTGTCATTCACTCAGCTGGGCTAATTCTGGTCTAACTTGTTTTGTCAGCATGTTGATGGCATTTGAAATTACACACGGAAACAAGGCTGTGGATGCCCTTTTGACAAAACGTATCTACTCAATCAATGGTAAAACAAGCAGGCGATAGAACTGATGACCTGATACTCCAATCTGGCCAACTGAGCTGCTCTCTTTGTGCAACGTGCATCCTGTAATCATGTAATAACACAATATCCGTAATAACTCACCTAATTTCATTAAAGACGCTAACAGCACCCATAATGAGATTTCAAAGGGGGTCTGGACGTGCTTGTAGTTCAGATCTAGCACTGGGAAAGGCTTCTTGTGGTGGCCCGGGCTGGAGTCGTTGGTGGGGGAGTGGTGGTTGGTCGCATCCGCGGGACTTGCGCTGGCCCCGGCTGCAGTATGGATCACCAAACCGTCCAAGAGCACCAGGACTAGCGCCAAAAGCAACCCCGTCTCCGCAGGGCTGGAGGAACGAGTCCGTGTACGCATACTGGACCGTGGAAATATATATGTTAACAGAAAAGTTCTAGCAAGTGGAAGTTACAGCCGACTTTGTTGTAAACTTGACTGTTGTAACTGTGGTGACGTGCGAACTCGTCGAGCATGCTAAACTAGTTGATTTTATTTAAAAACAAGAAATTTCCATGATAATCTAGCTCAGACTCAAACGTCTTATGTCCAGGTTGCTCAGGTAAACAGTGCGTACACAGGCCGTGGGAGACAGAAAGCAGGAAACGCCACTGGAGTTTATTTCCTCAGCTGATAAAAGTGAGTCTCGTCTGTGTTTTGACGGAGCACTGGCGCTTATCAGCCCCGCGTCTCAATGCATATCAATGTCTTCCTCAGTAAAAGATGTCATTGTTGAACCCGGAGGCAAGCAAAGGCAAAGCGGCATCCCCGACGCGCCTCTCCCCCCTCTGTCCACTCGCCAAGAAAGTCGTGCGTAAAGCGGCCGTGCTCAAATGTTGACCTTGACGGAGAAAGCCCACAGCTGTCAATGAGCATTTTCCTCCCCTGCCCGGTCAATGTAAACTTTTGAGTGATTCTTTCCAGGTATGCGGCATTTCCAGCGTGTTTTAGAGCCAAGAGGACACGGGCTTGTGGTGCGGGAGAGTTGAGCAGAGGAGGAAGACAGAGAAGAGGGACGCCCGGGTGATGTGCCGCCGCGTCTGGGGGAAAGAGGAAGGAGTCTCCGCTCGCCAGCTGACCGAGTCTCGTCTGCTCCAGCTCACAGCGGTCTATAGCCGCATGCAACCTTCAAAACGCACCCCTTTTCGCGGAGGTTGGATGGATGAGAGCTGGAGGAGGGGTGGAAGGAGGAGGAGGAGGAGGAAGGTTACTATAGTGACATCTATAGGAAAGGAGGAGTATGGAAAACAGGCCAATATTGGATAAGAAAGAGGAGATTAATTAATATGACGTTTCACAGGCCCAGGCCAAGTAAAATAAACACCTTGTTTAGTGAAAAAGAGCACTTCCACAATAGGCTATAGCGTAAGACAACAATGCCACATGTTGCTTTACCCACAAAGCCTTGCCCTATAATCACATCAGTCAAGGTTTTATTAGTAAAACTTAAAGATGCTTTACTATTGGTCTATTAACGTTAAACAGTGTTGACAGGTACACTGTGTAACTTTACTGGTGGAGGGTACCCCACGTCTACAGCTTGTCTCCATGGAAATGTTATTGCTTTGCCTGGAATTTTCCACAGTATTGATTAAATGTTTCTATCTAACATTTATTTCAATAGGTGTCAAAAATACCTTGAAAAACATTCTGCATTCTCAGTGTAAGCGACATTGCCATTCCACTGATCTGACGTGTAACTTGGACTGATGCCGTTATCTGCTTGTCTCCATGGAGATATCATCAGTTTAATGCCATATTGCGAGACATTCTAAGCCAGGGATGTCCAAACTTTTTTCTTTTTTCATCATGGGCCACATATCTAAACACAGATGAAGCAGAGGGTCGAGGTCCGTAGACTGGTGTTGAAAACAGTGGATAATTGAAATGTGTGCCGATTTTGCTTGGTTTCACTTTGTACAAAACGTCTGACCTCGCAGCCTTAGATTTCGTTCGCTCGACGGCAGGCGGATACTTTCTATCCTTTAACCAATCGCTGCTATTTTGTCGTGACGTGTGTAATGCGCCACTAACGGGGCTAACTGTTATATTAAGCTTTTCCCAAATCCTGTAGGAAGAAGGGCAATAACGTCTTTCCCCTCGATCAAACTCACCAAACATTCTCTTTATTCAGGCTTTAAATCCTCGATCTCGGGAATTGTTGACAACACTGAATATATGACTCTTTGCTGATTGGCTGGTGCCCGAACTCGCACTTCTGGGGTTTTTGTGAACCTTCTATTGTATTCTGATTCTTGACCTAGTTGCTGGAGAGAAATGAAATTGAGCAGAGGCACTAGGTGGCGTCAGTCTGGCTATAAAACCACACACTAAATATTAAAAATTTGCTTTATCAAGGTAGATTTTCAAAAACCATACAGTAAAAAGTACATTTTTAATTGATGCAAGGTCATCTGAGCCAATTTACCTGGAAGACTGAGGGCCAAGAAAGGGCGGCATTTGGTCAGCGGGCCATAGTTTGGACATGCCTATTCTAAGCAATGCAAAATATTTCCATTGAGACAAGCAAGTGACTGACCTCCTACCTTGAAAAATGGCTACAGGACATTACTGAAGCCTAAATGTTTGACCTGACCTGAATAGTCCTAATTGCAAGTAAGTACAGAGCAGTGGGCGGAGATAGGGGGTAAGTGAAAATGCCAGACAATACAAAAATACTCAATCAATCAAAATACAACTTTGGTGGAGCAATAATGAGAGGACAGTTATAACGCGGGTTACATAATACGCCACCATTAATCTCTGTAATATTGTAATATCATATACACACTAGTATTAAAGGGCTATTTTCTAATCTCTAATATTGCCTCATGACAGACATACCTGGAGTTGGGTTCTGTTTCATTCACACATGTTTACACATGTTCACACCCTGTTCTTGTCTCAAACATTGTGTTCCACCTTGTGATGTCGTGTTGTAATACAGGAAATGCTCCACTTCACAATTTCAGACCTAGAATCTCCAATCTCAACTAAACAAAATGAAGGTGTTAAATGGAAAACTACTACTACTACATGTGGTACATCTTATCTGACATCATGAGGTGGAACAGTGCATTTTGAGCTTTGGACATGCAGACATCCCAATATGTAGGATTACTCAAACATGTGTGACTGAAACAAAACATTATTATTAGTCTGCAAGTCTCCAAAACTAGGTAGATTTCAAGTTAACAGCTACCTAGTTCAGTAGAGATTGGCAACTCCAGGGCACTTCCTGTATTACCAAATGACATTACAAAGTGGTTTTCATTTAAGAGAAGTCTAAATATGCAGGGTTTGTGTGTTAAACATGTGAATGAAACAAAACACAACTCCAGATGATGAGGAAACAGCATTATACCATAGATCAGAAAATGTCAAAGTGTTATATGGGCCCTTCAAGAATGAGTAAGTGTAAATGTTGAAACCAGGCTTTCTATTCAGAACGATAAGAGAAACTGACACCCTAACTGTTGGTAGTCCCCTGATTGCGTCACTGGCCAAAGTAGGCTCCATAAATACTTAACACGCTGAGCTCTCTCCTTTAAATGCTGTTTGGGATGGCTGAGTAACCTGAGACTCCAATATCACAGAGAAGGTCAAACTTTCCAAATGCCTATCATCTTATTTATGCATGACACGATTATAGACTATGGGACTGTATATTATCACTGCTGTCAAGTCTCACTCTTGTTGTTTGAATGCCTGAACCGCTCAACCTGTCAACAACAGTTATAATAGGTAGCTGCTACTTTGAAAATATAATATAGAGGTGACAGTGAGACATTACTTCTAATAAACATACAGCTTAAAGGGCCCGTATTTTCTGATCTACAGTATGTTATAATTAGTTTATATAATTATAATTAGTTTCATCATCAAAAACACTTGAAGTTGTGTTTTGTTTCATTCACACAATCATTCATTAACGCACAAGACCTGCATATTGACGCTGAGTTCTTCTTAGTTCTCAGCCAGTTGTTCAGGACTTTGTAAAATCTACACCTAAAAATATCCAAAACGAATGATATGATTATTGACTTTCGAAAGCAAGAGCCTCAGAATGATGTCACATATATAAAGTGGCAGTCAGTTGAGTGTTTGGGCTCCTGTAAGTATCTTGAAACACTATTTGATTCAAATATGAACTTTGACGATAATTGTGCTGCTGTGTGGAAAAGAGGCCACCAGCGCCTTCATTGTTTGGGTAAATTGTCTTTTTATCCATGTAGACAGAACCATGATGACACTGTTCTATAAAACGTTTATGGGATCAGTTTTAATGTTTTCACTGGTCTCATGGTTTGGGTAGCCAGGCTGGCGCCACCTAGTGCCTCCCCTCAATTTCAGGTCAGGAATCAAAATACACTAGACGGTTCGCAAAAACTTCAAAAGTGCAAGTTTGGGCACCAGCCAGTCAGCGAACAGCCATATATTCAGAGTTGTCAACGATTCCCGAGATTGAGGATTTAAAGCAGAAATAAAAAGAATGTTTGGTGAATTTTATCAAGGGGAAAGACGTTATTGCTCTTCTTTCTATGGGATTTGGGAAAAGCTTAATATACCAGTTAACCCTGTTAGCGGCACATTACATACATGACTACCAAATAGCAGCGATTGGTTAAATCAGGCATGTCCGAACTATGGCCCATGGTCCAAATGCGGCCCTCAGACAAATTTTTCTCGGCCCTCAGGCTTCCAGCTGAATTGGCCCAAATTACCTTGCATCAATTAAAAATTAACTTTTTACTGCAAGTTTTTTGAAAATCTACCTTGATAAAGCAAATATTTAATATTTAGTGTGTGGTTTTAAGAATCTTGCAATGAGCCATCAATCTTTATTCATTCTACCGTGTTAAACATGCACATTTTTCAATTATTCACTGTTATGAGCATCAGTCTACAGCCCTCAATCAGCTCTCTGTTTCGTTTGTGTTTAGATATGTGGCCCTTGATAAAAAAAAAAATAAAAAATTTGGACACCCCTGGGTTAAATGATAAAAAGTAACTGCCTACCATCGAGCGAATGAATTCTAACACTGAGAGGTCAGACAAAGAGAAAGGAAGTAAAACCAGCTGATGAATCAGGCTATGACTTGGGAGCATCTCTGCTAAAAACAAGAACTCCCTGAGTCAGATTTTAGTACATTTATCTTGGAAAAAATGTGTGTTATTTTATTTATTTAATATTTATTGTGATTTTAGCCAAGCGTGATGGATGAATTTAACTAATTATTTATGGAACAAACCATTCTGCACTGGAGCACTGGAACACTTTATTTTGTGATTGTCTTTTTATATGTGTTATTGGATATAATATGGATGAATGAAATGTGAAATGTAGGACTTGCGTCAAATCTGCAAAATCAATTTACCTATGGGTACAAATAAAGCAACCTGACCTAACCTAATGTGTTTTTAATCTCCATACGCCTTCACTAGAATCATTTGGATAATTTCAGCCCTGGAATTGCCAATCTCTACTGAACAAAAGGCGAAATGTAGCTGTTAACTTGAAAACTACCACTATATGACATTACAAGGAGAAACAGAGCATTTTAAGCTTTGGAGATGTAGACAGACTAATAATAAAGATTTACTCAAATATGTGTAAATGAAACAAAACACAGCTCTGGGTGTGTTTTTGATGAGATCACAGCATTATAACATGTTTTAAAGCTCATAAGAGTCAAGTTTGTGTAATTTAAGACCTTTAACAATTTCTTGGAACTCTGATTGTATTTATTTATGTAAACACAATTCATAATCTAGGTCAGTGTACTATTTTAACCCACATAAACCAGCAAATAAGCACCTGGGATTATAAAGTATGAGACAATAAAAGGCAAGTTGGGCCATATAATTCTTAAAGATAGACATGATTGCACCTTGCTTCCCCTGTACGAGTGGTCACAACCTGTTGCTTCAGACTTTTGGACTTAACACTGTAAATTCCAAACACACCCATCAGATAGCCACTAATGCATGTCTAAATTGAGTGTCTCATTTTCTAACTCACTGTGTCTGTATACAGCAAAACAAACTAAATAGAATGATGTGGAAAAATAACTAAAAGAAAAAATGTGGCCCAGATACATACAATGCTATAATAAGCATAAGCATGAGTTATATCTATCACTACTTAAAGGTTAAAGTGACAGGTGCATTGTGCAACTTTTCTGGTGGAGCGTCCCTCAGATGCTTTTCTTTGTTGTTTTGTTTGGAATGTTACACAGTATGGAACAGTATTAAACCTTTTGTATCTTCATGGAGACCAAACCGGACCAAATTACAGGTCAGATCTGTGGAAAGACAACCACGCTCACAGTCACAGTGCCTGTTTTTCTAGGTACTGAGTAGTGAAATCTAGCCAGGCTGGTGCCACCTAGTGCCTCTGCTCAATTTTATTTCTCTCCAGCGACTAGGTCAAGAATTGGAATACACTAGACGGTTCTCAAAAACCCCAGAAGTGCGAGTTCGGGCACCAGCCAATCAGCAAAGAGCCATATATTCTGTGTTGGCAACAATTCCCGAGATCGAGGATTTAAAGCCGGAATAAAGAAAATGTTTGGTGAATTTTATCAAGGGGAAAGATATTATTGCCCTTATTCCTACAGGATTTAGGAAAAGCTTGAAATACCAGTTGGCTTTGTTGGTGAATCTAAGTAAAGGCTAAGTAAAACCACCTGTAATTGAATAAATATAAGGTAGACCTGTTTAAAGTCAGACTGTGGAACATTCCAGTCAGAATAATGACATATCTATTTATTCATTCTATCTGTTCCACACATAATTCTTGAACCGCTCATCCAACAGATCTCGAATTTGGAGGGTGTCATCCTAATAGGACAGGTGTGTACACTGCCAATTTTCATGTTGTTAGGGCAAAAAAATGCCAAAGATCTGGTCCATAGAAACAAGCAGGTGATGGATCCTCAAAAACCAAAAAGTTACATAGTGGTCCTTTAATGTTAAGGAGTTATTTACAGCTTTTTGCTATGGATGCAAACCTTGACTCAAACTGGAAATTATACCCAGACCCTAACTGATTTTAAACAAATACTTACGGGAATCCTTCAGTATAAAAATGTCACCTTTCCTTAATCATATTAGAAAGGTTTTGTTGAATGTCAGCCCTGTAAGACACCACATAATGTCGAAAAACATGCAATAAATAAATGAAGGCAAACTTTCAAATGATATGCCTGCATTTCTTTCCTTTTGCAGTAGAAAAAACATGTTGAGGCATTTGAAAAGTGTTTGGACTAAGTTGGTATTTGACCTAGTGTAGGTTCAAATGTATTGGTAGGTTTTTTTCTTGCAATTACAAAACTACTTTTTTCTCAGTAGTAGAATAGATTGCAAGCTGTTTTCCACATCAGAATTTGTAAACTCCACAGTGCTATGCAAAGACCCAGGGTTGCTGTAAACACATTTATTTATGATATTGTCTCCAGCAACTCCATTATAATAATCCCTACACTCCATACATGAGTAAACATTTACTTGGCTGAGAGTTTTGTGTATCAAGGGCGTTCCATCATAAAGAAGAGAAGGAGTATTGTCTAAAGGAATGCCAAGGCTTCTGACCCACACAAATAAGGAGAAGTGCTTTGACCTTTGTGTAGGATACTGGTGTCTGAGGGTGAGCCAAGCACTGGAAGTGGACTTTAAACAGTTTACCTGCACTGTCAGCAGTCTAATGTTTCTCTAAAACATAACATTTGACCATTAAAAGGCCCATATTATGCTATTTATCTATTTTATAATTTTCTCATGTTTTGTCATCAGAAACATATTTGGAGTTGTGTGTTTCATTTGCACACATTTGAGTAATCATTTATTATTAGACTGTGTACATCTCCAAAGACCAAAATGCTCTGTTCCTCCTTGTCCACCTAAACTGCAGCATAGGTATGATTACACTAATAAAAATAAATGATAATGGCTTTATTTTGTTAAATCAAAGTTAGTACTGTCATAAAAATGTATTCCTTGGATGTAAATTATTCTTGTATTTTGGATGGACTTTTTGGTCTTGATGACATATATAAACAGTACCATTGACACTCCGCACACACACATTACACATAGTGTGTAGGGCACTAAGTGTTTGCATGTGTACCACCAAAACATCAGGCTCATGAATCCTTGCAAAACTATCCTCCAAAGTGTGCAGAGAGAGGTGAGAAGCCGATGCCAGCATGAACAGAATCCCTTGAAATCTCTCTTTCTCTGACTCTTCCTCTCTCTTCCTCCCTTACTTTCTCTCTCCCTCTATGTCTGTCTTTGTCCTTTGGTGTCCGGATCTCTGTGAATGCCAGGAGATAGAGTCTTTGTGGAGTAAATTATCTTGTGCAATTATTTGTTCTTCTGTAAATTATTTACTAAAGAAATTTGCACATTATGATTTAGAAGGGTCTATACTTGTTCTGTGTTTGGAATGTTCAGTTCAATATTCAGTCTACAGTCATTGCACAAATCTTTGTTTATAATAATGGTGGTGGTATGTATGTATTAACCTTTTGAATAATTTACTATTTTACTTTTCATGTTTGGTGTATTTGTTTTGGAAATAAAGCGAATCACACTGATAAATTCAAAATGATTGTTCATTGTGGGCGGGGCGAGCAGGGCATTTGAGCATTTGTGCCTAAGATACACAAACGGCTAGAAAAGGCCCTGAATATAGAACTACAACTACTACAACTTTATTCCCACAAACTGACACGTGACTGATGTAAAACTAAGATAAATGTTGACCTCACATAAAAAACCTGAAATGAACTTTAAAGGGCTCATATTGCTTTATTTTCTGATCTATGTTATAATCTTTCCTCATCACAAACCTGGAGTTGTGTTTTGTTTCATTCACTGATGTTTAACACACAAATCCAATAGACTGAATTCTTCTCTCAAACAGAAAACACACTGTTCTACCTCGTGATTTCATGTGGTAATACAGAAAATGCTCCACTGTGTTTTTTAAATCCAGCTTCACTGGAATCATTTGGATAATTTCAGCCCGGAAAATCTCTACTAAACAAACGGTAAAAGGAACTGTTAATTTGAAAACTACCATACATGACATGACAACGTGGAGTATTTTGAGCTTTGGAGATTAGATGCAACATGTAGATGGCAAAATTACTAAATTGCTAAATGAATAGTTGTATTATTTTATATTTTATGTCCTAAATTAACATGTGGTGTGATTTTGTTTGTTGGATGCATAGATGTTCAATCATGAAGGCTCTTAACATAACACTGTAAATCCAGATAATTATTTGTGTTTCTATGTCTGAGGGTGGCATTAAAAACTAAAACTTCCTTAACTCATTTGGATTCAGTTTCACAAAGCTAAAAAGATTTGGAATAAAGGATCATTTGAGATTGAGCGCTGCAGAATCATTCATTTGCTATGGCAGACTTTGTAAAATTTTCTCTTCATGCAGTATTGATCTCTGTATTTTGTGGACTGTGTGTTGGTTTTATTTCCATTTTTCACCAAAAGCCTTCGTAAATAATGGGGAAGAATTTCTCTTTGCAATAGAATACAACACAAATAATAATATAATATAGTTTAAAATGGGCAAGACCAAAAACTCGTGCTTTTTCACACAGTTCTGCTTAAACGCTTTCAGTTCATTCTTATATTGTCACAATTTTAATTTCAGTTGTATATTGTCACAGTTTCATGATAATTAAATTTTTTTTAAGGTCAGTACTTTATTTTGTGTTCAGTGTGTACGTTTTCATTAAAGCCCCATATACATTTTTAGCCAACAGTGAAAAATCAAGAAAAACATGTGTCCTTACTGTGACCAGGTATGTATCTCCACAAACCTGACTCTTACTTGACCTGCAGGAGTTCATCCTCTTGCTTGTCTCCATGGAAATGTTGTTCCTTTTGTTATAATCTTAGCAAAAGTAGCATAAAACAGAGAAGCGCTTACTGTCAGTCCCATATACTAGTAAATTGGCCCGATCAAGCAGAAGTAAACAGCAAGGCCAAAAATTCAAGTTAATGCATCTGATATAAAAATGTATTCAACAGATACATATGTACTCTAGTTTATGAAACTGTTTACCTTTTTTCTGTACCATTTTTGGTTCTACAGTTACATGTTTTAAACAGACCATGTATGAAACATGGAACAAAAATTATTTCCCAAATTTCAAAGACCTGCAAATCATGTAAATAAATTGATGTATTTCATCATATCATGTGTTATTCTATCTTTGAACTGTTGATGAAAGTACATGATTTATTTTTTATTTTTTTATGTATTTAAAATGAAAAAAATTAGCTTGGAAGGACTGACATATTTTATAGAAATAGTTACCTTTCATTTTGAAGTAATATTAAAGTATTCGGAAGAAAAAAGTTGACAAATCATGCAAAATCATGCACCTTCTACTTGTTGCACAATTTTCCCTCTGTTACTTTTCCCTCCGTTACCATGACCTTTCTTAATAAAAAATCTCATTACTCAAAAAGTAAGAGGTTTTTCAACCTAATCTTGTACCATATGGTGGAAAACTATATTAAGCAAATATTCAAACCAGTTTGTTAAGGATATGTAAGTGAGAACCAAGAGTTATCACTGTTTGTATTTATTGCCCAAAAAGTGCTGCATATTTCATTCCCTCCGTTACCGACATAAGTTTTTAAATTTTTTGTCAACAACTTTAAAGGATATTGCAGGTTTAACTTTACACTGTTGAAGTGTTAACTCTTTCCTACATTCTAATACCTTACTTATTTCAATAGTCCCTCTAGTTTCTGAATAAGAGCTATTTGAATGTAAAAAATCTGCCCCTGTTTCCCTCCGTTACCATCTTGACCGGACCCATATATAACCAGTTCTCACAGTCACAGTAAGTCCACCGTGTTTTTCTGTACATTTATGTAACTTGAGTAAATATATAGAATCTCTCCTCTCCATGTGAATGCCATACCATACGCACCATGGCATTTGGCTCCTCTCCTTCCTCGTCACCATGGTTACCTGGCTCAAACGTCTCCTGTAGCTCTTCATTATGGTGCAGCCGCTTGATCCGAGCCCGTCGCCGGGCGGATTTGCGATGACAGCCCCGTGTAATGATGTCCAAGAGTGGGCAAAACAAAAGGTGACGTGACTTCAACTGGTCTAAGCTCCACAAACCATGACCGGTGCTGACTACACGTCTGTGTCTGACTCTGAGGAAAATATTTTGAACATTTAATCACAATCTGAGCTGTGAGTGGTGTTTTGTGGTTTGGATGACACAGAGGCATTAAGGTGTATATGACAGGTAAGACTACCAGTTTCACTGAAATGGACGTAACATAATTACAGTGTAGTATAGGTTAGACTAAAAATCTTGCCTAATTTTTGTGGTTATTTAAATTTTGGTGAAGTTTATCATTTTACTTCCTGGCTGGACACGGACAGCAGAAGTGACATATGTAGAGCTAATTCAGTGGTGAAAGAAGTACCAGATTTTGTGACTTAAGTAAAAGTACAGATAACAGAGCAAAAGAAATACTCAAGTAAGAGTATCACATGCAAAAATCGACTTTAGTAAAAGTTCAAATAAGGCTTCAAATGTAGTGATTTTGATACAAATTTGTGCTGAATTTGTTCAACAGAACCAATGGAATCAATAGTTTTTTCTTAACTGTTTGTATTTGTATATTTTGTTTGCTTCAACTATGAACATGTTAAAGATAAACCCTCAGCTTTTTCAACAGGTCTCAGATAATAATAAAAAATACTTAAAATTTTCGGTCCATTAAAAATGTGGTGGATTACATAGTACAGATACCTGCTCTCAGATGTAGTGAAGTAAAAGTAAAAAGAATTCACTTTAAAATGCCCTTAAGTAAAGTACAGATACCTACTTTTTTTTTTTTTTTTTTTTACAGAGGAGAGGCCAGAATTGTTGTTTTACATAGTGCACCTTTAATATCCAACAGAAGGGTATTAGGAGTTTAAAGTACAAGAGCTCAGAGTTCGTAGTGAAAATACAGGCTCAGCTGTCTGGAGAAGATCAGAAGTATCGAATATGATTTCACTTTAATCAGTGCGCTGTCAGCTTGCTAGTTGTTAGTATTACAGTGATGGCAAATCTTTGGCCTCTAAAAATGCGTATAAACTTGTGAACTAATATGTTTAGAATGCAGAGAATGGTAAAAGCATGCATTAGCAAAGTGAGGAATAGGTTTGGACCACTGTAAATGTTTGAAGGGCCCATGTGACATGATTTTCTGATCTCTTTTTGTTTTTTTCTCATCAAAAACATTCTTGGAGCTGTGTTTTGTTTCATTCTCAAATGTTGAACACACAAACCCTGCATATTCAAAATGATTTCTTCTTTCAGACAGAAAACAACGCACCTCGTGTTGTCATGTGGTAATGCGGAAAGTGCTCTACTGTGTTTTTAAACTCCATACACATCTGCTATAATTTGGATAATTTCAGCCACAGACTTGCCAAACTCTGCAATTAAAAGTAAAAGTAAAAGTTAGTTCTTAACTTAAAAACTACCGCTTCATTACACAAACATGTGTGAATGAAACAAAACACAACTCCAGGTATATTTTTGAGTGTTGTGAGTTTTGTGTAATATAAGAAGTGTTCTCCTTTGGTACCACTTTATAAAAGTGTTTGATCACATGGACAGTTGGTGTTGTAATTATTTGATGTTTACACAGTAGGGCATGCAAAACCTTTTACAGATGTGTTGTGTATTTTGTTGTGTTTAATCTAATGAACTCATTTTATTTTGCACAATAATCAGATTTGATTTCACTCATAAAGTGCTCACAGTAGAATGTTCAGTCGACAGTTTGGGCTCTGCTTCAGATCCAGGAGCTCCTGGACGTCTGCCTCCTTCAGGTTGTTCCCCCACAGGATAAACTCTGTCAGGTACGAGGGGTTGGACTTCAGAGCCGAGGCCAAGAGGCTACAGCTGGACTCTGGTAAACTGCAGTTATTCAGTCTGAAATAGAATAGAAGAAATAAAAATAGAAATAGAATAGAAATGGACTCTGACCGTTGCAGAGTACTTGTACATATCATACGTATAATAAAATAAACATTATGGTTGTTTTAGAGATGTTTTTGTAATATATTTAAATAAAAATAATTTGCAGTAGCAACAGTCGCCAAGGCCTTTGAACATTCTACATCATCGCCATGACAATATAATGTCAAAGTACAAGTTTTGTGCTGGCGTTACATTTCTCCGTCATATCACTTCTGACACTCTACAGACGAGACGCACTGCAAACTGCTCTAGTCAAACTCTTCACCTTCTGTGTGAAACTTTTCCCTGACTAAAGTCATTATGTCGGCAAAACTGCAAATAATCTTTGCTCTCACAGAGGCCTTTGAGGTCGAAATCAACCACTGGAGAGAGCAAGACAAACAGTGGTCGGCTGAGAAAAAGGCCTTCCTAGAAAGAGAGGAGAGGAGAAGAGAGGAAGCGCTCAAAAGAGAGCTGCTCTACAGAGATAGAGAGGAACAGTGGAGCGTCAAACAAAAGGCCTGGTGTGAGGAGAGGAAGGCCTTAATGGAGAGACAGGAGGACCTGCTGAGGAAAGTCAGTGCTCTGGAAGAGTTACTTTCCAAAGCTCATCAGCTGTCTGACCCTCTTCAGGAGCAGAAAGAGGAGGACCTCTTAGACCTCCAGGTAAAAAGTCCTGCAATGATGGACCAACCAGCTCCATCAGAGCCCCAGCCCCCTTTAGAGCCCACTGTTGTTGTCATAAACTCTACTCCGGTTAAAGTGAAGCCCACTCTGAAAAGAGATGCTAAAACTGAGGACAGAGTGGACGATGATGCTGGTGCCTTTGTGTACCACTTTGGTCCTGCTGTTTTGAAACACTGGTGGAGACTGGCCGACATGCACAGTGTCAAAGTGGCAAAGGTGAAGGAGGGGGGATCTTCTATGAAATGGATCACCAAGATGAAGAGGAAATGGTGGAGCTCCAAGCACTAGAGCTCCTGCCTCTGACAACACAACATGTTCATGTAAATAAAGAATGTCTTTTAAAAAGTTGATTTGTTGTGTAGATTTTTATGGAATGCAAACTGTGAATGGATATATGTGTGAATGTGTTTAAAGTCATTTTGTGAAAATTTCAGTCTGGTTGCGGTGAATGTGATCATGACTCATGATGAACTACATACATGACTGAAGTGGTACAGTACTTTCTATGAGAGTGAAATGGTTGCCAAGAATAAAAAACTCATAAAAAGTCAGATCATTATGACTGATTAGCTTGAATCCTTTGAGTTTCCTGTGTGGAAGCAAAGGAGCTTTTCATGTGTAACAGATCAATTCAACTCACTCTAGTGTCTCAAGTCTACAATCTGGATTCTGTAGAAAACTGCACAGATGCTCCACCGCTGACCTGGTCATCTTATTAAACCCAAGGTCCAGTTTTTTTAAATGCAAAAGGTTGGACTTGAGAGCTGAGACCAAAGCCAAACAGCCTGATTCCATCAAACTGCATCGGTACAATCTGCATAGAGAAAAATGATTTATTAGTACATATGGAAGTATGAGGTACTTGCAGTAGTGGCCTCCTCTCTATCAGAGTCACTTTATTTATGATATGGCCTTTGCAGAGGAGGAGGTGCCACCATGTTCCACAGGCAGAACATTGTGCATGTGTACAGTGTATATCTACATCCAGGCCCTGCCCTGAGCAGTGACATACACTATACAGACAGTCCACACTCACATGAGCGTCTCCAGCTGACAGTGTGGGCTCTGCAGGACAGCACACAGGTGAGCCACACTGGAGTCATTCAGCACATTACCGCCCAGGGCGAGTTCTCTGAGGTGGGAGGGGTTGGACTTCAGAGACAAGGCCAGAGAAGAACTACTGGACGGTGGAATCTCCCCTGTGAGCCATCTCATGAAAGAATCAAACATTTTAGCTCAATCCCTTGAGTTGTTTCTGAGTTATGGCCCTTTAGAATTTTGGGGCTATGCCCAATTTTTCGGATACCTGAATTTATAAGCATTTTTGAGAGACCATAACTTCCTAAAAAATAGAGCTAGGAAGCAGAACATTTGTATTACAGTAGATTCTGGGTCATAGATTCTAATCTGGGTGTCTTTATTAAGGGGGAGTACTACTGGCCCCCAAAATCTCAAATTTGGATGCAGGATTCTTTTTTTTTTTTCAGTTTTTGAGATCCAAGATCTATTTACTCCAAGCTAATGTTTACAAACTAACCTGAACCTGAATGTTTGAGAGAATGACCATTTCTGACAACAATCTCACACTTTTCTGAGCTTTCATGTGGATGGTGTAGAGCCCCAAATATGGTCCCAGACCAGATTTAAGCTTTTTGGCCCCTTCTTTGGCCCCTCAGTTCCCCATGTGGGCACTGTTAGATGTTGAAAAACTTTGACATATTCTGATTATTTTATGGGCTCTGCTTCAGATCCAGGAGCTCCTGGACGTCTGCCTCCTTCAGGTTGTTCCCCCACAGGATAAACTCTGTCAGGTACGAGGGGTTGGACTTCAGAGCCGAGGCCAAGAGGCTACAGCTGGACTCTGGTAAACTGCAGTTATTCAGTCTGAAATAGAATAGAAGAAATAAAAATAGAAATAGAATAGAAATGGACTCTGACCGTTGCAGAGTACTTGTACATATCATACGTATAATAAAATAAACATTATGGTTGTTTTAGAGATGTTTTTATAATATTTTTAAATAAAAATAATTTGCAGTAGCAACAGTCGCCAAGGCCTTTGAACATTCTACATCATCGCCATGACAATATAATGTCAAAGTACAAGTTTTGTGCTGGCGTTACATTTCTCCGTCATATCACTTCTGACACTCTACAGACGACACGCACTGCAAACTGCTCTAGTCAAACTCTTCACCTTCTGTGTGAAACTTTTCCCTGACTAAAGTCATTATGTTGGCAAAACTGCAAATAATCTTTACTCTCACAGAGGCCTTTGAGGTCGAAATCAACCACTGGAGAGAGCAAGACAAACAGTGGTCGGCTGAGAAAAAGGCCTTCCTAGAAAGAGAGGAGAGGAGAAGAGAGGAAGCGCTCAAAAGAGAGCTGCTCTACAGAGATAGAGAGGAACAGTGGAGCGTCAAACAAAAGGCCTGGTGTGAGGAGAGGAAGGCCTTAATGGAGAGACAGGAGGACCTGCTGAGGAAAGTCAGTGCTCTGGAAGAGTTACTTTCCAAAGCTCATCAGCTGTCTGACCCTCTTCAGGAGCAGAAAGAGGAGGACCTCTTAGACCTCCAGGTAAAAAGTCCTGCAATGATGGACCAACCAGCTCCATCAGAGCCCCAGCCCCCTTTAGAGCCCACTGTTGTTGTCATAAACTCTACTCCGGTTAAAGTGAAGCCCACTCTGAAAAGAGATGCTAAAACTGAGGACAGAGTGGACGATGATGCTGGTGCCTTTGTGTACCACTTTGGTCCTGCTGTTGTGAAACACTGGTGGAGACTGGCCGACATGCACAGTGTCAAAGTGGCAAAGGTGAAGGAGGGGGGATCTTCTATGAAATGGATCACCAAGATGAAGAGGAAATGGTGGAGCTCCAAGCACTAGAGCTCCTGCCTCTGACAACACAACATGTTCATGTAAATAAAGAATGTCTTTTAAAAAGTTGATTTGTTATGTAGATTTTTATGGAATGCAAACTGTGAATGGATATATGTGTGAATGTGTTTAAAGTCATTTTGTGAAAATTTCAGTCTGGTTGCGGTGAATGTGATCATGACTCATGATGAACTACATACATGACTGAAGTGGTACAGTACTTTCTATGAGAGTGAAATGGTTGCCAAGAATAAAAACTCATAAAAAGTCAGATCATTATGACTGATTAGCTTGAATCCTTTGAGTTTCCTGTGTGGAAGCAAAGGAGCTTTTCATGTGTAACAGATCAATTCAACTCACTCTAGTGTCTCAAGTCTACAATCTGGATTCTGTAGAAAACTGCACAGATGCTCCACCGCTGACCTGGTCATCTTATTAAACCCAAGGTCCAGTTTTTTTAAATGCAAAAGGTTGGACTTGAGAGCTGAGACCAAAGCCAAACAGCCTGATTCCATCAAACTGCATCGGTACAATCTGCATAGAGAAAAATGATTTATTAGTACATATGGAAGTATGAGGTACTTGCAGTAGTGGCCTCCTCTCTAACAGAGTCACTTTATTTATGATATGGCCTTTGCAGAGGAGGAGGTGCCACCATGTTCCACAGGCAGAACATTGTGCATGTGTACAGTGTATATCTACATCCAGGCCCTGCCCTGAGCAGTGACATACACTATACAGACAGTCCACACTCACATGAGCGTCTCCAGCTGACAGTGTGGGCTCTGCAGGACAGCACACAGGTGAGCCACACTGGAGTCATTCAGCACATTACCGCCCAGGGCGAGTTCTCTGAGGTGGGAGGGGTTGGACTTCAGAGACAAGGCCAGAGAAGAACTACTGGACGGTGGAATCTCCCCTGTGAGCCATCTCATGAAAGAATCAAACATTTTAGCTCAATCCCTTGAGTTGTTTCTGAGTTATGGCCCTTTAGAATTTTGGGGCTATGCCCAATTTTTCGGATACCTGAATTTATAAGCATTTTTGAGAGACCATAACTTCCTAAAAAATAGAGCTAGGAAGCAGAACATTTGTATTACAGTAGATTCTGGGTCATAGATTCTAATCTGGGTGTCTTTATTAAGGGGGAGTACTACTGGCCCCCAAAATCTCAAATTTGGATGCAGGATTCTTTTTTTTTTTTTTTCAGTTTTTGAGATCCAAGATCTATTTACTCCAAGCTAATGTTTACAAACTAACCTGAACCTGAATGTTTGAGAGAATGACCATTTCTGACAACAATCTCACACTTTTCTGAGCTTTCATGTGGATGGTGTAGAGCCCCAAATATGGTCCCAGACCAGATTTAAGCTTTTTGGCCCCTTCTTTGGCCCCTCAGTTCCCCATGTGGGCACTGTTAGATGTTGAAAAACTTTGACATATTCTGATTATTTTAAGTGAGCTCTCACAGGTCATTTTAAGTGGAGCTTTTCCACCTGCTCGAGAGGTTAAATCACCTTTAATCGCCTTAAACACTAAGGAGGGAGGCTGATTTGATCTGGACGGACCCTCTATTCCACCTTGTGCCCCACTGTGTTTTTAAACCCCATACTCCTTCACTAGAATCATTTGGATAATTTCAGACCTGGAACTAATCAAATTCTCCTGAACAAAAGGTTAAAGATAGTTACTTCTATATCACATCACAAAGTGGAGCAGAGCAATTTGATCTCTGGAGATGTAAACAGACTGATACTTAAAGGATTACTCAGACATGTGAATGAAACAAAACACAACCCCATGATTGTTTTTGATGAGGTAACAACATTATAACATGGCTTAAAGAGTCCATTTTGCACAATATAGAACCTTTAACTACCTCACCCATATGTTTCCCCTTGCAGTCGTCCTTGGAAATACCACTTTATTAATGATGTAGAGTAAGAATACATTTCTGTCCCTGGGGTCTCCATCATTGTAAGAAAATGTCATCTTTTTATCATTGTGTGCCCAGAGTCTCACACTGGCCCATAAAATGTCCATTGTGTCTGTACAATGTAATAAGTGTCATGTAAAGAAAGCCTCCTATAGCCCCAAGTATGTGCAGGAGTCACATGACCATATATGGGCACGTATGGATGGGCTGGTCTCAAGATCTATAAGAGGAGAACTGGAGCATGAAAGGAGAGGTGAGAGAAATGTACAATGTTATTTTTTAAATACTTTTTATGTATTCAAGTTTGTTTTTGTTTTTTTTCCACAATAATAACACAACTTGGGACACTGCTTAAATACAATAGAGGCATATAATAATAATAATAATAATAATAATAATAATAATAATAATAATAATAATAAAACACAATACGCTTTGCAAACAATAGGCAAGCAATAGAAAGGTGAATTAGGTCTCATGTTCTGTCCATTTTGTCCAGCGCTTTATAAAGATATGTCCCTTGAGTCATAGTAAACAGTCAGTCTCTCCATACAGTATATTTCTTCTATAATTTCTAGCCTATGATTCACATGAAGTGGGGCCTATTTAAGTCAGGCCCTTGTAATAATTGCTTTCCTTGAGGCAATTGAAAGAATTTAGGGGAAAAAAATGTAATATCTTATTGGAGATGGTGTTCTTTAAGGGGCCCATATTATGCTATTTTCTAATCTATACTATAATGTTGTTTACTCATCACAAACATACATAGAGTTGTGTTTTGTTTCGTTCAAACATGTTAAACACACATCAGCCCAATATATTTAGGCCAGGCATGTCCAAACTATGGCCCGTTGGCCAAATGTGGCCCTCAGACAAATTTTTCTCGGCCCTCAGGCTTCCAGGTGAATTGGCCCAAATTACCTTGCATCAATTAAAACTGAACTTTTTACGGCAAGTTTTTTGAAAATCTACGTTGACAAAGGAAATATCTAATATTTAGTGTGTGGTTTTAAGAATCTTAGAATGAGCCATTAATCTTTATTCATTCTACCGTGTTAAACATGCCCATTTTTCAATTATTTACTGTTTTGAGCACCAGTCTACGGCCCTCGATCGACCCTCTGATTCGTTTGTGTTTAGATATGTGGCCCTTGATGAAAAACGTTTGGACACCCCTGATTTAGGCCAAGTTCTTCTCTAAAACAGAAAACACTCTGTTCCACGTTGTAATGTCATGTAGTAACACAGGAAGTGCTCCATGTGCTTTAAACTCCATACACCTTTACTACAATCATTTGGATAATTTCAGAACTGGTTTTGTCAAACTCTACTGAACTAAAAGTAAAAAGTTGCTGTTAACTTGAAAAATACTGCTTCATGATGATGTAGAGTATTTGGTGTGGAATCTCATGAATAGAAATTGATTTAATCAGATATAGTATTATAAAAAAAAACTGTAATCAGTCTTCAGATAAACAATCCACTGATTATATAAGAGGCAATCATGCAATGGTGACTCATTCTGTTTATTACAGAAATAAAAACACAATTGTTTCCATTACAAGCGAATTGGTACATTTGCCAAAAAGTGTGTGATAAGAATTTCGAGAGGAGGGAGGAACAATACAAAATTTACTACTAATAATTTTATACCATTTATACCATTACTTAAAGTCCCTGTACCCATTTTTCCTGTATATTTGCACAAAATTTGTCTTGCCCCAGTAAGTAATAACTAACTCTGTCACATAATGTCTGTCTAATTATAAAGTGTTAAATCTTAAATAATCAGGAAGTTTGCGTTAGCATGCTAGTTGTTGTTAGTGACGGCAAAATTCTGGTCCCGTCTCTTAAAGTTGAGAGTTGAAAATGCATTTTGACTTCGAGGGAATTACTGAAAACACTTTTAGATGATGTTTTGGAGTAGCTAAAAATAGGCCTGTGTTGTTCGGAAAGGGAACTGAATCGAGCGAAAAGCATGATATTAAAGGATGAGTACACAATCAAAAGTCAACCAAGGGTGTAATACAAAAATGATGCACATGAAGCACTGAACAAATAATTTACATAGGCAAATGAGAGAGGGCTGGACCTGACCCCGAGCTTTAGATCTGAGTCACTGGTTTCACTCTGCAGCATCCAGTCGTGTCATTAGTGAACTCCATCCACCTTCAGGTTTAATTGAAATATTCTGCCTTAGCAATTTAGATGGAAAATGATTATTATAACAAATAGGCAGCGTGTCATGATCCCTGTCGGTTTAACTAAAATGAAAGACTCACTTTTAAGACCATTTTGTCATGATTCACATTTTCAAAGGTCCTCTATTACATTAATTGACTCTTGTGAGCTTCAAGTCATGTTAGAATGTGATTACCTCCTCAAAAACATAGCTGAAGTTGTGTTTTGTTTCATTCACATGTTTGAGTAATCCAGCATTATTACTCTGTTTACATCACCAACGCTCAAAATGCTCTGTTCCAGCTTGTGATGTCATGAAGTGGTAGTTTTCAAGTTAACATCTACCTTTTGCCTTTTGTTCAATAAAGATTATCCAAATGATTCTAGTGAAGATCTCTGGAGCACTTCCTGTATTACCGCATGACATGACAAGTGTTTTCTGTTTGAGAGAAACCCCAGGTATAGACTTAAACAAACTTTCTTGATCCACAAAGGAAATTATTTGGACACAGTAGCTCACACATCACAATATAATATAATAAACATAAGTGTGAGTTGTTGTACAGTTGTAGGGAGTATTATCTATTACATCAGGGTGAGTTGTCGTACAGTTGTAGGGAGTATTATCTGTCACATAAGTGTGAGTTGTCGTACAGTTGTAGGGAGTATTATCTGTTACAGAAGTATTATCTATACACAGTGTTGGGAAGGTTACTTTAAAAATGTATTCCCCTACAGATTACAGATTACATACCCCAAAATGTAGTTTGTAACGTAATCCATGAAGTTACTTAAAGTGAGTAACATAATCTGAATACTTTGGATTACTTGGTTTAGTCCTGGTTTTAGTCCTGGTTTAGTCCTGTTTTTTTGTCTTGGTTTAGTCCTGGTTTAGTTCTGGTTTAGTCCTGGTTTAGTCCTGGTTTTAGACCTGCTTTTAGTCCTGATTTAGTCCTGATTTTAGTCCTGGTTTTAGTCCTGGTTTAGTTCTGGTTTTAGTCCTGGTTTAGTCCTGGTTTTAGACCTGCTTTTAGTCCTGATTTAGTCCTGATTTTAGTCCTGGTTTTAGTCCTGTTTTTTTTGTCTTGGTTTAGTCCTGGTTTAGTTCTGGTTTAGTCCTGGTTTAGTTCTGGTTTTAGTTCTGGTTTTAGTCCTGGTTTTAGACCTGGTTTTAGACCTGGTTTTAGTCCTGATTTAGTCCTGATTTTAGTCCTGGTTTAGTCCTGTTTTTTTGTCTTGGTTTAGTCCTGGTTTAGTTCTGGTTTAGTCCTGGTTTAGTCCTGGTTTTAGTCCTAGTTTTAGACCTGGTTTTAGACCTGGTTTTAGACCTGGTTTTAGACCTGGTTTTAGTCCTGATTTAGTCCTGATTTTAGTCCTGGTTTAGTCCTGGTTTAGCCCAAAATATGAAAACAGGAAAATACCTCTGTGTAATCCATTTATTTCAACAAAGTAACTGTAATCTGATTACCACTCACTGAAACAGTAACTGTAACTGAATACAGTTACTCATAATTTGTACTCTGATTACGTAACTCCGGTACATGTAATCTGTTACTCCCCAACACTGTGTATACATAAGAGTGAGTTGTTGTACAGTTGTAGGGAGTATTATCTGTTAAATAAGGGTTGTTGTACAGTTGTAGGGAGTATTATCTGTTACATAAAGGGTGAGTTGTTGTACAGTTGAGTAATATGGGCCCTTTTAATGTCAATTTCTGTAAAAAGTGATCATGACTTTGGTAAACCTATGTATTTTGAGACACCAATCGTCAAGCATCAGGGCTGCATTTTCAGCCTTTCACCAGAGGAGGGCAGCACCGCTTCATTAACGCGTGTGACTCAAGTTTGCATATATTTACTGTCATGTTTTCCTCACTTCTGTAAGTTCTAAAGCGACGTGAGGAGTACATTGTTAGGAAACACACTCTAAAACCACACTTGAGAGAGTGAAATCAAACCAGAGCTGATGTACTTCACATGAGGACAGTGTAAAGCAGTTTCAGATGTGTGTTTCTGAGGTGTTCTACTCTCTGTGGAGCAGGTACCTCTGGCCTCAGGCTGAAACACAGCACTTACATCATTATATGGAGATCAGAGAGAAAGAGAGAGAGGGAGAGGAGGAAGAGAGAGAGCGTGAAGGTAGAGAGGTAGAGGAGAGAGAGGATGGAGAAATATGGAAACAGAACAGGGAGGAGAAAAGGTGAGAGAGGGAGGGAGACACAGAAGAAGAGAGAAGGAGAGACAGGCGCAGAGCAAGGTAGAGAGAGGAAGGAAATATTGATAGAGTGATACGGGGAGGGTGGGAAAGGAGGGGTTGAAGGAGGGAGAGTGAGAGAGAAGAAGGAGAGACACAGAAAAAGAGAGAAGAAGGAAAGACTAATAGAGTGATACAGGGAGGGTGGGAAAGGAGGGGTTGAAAGAGGGAGAGTAAGAGAGAAGGACAGAGAGACACAGAAAGATATAGAGAGGAAGGAAATATTGATAGAGTGATAGAGGGAGGGCGGGAAAGGAGGGGCTGAACGAGGGAGAGTGAGAGAGAAGAAGGAGGAGACACAGAAAGATAGAAAGAGAGGAAGGAAAGACTGATAGAGTGATACAGGGAGGATGGGAAAGGATGGGTTGAAGGACGAAGAGTGAGAGAGAAGGAGGGAGAGACAGAAAGATAGAGAGAGAGGAAGGTAAGACTGATAGAGTGATAAAGGGAGGACGGGAAAGAAGGAGATGAAGGAGGAAACGTGAGAGAGTGAGAGGAGGAGACACAGAACGATAGAGAAAGAGAGACAGACAGGAAAGAGAAAAAGAATGTGAAACAGAAAGAAGAGAGCGTGAATGAGAGAGAGATGGAAAAGAAAGAGAGCGAGTGTGGTTTGCCCAGGTCACATCTGCACCCAGAGAACCGAGGAGAGAGGTGCCACTTTCATCTTCAAAGTGAACAGACTGCACTTTACATGAACAAAGCTTTTAAGGAAATGACCCAGATACGGTGGCCTTGACTTTGAACTGTTGATTGACACAACATAAGGAGCATGAAATATCCTCAAAACAGCACATGTAACAGTTATTTTTAATGTTTATTGATTTACACCAAATGATATGATATTGGCCTTAGGTTTTTTTCACATTACATACTGTACACATGAATTCCTCCTTCATATACACACCTTTTTAACCCACTATTTCAACCAGACTGTTTCTACTGTCTGTGTAAAGCTCTGGCAGTTTGTATTATATTAATCTATTGCTCACTTAAATATAATATACCAAGAATGTGTACAGTAGAACCATAGATACTGGAGAAGTGTGTATTCTGAAATTCTGAATTCCAGTAAATCGTATAGTCTAATCTGTGCCTATGTGGTTCTGATTAGCTATTAATCTGCCAAAAAATATTTCATTTCATTTAACTTTTTTTTTCTTTAAACAGCATTTTGTGTGATCAATTAAAATGTGGTAGTGTTTTTTACTAGTTGCAAAATCCCTTTTTACCACTAGATGTCACTAAATCTCTCAAAATGCGCTACTCAAGTTCCCTTATTTAAACCCTAACTCTCAGGCTTCTCTTTTAAATTCTGTATAAATATAACTTTATTTACAGATTCAGGGTCCAAACCGTACACAGAAAGACACACACCCAAAATACACTTCATGCATATATAAATCCACCAGCACACACACACATACACACATGCACACACACACCCATACGCATATGCATACACACACATACACATTCACATAAAAAAACAAAAAACAAACTACAGTGACGTAAGATCCATAGAATTAAAATATATACAGTTGGCTCTTCCAATATTTCCAGATGTCAGAGTAATATTGGGTGTCACTTTCCTTAATATAAGTCAAGCATGTTATAATTCCATTTCTTGATTCATTTAACCTACACATAAATTTATACATGAGGTTCCTCATTATAGCCTGGAATGTGGAAATATTTGCATTCACAAACAAAGCACGAGCACTTTCCCACCTTGGAGTCTGTAACAGAATTCTGAGAGCATCATTATGCCACCTTAATCTTATGCATCTTTGCTTTGCTGTAATTACACCATTGGTGAGCTGTGTACAGTGGGGTACAGCATGATCTAAAAAGAGCTGTTTTGACATTGTTTGTATAAAAAATGCAATGTTTGAATAATCCTCACAGTTACATAATATGATGATGCAAATGTATATGTAAATGTTTCTTTATAGTACATATTAAGATTGTTTGCCCAGGAAGTTTCAGAGGTGAAGAAAGTCTGGGAATCCTTGCTTAAACTGCTGCCCCCGCGACCCGGCCCCGGATAAGCGGAAGAAAATGGATGGATGGATTAAGATTGTCAGTACAGCTTTATAACTTTATAGTCTTGCCTTAATTCAACTATAATTCCTTGAAAAACATGCTTTCTTACTATGCACAGGCTCTCCTCTATACAGATCTGACCTCTAAATTAGTCTCAGAGTGCTACCTGCTTGTCCTTAAAGGGATACAGTGGAATATTCAAAGACAAAGAAAAGACATCTGCACAGTTTCAAGGAGGTTAGAAGAAGTTAGTTCATCTTTAGCAGTCCTTTATTACACCAAACTGACTCTTGTGATCTTTAAGCCATGTTATACTGTTGCTACCTCATCAAAAATTTGTGTTTTGTTTCTTTAAAACATGTTAGAGTACTCTGCATTATTGGGCTGTCTACATCTCCAAAGCTCAAAATGCTCTGTTCCTCCTTGTGATGTCATGAAGTGGCAGTTTTCAAATTAAGAGCTACATTTTTACCTTTTGTTCAGTAAAGTCTGGCAATTCCAGGGCTGAAGTTATCCAAATGATTCTAGTAAAGGTGTATAGTACTATGTTTTTCCAGTACTGTGGCCCTCGTCGAAAACTCAAGGCCCACCTTTTAAGCTTACCTTTTGATTGAAATCTTATACGTTAAGTTGTTTCTAATGTACACATTTTATTATATTTATTTATTTTAGGCATATTTTTAGGATTTCCAGTGTTTCCTCTGTAGGAGCCCTCTGCATCGAAAGCGGAGGTCGGCTGCGGTTGCCAGGTCTGTCCCATGGGCTCTTGGTGGAGGGTTGGTGTTTGGGCTTCATCTCTCCCCTGGGCCCTGTGGTGGTTCATGGTGGCGGCGGACGGCTCTCTGCTCTTGATGTAGGCAGCTTGTCTGATGGTGCTTTATGAACTGGTTCGCCTGTATTCTAGCCTGATTCATCAGCCGGTTTTACTTTATTTCACTTTGTAAAAACAGTCTGACCTTGCAGTGTTAGAATTCGTTCACTTGACGGTAGGCAGTTACTTTTTATCATTTAACCAATCGCTGCTATTTGGCTGTGACATATGTAATGCGCCGCTAACGGGGCAAACTGATATATTAAGCTTTTCCCAAATCCTGTAGGAAGAAGTGCAATAAGGCTGTTCTCCTTAATGAAATTCACCAAACATTCTCTGTATTCTGGCTTTAAATCCTCGATCTCGGAAATCGCTGAAATCTCTGAATATATCACTCTTTGCTGATTGGCTGGTGCCCGAACTTGCACTTCTGGGGTTTTTGCGAACCATCTAGTGTATTTTGATTCCTGACCTAGTCGCTGGAGAGAAATGAAATTGTGTGTGTGTGTGTGTGTGTGTGTGTGCATCTGGGTTGTTTGGTTGTGTGGAGTCAGGCAGCTGTGGGGGCTGGGTTGGTGGGAAATGTGGGCTTGTTTTTAATCACTGTAAAGCACTTTGTGTTATGTTTTTGGATGAAAAGCGCTTTATAAATAAAGTTTGATTGATTGATTGATTGATTGACAGAGATTAAAAAGCGGTGGAGCACTTGCTGTATTAGCACATGACATCACAAGATGGAACAGAGTGTTTTTCAGTTTGGGAGAAGAACTCAGCCTAATATACAAGATTTGTGTGTTAAACATGTGTGAATGAAACAAAACAGAACTCCAGGTACATTTGTGATGAGGAAGCAACATTATCATGACATAGATCAGAATATAATGTAATATGGGCCCTTTAAGACTCCATTTTGTTCTCACAGTTAGTAATGTTTGGGTTACTTCTCCAGCCCTCCTGTAGCCTATAATCTTCCATAGTAATAAAAGTGCATCCTAAACCTTACCCCACTTTCTATCTTCCCATGCATTTCTTTCTCAACCTTATTACACTCTACAAACGACCATTTTCTCATTCTAAATCCAACCGTATAGAGCATTTACTGTCTTTAATCAACCGTGCTTTTTACAGTCATGCTCTTTATACCCCTGTATCAAGTCAGGGTGACAACTCCAACCTCACTGCCATTGTACCCCACGGACTGACCACATGAGAGCGAGGCCGCGGTCACTGGGCCTATAAAGGGAACGCCACAAAACGCAGCGCTCATTTCGTTTTAAGCGTGAGAGAGACGAAAATATAGGTCCTCATAAAACTTGCAGTGTACTATTCTTGGTTAAGTACAAAAGGAGCAGAGCGGAGGGATCTGTTGGAGTTCATTTATAGACTGGCTTCTGTAGTGATGACTTGTTTTATAGTTAGAATGGTGTGGTCCAGGCAGGGTTGTGAATGTAACTTAAAGAGCTCATATTACTCTATTTCAGATCGATGTTATAATATTTCCTCAGCACAAACATACCTGGAGTTGTGTGTTGTTTCATTCTCACATATTTAACACAGAAACCCTGCATATTTACGCTAAATTCTTCTCTCAAACAGAAAACACTCTGTTCCACCTTAATGTCATGTGGTAATACTGGAAGTGCTTTTAAACTCCAAACACCTTCTTCAGAATCATTTGGATCATTCCAGCTCTGGAGTTGCAGATATCTAAATAACTAAAGGTAAAATGTAGCTGTTAACTGAAAACTACTCCTTCATGACATCACAAGGTGGGACAGAGCATTTTGAGCTTTGGAGATGTAGACAGACTAATAATAAAGAATTACTCCTGTGTTTCCCAGACTTTTTCGTCGGGGACCCATATTTTAAAAGTCACAAACCTTCGCGACCCAAGTCAATAGACGTTATTCATAAATCACAAAATATAGGTGGATTTGACCATTGTTGAACATTAATGAGTGATTGTCTCTCTGAACAATTAGTATTACTCAAGTTTTAAACAATGAAAAACAGTAGTTGAACCCGCAATAAAAGAAATCCATAAGTTGTCTATTTGGACATTAAATGTGGCCATTTCTTTTTCTTTTCAACATTCAATTGAACCAGTAATATTGGAACCAAATAGTCAATAAAATAATTACTAAAAGATTAGAAATTATACAAACATGTCTTAACATTTTAACATGTGTCAGAATTGTGTGAAAAGTCCAGGTAGAATCCATGAAAACGGAGAAATTCAATCTGTCGACTGGACAAGAGTTTATTTGGTCTAAAAAGTTTCGCAGTTCATCCAAACTACTTCTTCAGTTCAGCTTGGATGAGCTGCGAAAGGTATTTGACCAAATAAACTCTTGTCCAGTCGACAAATTGAATTTCTCCTTTGCCATGTGTCAGAACTGTATATAGCAGACCTACATGCAGAGCATGACAAAAAAATCCCAGTCTTTGGGAAACAATGGATAATTCAAACTTGTGTGAATGAAACAAAACACAACTCCAGGAATGTTTTTGATAAGGTAACAACATTGTCACATGACTTAAAGCTCACAAGATTCATTTTTGCATAATATAGAACCTTTAAATGCATATGACAGATTTTCATGTTTGTCTAATTGTGACTTGGTTTGGTGAGATAGGACCTGTGGTAAATATTTACCACAAAATGATTTAAAAATGATTAAAAGAGAAGTACAATAATACAGGAAGTAGCCATGAGTTCTAAAACAAAATACCTCTTTAGGCCCTTGTATAGGCCCTTGTTTACAGTATGGTTGCTAGGTAACAGTTAGGAAATTAGCTCTTTATATGTATAAATGCTGACCATGGCACACTAATATTACTTATTGGTTGGAAAAGGAAAAGGAAAAAATGAAATACAATGATGTGAACTTAGTGAAATGAGTCCTATCCACTTTACAGACAGGAACTAAAAGAGCCAACTCAAAGCCACGTCCTTCCTGCATTCTATTTTAGCTGCAGCGTGTTGGAAAAGGGCCTTTTGATAAGAATGGTGGAAAGTTGTCACAGTTTTTTTTTCTCTTACTCAGAGCTGCTGAAGAACTGCACAGGAGGCTAATTTTAGAGACTGCTGAATCATTTGCCACTGTTTGTGGTGATTTATAATTTATCAGTTGCACTTTCAAAACTGTGTGTGGCTAAGAGCTCTGATGCACAAGCTAGAGAAGAGAGGATTTTAATAAATTGCAGAAATAGAACGGTGTAAATAGAAGTAGAGACGTAAACACTGAAAGAGTAAGGTAATGGCTTGTGTTGGTGCCACACAGCCAGAAGGTCTACACTGCAAATTTCAGGTTATTCATCTTGTTTTCAGATTTATTATCTACTTACTAGTTTTGAATTGGTTGTATAATCTTCAGAATTGTCACACAAATTTATTCCATGACTGGTCAGAAAATAAATGTTTAAAAGATGCTACTATCTATTTAAAATAGTTTTCCATTCTGCACTGCAAACACTAAAATCTAGCCAAGTTAAGATGACTCAAATTAAGAAAGTTATATTATGATTTTGGTAAATTTCACTTAACAAGTAAAATGATCTACCAGTGGAATAAGATTTAAAATCTTAAAATATGAAAATACATCTTCCTACAACAACTTAAGATAAGAAAACAACAAGTCTTTGCACTTAAAATGAGAAACAAAATCCAATGTTGCTTGAATTAAGAAAAACACTTATTCCACTGGTAGATCATTTTACTTGTCAAGCAGAATCTACTCAAATAAAGTCAAAATGTTCTTAACTTTGGACGATAAGTCACACTTTTTTTAATGGTTTGGGTGGTCCTGCTACTTATAATCCGATGCGATTTATATATTAAACTGTTCATACTGACAGCCGTGAGAGGCTCTCGGCTTGTGTGTCAGTATCTGCTGCTCCTATTACTCCTGTACCACTGTCACTTAGCTCTACTGCACATGTCTCCTGCAGAAAGATCCACTGTCCTGTCTGTATCATGTCATTCAATCACACCATTACTTTTGTACCACTGGAAATGTTTAATTTAAGCAAACTTGTGCAAATGCCCCCAAAAGGAAAATCATATTTTGCAGATTACAAGTTGCAAGTAGCGAAATATGCAGCCGAAAACAGTAATTGAGCAACAGAAAGAAAGTTTGGAGTGAGTGAGAAACTTATCACAGCCGGAAGGGTGCACCGTGCAAGTCACTGAATGGATCGACAAAGCCTGGACTTCAGTGACAACTGAAACCATCCTGTCGGGATTCAGAAAGGCCAAAATAATTCTAACTGGAACTGATGCTGAGTCTGACGACAGTTACGCAGAAGAGGAAGCACGCTCCATTTACCTCGAGAGGTCGTGAAGTTGCTCAGAAGTGACACAGAGGATGAAGAATTCAATAGATTTAGTGATCTGGAGTGAGATGGAGAGTTTGGTAAACTTGTGCTGTTGTTTATGCTATAGTTATCTGAAGAACTGTTCATATGTGACATTAACAGCCTGTTGTTCTCTGTTCTATTAATATGACAATAACTTGCCTTTTAAGATGGGATGTTGGTTTCTGGTCTCTGATTTTATAAAATAAATTTCCCTCAGAAAGTGTGACTTATATATTGTTGTTTTTTTCTTCTTCATTATTCATTTTTGGCTGGTGCGACTTATACTCCAGAGTAACTTATAGTCCAAAAAATTTGAATTGTTTTAACTTACCCAGACATTTCTTTTTGCAGCGTGAGCCCAACTTACTCAGACCAAATGCTTTTCCACTTATCGCTATGACCTTAAAGCCCCCTGACCAGACTTGGTTTTGCTGCCTCTGGCCTTTCCTTGTTCCCAGTCAGACAGCCCTTTGCTCTCATACAATATTCAGATGCAGTGTGTGATGGTGCTCCCGTGTACATGTGTCCGGTTCCATCAGTATCCACTCTGAGTCACGCTCCACACAGCCCCGCCTCCTCTCTCCTGACATTTGGTGTAGTGCCTCAGGCCAGCGGGGGCAGCGGAGAGCACACATACACCCGGTAAGACCAATGAAGGGGCAGACATGCTTCTTTTCTGCTCCACTGCAGCCTATGTCTTTGAAAATAAATATGTTTACTAAGGTTTGGCTTTGGACAATGCAAAGTTTAAATCTCTTGATGTAGATATGCATGTTAAAGGGCCCATATTACGCTATTTCTGATCAATGTTATCATGTTTCCTCATCATAAACAGACCTGGAGTTGTGTTTCGCTTCATTCACACGTTCAACACACAAACCCTGCAAATTTAGGCTGAGTTTTGTTCCACCTTGTGATGTCATATGGTAATGCAAGTACTCCACTGTGTTTTTAAACTCCATACACCTTCACTACAATAATTTGGATGATTTTAGCACTGGATTGTCGATCTCTTCAAAACAAAAGATAAAAGAAGCTGTCAACTTGAAAACTAGCGCTTCATGACATCACAAGATGGAATAGAGCATTTTGAGTTCTGGAGAAGTAGATGGACCAATAATAAAAAAAAATAAATAAATAAAAAATACAACTCTAGGTATGTTTCTGAAGAGGCAGCAACATAACATAGACCATAAAACAGTGTAATATGGGCCCTTTAACTCCCAGCTTCCATGCCTCAAGTACCTATAAAGTCATAAATCTCTATCTTGAGGTTTATACATATCAGCAGTGTGTATGCAAAAAACAAACAAACCTTGAAATAAATAAATAAACACAACAGTTGCTAACACATGTTAGCCCACAGAATACATCATCCCCATTTACAATTATAGCATCATTTGTTTGACAGATTGCCATGTTTGGCTTTAACATTTGGCGACACATTTTGGCCAGCAGAGCTTGTATTTGACCACATCTTTCCAGCAGTGGTGGATGAAGTATTTCATCTTGTTACTACTACTAAAATCTACTAAAACTAGTGAAGTACATGTTTAAAAATGTATTTTGCAGAGATTTTTTATAGATTTTTTTTTACTGATTTCTTAAATTTTCTGTCTGTTTTTGTGTTTTAGTTGGGACTTTAACTCAAATTAAATGTGCTAAAAATAAGCCTCAGCCATTTCAGCTGGTCTCAAGCTATAAAGAAAAGTACTTTTTACTTTTAAGCCCAGATCTAAAATGCAATGGAGTAGAAAGTACAGAATCCTACTCTCAAATTTAGTGAAGTGGAAGTAAAAAGTAACCACTGTAAAATGTTCTTAAAGATGAATTGTATAACTTTGCTGGTGGAGAATCCGTCACCTTTTTGTTTCTATGGAAATGTCATTGCTCTGCTTGGAATATTCCACAGTGTGACATTAAACAGCTCTACCTTACATTTATTCAATTACAGGAAGTTTTATAGCTCAAAAATACCTAGAAAAACAGGCATTCTGACTGTGAGCGGGGTTGCCTCTCCACAGATCTGACCTGTAAGCTGGTCTGGTTTGGTCTCCATGAAGACAGAAAGGTTTAACACCATACTGAGAAAAGCATTTGTCAGACTCTCTACCAGAAAAGTTCCACAATGCACCTTTAAGCGTAATATTTTTACTTTTGTACTTGGTTACCTCCCACCACACCTCTCCAGCAGAAGTGATGCATGGATGAGTACACAGTGAAAGTGAATGTTTCCCCTGTAGCCATAGACTGCTGAGGTGTGCCTGCCTGTGTGCGTATGTGAGTGAGTGTGTTGACATGTTTCAAAGGTGCTGTGGGCGATCGGGCTCCTGTTTGATTCAGACTGTAAGTAGCGGCAGACCACAGACTCGTATTTTGGACCGAACCCAAACCCCAAAGAAGCCACTGTGCACAGAGCTGGGAGGGCATGTGCGTATCACGGAGAGGGGGATAAAAACTGAGTATGGAGACGTGATATGCAAGACAACAGAGAGATAATGTTCACGCAATGGCTGATTTCACCATGACCTAGTTTAGGCAGTGAAAACAAAGATAGTACAGCTTTACAGTTATAAAGACACTTGTAAGATGGGAGAAAGAAGATACAGTACTGATCTGATTCATATATAAAACTATACTTTCAGGTACAGGTATTCAATTACAACATAAGTAAATCACCATTTTAAATTTTGTTCTTTGTAAAATGCAGTATTGATGTAAACAACTTAACATAAACAGTTTTTTTGACTTCCTGTTAAATTGCAGAACTAAGAAGTCATAGTGACATTTCATTACAAAAGGCAGAGGGTTTTAATTTACATGTTGTTTTGTTTTTGTTGTTGTTGTTTTTTTTCTTCAAATAATTACAACTAAGTACATGGATGTAGCCAGAGATAGGTGTAGGTAAAAACAAACATTTTATGAGCACTCAAGTCTCAAATTTACGGGATTACTGAAACATGCATGAATCAAAACACAACTCTGATTACGATAAGAAAAAGGGAACATGGTTTAAAGTTCATAAAAGTTTATTTTGTGTAACATAAACAAGTAACTAAAGTGGATTAGACTATTATGCTGTTTTATGATCTATGTTCTAATGTTTCTTCATCAAAACAATATCTAGAGTTGTGTTTTGTTTCATTCACAAATGTTTAACACACAAACCCTGCATATTTCTTCAGTTCATATAGTTCCTCTCTCAATCTGAAAAAAAAAAAAAAAAAGTGATGTCATGTAGCTATTAGGGTTGCCAACTCCCTTATTGGTGTTCTGTCGATATGAGCTACCTAGCGCTACTGTGCAAGCTCACAACCTCCAAGCAGTTTAAGTTTAAATGCTGTCAATTTGAGCTCCTGAGGCAGAAGTGTATTGGTTTTATTGTCTGTTTTGACCAGTTAAGCATGTCAGCATGGACATGTGTGTGTTAGATTCGTGGCAGAATCCCTACGTTAGGCTGCAGGTAGCTTATTTTGACGGGGCAGCCCATTTTGACAGAACACCGTAAGGCACTGTCGGCGCCATTGGTGTCCACACTGCTTTGTTCTTTTCCAGTATCTTCTCCACAACATAAGCAACCTCGACCAATGAGATCATGAGCAGGATGTGTGTGTGTTGTCAGCTCATTGGTCACAGAGCAGGAGAGGCTGAGAATACATTTACTGTAAAATTCCGTATAAAGCACCGTGTATTTATTCATTCCATTGACTACACACTATTTTTGATTCTCAGAGTACTACAGCTCAATACGGGAAATGTACTTTTGTTTCTGAATACGGGATGATTTTGTTTTTCGAGGGATGGTTGGCAACCCTATAGCTATACAAGAAGTGCTCCACTATGTTTTAAAACTCTATGCTGCTCCACTAGAAACATTTGGATCATTTCAGCCATGGAAGGTAAAAGTTGTTAACTTGAAAATGACCGCTTCATGACATCACAAGGTGGAACACAGCATTTTGATCTTTGGGGATGTAGACAGTTTAATAATCCATGATTACTCAAACATGTGTTAATGAAATGAAACCCAACTCCAAGTCTGTTTTTGATGAAGTAACAACACTTTACTACGACTTTAAGATCACAAGAGTCAATTTTGGGCAATACAGGGCTTTAAAGATTTAAGATTCGACTTACTTTCTTTCTTTTCCCATCACTAGATCATCCCCAAGTACCCTCTGTGACCTCATCTGATCTTCTGTTTAAAAACACAATTACCAAGTTTAGTGCCAGCCTGGTCTGAACCGCCCCTAACCGGCACCAAACCGGCCCAATCGCATCACTTAAATCCTGCTGTTTGTGGGCCGCCTGCAGCTGTTGAGGTAACACATTGTAAATCATTGACTTCCCTGCTGAGCCTGTGTCAGCTGGCAAGTTTCCATTATACCGTCTGTTTCTTATACCTTTTTGTCTGTTTCTGTACCAAACCAAACCTCTCTGCACTTCTCTTTAGATGACATTTTTATATGGAATCTCTCAGTGGGCAGGGCTGATTACAGAGATGGGCTTGTCTCTTGTATTGTGCTTTTCTTTTTAGTGGCTCTGATAAAGACCACATCAAAGTTTGTAACTGTTATGGGTAAAACAGTGCTTTGATGGTATTGTGTGTGAGATGTGAGACGATTAAGAGTACAGTTTAGATTGTCTGGTTGGTTTAAGAGATTTACAGTACGAGAATGTCAAAAAAATAGAACTTTGGGAATTATTAAAGGTCCTATATTACACAAAATTGACTCTTGTGAGCTTTAAGACTTGTTATAATGCTGTTGTCTCCTCAAAAACATATGCAGAGCTGTGTTTTGTTTCATTCACATGTTTGAGTAATACTTATTATTAGTCTGTGTACATCTCCAAAGCTCAAAATGCTCTATTCAACCTTGTGATGTCGTGAAATGGTAGTTTTCAAGTTAACAGCTTCATTTTGTTCGGTCAAGATCGGCAACTCCAGGGCTGAATTTATCCAAAAGATTCTAGTGAAGGTGTATGGAGTTTAAAAACACAATGGACCATTTCTTGTATTACCATATGACATCATAAGGTGGAACAGAGGGTTTTCTGTTTGATTACTCGATCTAAATATGCTGTTTTTGTGAGTTAAACATGTGTGAATGAAACAAAACACAACTCCAGGTCTGTTTGTGTGAGAAAACAACATTATATCCTAATATGGACTGATGAACTGAATGAAGAACTGACTCAAGTTGCCAGATCTATTAAATGATGATTGACAAATAATGAGTAAAAAAAAAGTTTAAATAGGTGAAAACATTTGCTTTCAAACTGTGGCACACTGGTAGAAAGTGGATTCCTCCAGTCTAGTTCAAATATTTTGAGTTCTGAGTCAGTTTAATCCACATTTTGTCATCTTTTGAGTTAGCACTGCTCTAGGAAGATGGATGGGGGACTGCTTGGAATACTCGGCGCCACAGTTGAGCACTAGTAGCAAAAATTGTTGTTGTGTTCTTAGGCAAAACCCTTCAGAAACATTGCCTATAGTATGAACGTGGTGTCTGTATGAGTAGCTGGTGGTAGTTGGAGGGGCAGATGGTGCAGACTGGCAGGTTCATTTCCATCAGTGAATGAATAATTTGCTATAAAACATCTTTGAGTGTCCATAAAACCTCTATATAAATCAAATGTATTATTATGACCAGAGGTGGGGACTTGCAAGATGTGACTTGGACTCGAGTCAGACTTCAGTTACTACTTTTAGGACTTGAGACTTGACTTGATAAAATGGACTAAGACATGGGACACGACTCGGACTTGAGGCCTGTGACTTGAGATGACTTGGGAAGCACTTTTAAATCTGAATTCTTTCTATTCTGACAGTAATGATTCACTCTAAGATCTTGTCAAGACATTTAAAAAGGAAAAGTTTGCATTTCTACAACTCTTCTAAACTTTATAAATACTCACTCATAAATATACTATGACTTTATAATTTATCTTAAATGTCATGAATTGCAAAAAACTAAGCTATATTTGGTACTTTGGTTTAAAGACTTGAAATGACTTGAAGCTCAAAGCAGAAGAGTTGGACTTATGGGCCAGTGACTCGAGACTCGACTTGGTCTTGCCTGTATTTGATTTGGGTCTTGAATTGGACTTGAGGTCAAAGACTTGAGACTTGCAAAACGACGACTTGCTCCCACCTCTGATTATGACCATTGTTAATATAGATAACAGCAAAGCATTCTGGGAAAGATATAAACAATATAACAATGACCACTCTTGGATGCAAACTGCTTGTCTGCTCTGATAATATAGTCAATAAAAAGTTAATGCTAAAATAAAGTTAGTACCAGAGAGACAGCAAATTAAAGACTACTTATATGGATTAGGACAAACCTAGACGAACTTTATTGATCCACAAGATAAATTATTTATTTGTATTTATTTATTCATGCATTTATTTCTTTTTATTCATCACTGAACCAATAATTTTTAGTTTTTATGAGCGAGCATGTAAACTAAACTCCGAGACATGATCTGTTTCGTGGGATTAACTCTGCAGACTTTACCCTTAACAGTTTACCCTTCTATCAAAAGCAAACCACAAAGAACAAGGCATGAAATCCAGATGTGCCACTTGAACAGAAGATTCTGTTCTAGTGTGATTATCTGTTGACCACATCGTCTGCTAGAAGAGGACCTCTGGTGAATAATAAAAGAAGCCTTTGTCTGGACCCTCTGCTTCTCTACAACAACAAAGCATGAGGAGATGATGGCAGAACACAACAATGGTGCTGTTTCAGGAAGAGAAAACTGAGAGACTGTGGGGTCTGTTGACGTCACTGACCAAGTGGTTGGATCAGAGAAGCATTCACTATCAGTGTAAGTAATAAAAACTAGGAACAGGTCTTGTGTGAGTTTTATTAGAAGTGCAGTGTGTAACTTTTCTGGTGGGGGGTATTCAATTTATGCATATTCTTTGGACTATATTCAATTGCAGATGTTTGTATTTGTTAGTATCTCTCCACAGACCTTATCAGTAACTTTTCCAGAGAAGCTTATCTCCGTGGAGAGAGAAAAAGTGCCTTATTTGACAATAAACTCTTGCTATTTTGGCTACTTATTTTGAATGTATTATTAATATTTATATATATTTTTTGCTCTTTGTTATTATATTATATTATAATGTGTGAGCTACTGTGTCCAAAAAATTTCCATTGTCGATCAATAAAGTTTGTCTAAGTCTAAGTCAAAGTCTAAGAGGAAAAAGAGACAAGCAGGTAGCAGAAGTTGGACATTGCACCTTTACGTATACATCCAAAGAGCTGTTTTATTTCAGATCTTAAATTTACTATTTACAAAAGCTAGTACAGATAATCTAGGCATTTAAAAAAGAAAGGAGAAAGTGATGCAAAAAACACCATACTTTCTTAAACTGTAATTCAGATACAAATATTAAAAACAAGAATAATGTAAAATGCCTTTGCTGTTCAAACAAGAGTCAAATTTTCACAAGATAGACCTACAAATGCAGCAGTCCCCCTCACATCTTTAAATACAGTAGAAAATTGCATTCTATTTTTAGCCCACTGAACACGAAGATATGATATTTTATTTAAAGTAACCCAGTTTGACTAAGTAGCTCATCAAAAGTTAATGGAGAAGCTAATGAGGTTGCTACACTAACAAATCCTTTCAGATCTTAGACTCTTTGTATTATTCTTGCAGTAATTTCCCTTGATTTGTAGGGCCATTCTGTATTTTGTCCTGGGGCTGTTCCAGGTTCAGTTGCTTATCTGGAAACAGTTGTGTAAAATGAGTATTCTTCTGCAGATTGTCAAGCCCTGAACAGCCTCTAGGCCTGAACTCTGCTACAATCATGGGGGTTTTTGAGGATAGCTGTCATTTCTGTGTACTCAGTGGATTCGAAAGTGGAACTAAAAACTAAATAAACTTTTTTGTATATGGTGTTTTAAATGCATTGTCTGCTGCCCTAGTCCTTTTTGTGGCAATATTTGTTTAGCTTTTTGTGAAAAAATTTGCAAAAATGGGTGTGTCCTGTCTTCAGTGGCCTCTGCAGTTTCATGTACTATGTGACATCACATATAACTGCCCTGATTAACCCTGCGTTCAATTATATTCCAACTCCCACTTGGACCTTGGATATAATGTCACGTCCGAGCTTGAAGAGTATTATTATGTTTCGTGTGTTGGACTACATGGATTATGATTATGATTATTCCCTCATTTTATGAAAATGCTGCCACTTTAATTAATAGAATTTTTGGAATTTGCACATCATTTTATGTTATGATTTCTCTTCCGTAACAACCTTAGGGACATTAATGCCCCTTAAATCAAGTATTTGTTAAAGATTGGCCTCGCCACAACACCGACTACTACACCCATAGGCAGTGATACAGACGCAGTAAGGTATTGCAGTAATACGAGTGACTGAAATGATCATTTAAACCACCAAAGTGTCCAAACACAATGAAAACCGTTCATATTTACAAGTCACAGTGGGTGTAGCCATTTTGGGTTCTGGCTCGGAATCCTTACTCCTTCTTTTTTTTCCGCCACCAAGGTCCGAGTTGTGCAGTCCCAGGAAAAGTGGGGTGTCACGTGTGTCGCTAGGCAACTTCCTTGGAAAACTGATTTGGAAGGATAATCAAACGCAGGGTTAAGCCAGGTGTTTCTTAACCCTGGCTGCAGGGGTGGAATTTAAAGTGTAGAAATGTGTTAGACCAAACACTTCCCCAATCTCTTCTTGAATCCTTCAGGTAGTTAAGCAGCTCTATTTCTAAAAATCTTTTCTCTGTGATGTTATGGCTTTGTGTGGATTATATTAAACCTTTCTATCTACCAGGTTACAGGTCACATCTGTGGAGAAGCAACCTCGCTCACAGTCAGAATTCCTGTTTTTCTAAGTATTTTTGAGCTATGAAATCACCTATAATTTCTCAAATGTAAGATAGAGCTGTTTAATGCCATACTGTGGGACATGCCAAGCAAAGGAATAACATATCCATATAAACAAGCAGGTGATGGACCCCCAACCGAAAAGTGACATAGCACATAGTTTCATGGTTTTGTAATTATTATTTGGTTTAGTGGGATAGTGAATAATTATTAAAAACAATAACAACTATCAACCATGAAGTAATATTATTAATTTCACACAAAAAAGTAACTGAAAACAAAAAATAGAACTTAAAAACCTAAACTAAGGGTACATGCAGGGTTGTAAAAGTATTATCGCTTCACTGTGATAGGAAACTGTTCATTTAGAGCCACTGTATTCCTGGACAAGAAAAGGAAATTGTGCGGTATCAACACAGTCAGACTGAATAGCTGAGGGACTGGCCACAGGAAGCCACGGTCACCTCCTGTTATCCCCACTCTACAATACATATTACGGTCATTGTTGGGGATTACATGGACTTAGAAATGCAGCCTGTGGCACTGGACTAACTGGAAGGGAAATGGAGCTTGAATCTGTTCCCAGAAATAGTAATCGACTAACTATTACATGGCAGACAGTTGACAGACAGGATCATTTTAAATCCCTGAATGCTTTAACTTCGCAAATAATAAGAAGACATCTGTCAGTCAATTTATTTAAAGGTGCAAAGAAAGGAAAGAAACTGTATGATAAAGAAGTTCAAGATTATTCCTTTGATTTTAGGAAAGCAACTGTATTGAAATGTTATAAGTAACTCTAGTGTTTATGTACTAGTATTGTCTGGAAAACGGAGCAGAAAACATAATATTTCACTTCTTTCTGTACCTTTTTAATTCATTACTTGTATGTTTAAAGTTAAGACACTGTTGATGTCTTTTTATATTTTATGAATGAAATAAATAAACAAATATATAATACAAAATCTGAATACTACCAAATTATTGATTACAGCCTCTCACAATAGTATTTTGAATCAGACTAAATATTAAACTGAAGTAAAGGCTCCATTTAAAGCAAATTTTTATTGTTATTTTTATTTCTGTGTTTTGTTTTCATTAAAGATGCACTATGCAATTTTTTGGTTGGGGGTCTGTCATCTAGCTTGATTCATCAGACGGTTTCACTTCGTAGAAACCGTCTGACCTCGCAGCGTTAGGATTCGTTCGCTCGACGGAAGGTGGGTACTTTTTAAAATTTAACCAATCACTGCTATTTGGTCGTGACATATGGAATGCGCCGCTAACGGGGCTAACTGGTATATTAAGCTTTTCCTAAATCCCGTAGAAAGAAGGGCAATAATGTCTTTCCCTTTGATAAAATTCACCAAACATTCTCTTTGTTTCGGCTTTAAATCCTCGATTTCGGGAATCGTTGCCAACACAGAATGTATGGCTCTTCACTGATTGGCTGGTGCCTGAAATTGCACTTCCAGTGTTTTTGTGTCTAGTGTATTCCGATTCCTGACCTAGTCGCTGGAGAGAAATGGAATTGAGCAGAGGCACTAGGTGGCACCAGCCTGGCTATCTGTCACCTGCTTTGTTTCTATGGATATACCACTGCTCTAACTTGAATGTTCCACAGTATGACATTAAACCACAATTACAAGTGGTTTTATAAATATATAAATTATAGGTGCGTTGTGTAACTTTTCTGGTGGAGGGTCTGTCACATGCTTTTCTCCATGAAGATGTTATTGCTTTGTCTGGAATGTTTCACAGTAATGAATTAAACCTTTCTATCTTCACAGAGACCAAATCAGACCAAGTTACAGGTCAGATTACATGTCAATTTTTCTAGGTATTTTTGAGCTATAAAACCACATGTAATTCGATAAATATAAAATAGAGCTGTTTAATGTCATACTGTGAAACATTCCAGACAGAGCAATGACATCTCCATAGAAATAAACAGGTGACGGACCCCCAACCACAAAGTTACATCGTACATCTAATCGCTCCCAGTGTCAAGAGCGTGTTTCTACTATCTTGCACCAAACAGTCACATATTAATAACACTCTATAAAGCAATGTTTTGGACCTTATTTCTTCAAACACAGAAGGTATGTGAGGTGAGCTTCAGCAGAGACACATGACAGCAGTGTCATCTGTTTGAAGTTTCCTCAAGGTGTTTTACTGAGGGGGATTCCCTTCTGTAACACCATCTGTGGAACATGCCTAACCCTATATCACTGACAGTTAGGGCTAAAAACAGATAGCCTTGAAGCTGGGTACCACATTTTTGCACCACAGATGGAGGAAGTAGAAATATAAATCTGTCCAGTTCATCCCAAGCTTGCACAAACCATTGAGCACATCGTTAATATCCACATGCATTACACTATTTTCTGATCAGTGTTATAGTTGTATTTTGTTTCATTCACACATGTTTAACACACAAACCCTGCATATTTAAGTTGAGTTCTTCTCTCAGATAGAAAACACTCCACCTCGTTCCACCTTGTGATGTCTTCCGAGAAATAGAAATACTTAATTCATTAGCTACCACCACAACACAGAGGTTTTATTATATCCCAAGGTGCTGCTTTTACACTCTGTGGGGGAAAACACTAAACTTACTCATTTACAAAAAAGTTGGGTACTCTCTTTAAGTCTTGTTTTGGCAACACTGGCTTTGACTTTCTGGATCAGTTCGGGAAAAACTGCATGTTTAAAACTCAAAATCAATGCTGGTATGTATAGGCTCCATTAGCAGAAGATATGGCATGCAAATCCTTTAAAGAGGACTTAAAGGTACATGGAACAGGTCACGCATGCTTTGTCACCATGCACTTTCTCGCTTACAGTTGGTCCAAAATTCTGCTGTGCGCCTTTTAACTGGAACCAAAAAACATGAGCGCATAACCCCGATTTTAGCATTGTTGCACTGGTTCCAGTTTTATGTTTGTTTTTAAAGCTTTGAATGGACTGCCTCCTTAATACGTCTTGGATCTCATCCAAATTTGCACCTCTGTACACGCTCTGAGGTGCCTAAGACAATGGTGCCTAAGGGTGGACAGGGCCTTCTCTGTGGTTGGCCCCAAGCTCTGGAACCCCCCCCCGTCCGAACAGAGTATTTTAAGTCTCGTCTTAAAACCCACTGTTATTCTCTGACTTTTAACACCATGTGAGTTGTGTGGTCCTCTGTGTCTTTTGTTTATTTTATTTATTTTTTTATGGTTTTGCTTTTATTTGATTTCACTGGTTTTATTGTTGTATGACTGGTATGACCAAATTTGAACAATTTACCTTTTTGTTGTCTTCATTTTATGATCTCTGTGCAGCACTTTGGAAACTGCTTTGTTTGTAAAATGTGCTATAGAAATAACGTAGATTTGGATGTGGTTGTGTAACTTTGGTGCTTTTCTTCATGTCAATATTATTGCTTTGTCTAGAATGACCAAGTTACTGGTCAGATCTGTGGAAAGGCAATCCCGCTCACAGCCAGTTTTTGTAGGTATTTTTGAGCTATGAAACCACCTGTAATTGAATACGTGTAAAGTAGCTCTGTTTAACGTCATACTGTGGAACATTCTAAGCAGAACAATGACATATCTATAGAAACAAGAAGGTGACGGACCACCAATCAAAAAGTTACACAGTGCACCTTTAAAGCAAAACACCACTATCAAACTGTTACTCCTTTGAACATGAATGTAACAGATACTGGTCTTGACTTACACACTTTCTTATCATGTACGCAGGAGTATCAAAAGCACACAAGACTGAATCCAACCCAAACACATGGCTCCCTTCTTCCCTCCCTCCTCTCCTGCTCCTCACATCCTGCTGACCGTCTGAAATACCCACTCCTCTGTTTGCTTTGCTGATTGAAGTGCAGAGTTGGGATGAGCCGGAGAAAGACAAACTCCTCCTGATACGAGAGCAAAACATTCAATTTGCCATTCACTGTAGTCTAATGGAGAGAGCCTTCCAAAGTAAATAAGGGCGATAGGGTGTGTTATCAGCACCTGTGAGGTAAGGCTCCTCCTGGTTTGGAAATATTGTGACATGGAAGATTAAGAATGATTTATAAGTAATATTAAAGCTCAGGGGATTATTGTTAAATCAAGATGAAAGGCCACAGGAAAACAGAGCAACCAGAAACATATGGGCAGAGTTTTTTAAAAAGCCATTTATAGGCTAAACAGAGCGGCTGGGAGCTGCTGCAGAGGGGGTCTAGAACAGTAATGGTCATATAATTCATGCCACATTCATTAAAACATCTTTTACATGTACAGCAAAGACTAGATACAGAAGTGGACTAAGGGAGTGTGACTTCACAGATAGCGTTTGGCTGCAGTCAAATGAATATCGAGATGCCAAAAGTTATAGGGGCAAAGGTCCATATTAGCAATAGAAATGTAATTATTTATAGGCAAAATATGTATGCTCATGTAGAGCAGGTTAATACAAAAATGTTTAAAGGGACAGTCCAGAATTTTGGAAGTAGGACCTAATTTTCTAATTAGCCAGAGTGTTGGAGACGTGTGGAGACACTTTTAAAAATATTCCATCCAGTCCTTGTATTTGCAGAGGTCACTGGTGCTAGGCTAGTGCATGTCAATGGCCATAGTTAGCCTGCCACTAAAAACAGAAAACACCAGAAGCAAATCTATTATTATGCCAGACTGTCAATGTAAATGTCTGTCGATAAAAATAATGGTTGATATAAAACTAACTTTGCATCGCATGAATCGTCACATATTGAGGGACTATTTTCTCGGCAGCAGCGGAATTTTACTTTGCTGGTAAGATAGGTGCTAGGTGATATCAGTCCACCACTGCCGAGCTTTCTATTAGGAAGTACAATTCGCTGCTGCTGCTAGGACATAAATCCTTAAAATGTAAGGTTGGTTTTGCTTCTAAAATTATTCTATCAACACAGACATTCACACCGACAGTTATATATATATATATATATATATATATATATATATATATATATATATATATATATATATATATATATATATATATATATATATATATATATATATATATATAAGCCTGTGTATTGCTATAAAACCAATTTTCAAATGGATACAGTTAAAGGTTAAAGGTGTAACTTTTCTGGTGGAGGGTCCATCCTTAGCCAGGCTGGCACCACCTAGTGCCTCTGCTCAATTTCTTTTGTCTCCAGCGACTAGATCGGGAATTGGAATACACTACACAGTTTGCAAGAACCCTGGACGTTGTAGACCATGCACCAGCCAATCAGCGAAGAGCTGCGAAGCCATGATGTCAAACTCAAGCGCCTGTCTGGGTCCCTTTTGTGGTACAGCACAACAGTAAACAAAGCGGTCGAGATGGATGTAGACGAAGACATACAACGACTGGTAACGATTCCCGAGGTTGTGGATTTAAAGCCAGAACAAAGAGAATGTTTGGTGAATTTTATCAAAGGGAAGGACATTGTTGTCCTTCTTCCTATGGGATTTGGAGCATTACATATGTCACAACCAATTAAAAAAAACTATCCACCTACCTTCGAGCGAATGAATCCTAATGCTGCGAGGTCATACGGTTTTCATAAAGTGAAACCGGCTGATGAATAAGGCTATCCATCTCCTACTTGTCTGTTGGAATGTTCCACAATATGGCATTAAACTTATCAATCTCACTGACAGAAGCTGGTAATGCTATGAGGTCAGATCTGTGGAGAGGTGAATCCCAATCAGTAAGAATTAATGCTTTTAAGATTTTTTTTTCAAGCATGGCAAACCTAGAAAAGTTGCATAGTGCACTTTCAAAAACCACTGTACTTGAATAAAAGCTCTAACATAGTTTTCTGACCTTACCTTAACTGTATATTTCCACTTGACTGCCGTGATTAAACGTCTAAAGGTTAAAGTGTAGGCTAACATTTTGTCACGTCATTATGAAAGTGAAAAATAACACATGAAATCCACACTTTTACTCCCTTAAGCTCAGATCTTAAAATACACTACGTCATGTCCAAATCCACCCTTTACAAACTCCTCTGATTTCTGAATTGTTCTGGAGATCACCATGAGTTTGACTGGGGGCTAGCTTCCACTCAGCGTTGACAGCGAGCGTATTGAGCTGTCAAGTGTGTAAATAAACCCGGTTACTTGATAGATGCCTGACGCTGTGTCCGTGTGTGTTCTGGTTTCTCTCATTCACTCCACTGGATGGGCCTTCCTGTTTATAGCATTTCCGTGTAAAAAGCCATGTCTCCCGAGAAAACACAGGAACCCCCAGCTGATAAGTCAGCCCAGAAGGGTCAAAAATAACAATCAGATAAAGAGAAGGTGGTGCAAGAAGGTGTTTTCTATAGCTGTTAATGGTGTGGTATCAGGATCTCGTAGTGCTATCTGGAAACGCGCTGCTACTTGCACATTTGTGATCTTGTTTTTTAGTACTGGAGTTGATTAACTTTTTCCCTTAGGCAGCAACTAATCTATGATGGATTTGGAAGTGCGTCAGAGGTGGAAGAAATATTAAATGTACCATATTACACAAAATGGACTCTTATGAGCTTTAAACCATGTTATAATGCTGGTACCTTATGGAGTTTAAAAGCACAGTGGAGCACTTTCTGTCTTAGCACATGACAATACAAGGTTGAACAAAGTGTTTTCTGTTTGAGAGAAGAACTCAGCTTAAATATGCAGGCTTTGTGTGTTAAACATGTGTTAATGAAACAAAGTACAGTATCGGTACACTACTAAAAGTTTTAGAACACCACACTTTTTCCAGTTTTTTACTGTTGACCAAAAGGTGTTCTAAACTTTTGATTCATGAAAGTGTCCACCTTTGGCAGATATAAGAGCTGAACACACTTTCTACAATAGAAATCAAATATTCTTCAGAAAATGATTCCCAAGTCTATTGCAGAAGTTTCCATAAATGTGTGGCACTTGTAGGTTGCTTGGCTTTCACTCCTCTGTCCAGTTCATCCCAAAACCAGCTCGATAAGGTTTAAGGCTAGAGACTGTGCTGGACACTCCATGTTTTCAAGCATTTTAGCATCTTGTTCTTTTTTCCTTAGGTAGTTTTGGCAGAACTTGGACTTGTGTTTTGTTATCTTTTATCTTTTAGTTTAACCTCTGGCTCTTCAGTTCTTACCTTTGTACCATTTCAAGATATTCATTGAACTTGCACGACTTCAGTTGCAATAAATAACTGCAAAAAATGGGGTGTTCTAAAACTTTTGACCGGTAGTGTACAATTCTAGGTATGTTCATGATGACGAAACATTATATAGATCAGAAAATAGCGTAATACTTTGCTGTAATACTACTAATACTAATACTAATAAAAATGTTTTTGACATTAACAAACAATATTTTTGACAAGTTAGCCATAAAAACACTTACCAAAAATTCAGTTTCTACTTTAAACTCCATGGAGTGATTATTACCTTGCATTCTTAGTAGGGCCACCTCGCCATAGAGCTGACAAATAACTTGGCTTAGTGGCAAACTTTGGTTGTATCTGTGCTGTGTTGTGTGTTATGTGTACCTTTAACACGTTGTTACTTTCCACAACCTCAAAAACAAATATTCAAGGAAGAATAGGGACCTTTAAAAAAAAACATGTAAATTGTGTATGTATGTAAATGAGAAGAAGCCACTTTCTATCACTTTCATAATTTTGTGCCATTTCAAAGTGGCTCAAAGGAAAAGTCTCTTGAGTGAAAACACAACAGAAGTCACTTGGACAAACCTGAGCCCAGAAACTGACAGGAGACGCTGACCAAAGCAAACGCGGCCTTCAGAAAACAAGCTCAGAGTGGGAGGTCTGAGCAGCAGGGCCAAAGGGGTCAAGCTCCATTTGATGATGTTTAGAGGGCACCAGCCAGGCCACAGGCACAAGTGTGTGGCTCCAGAGCACAGCAGGAACTCACAAACAGGGTAGTAGGCAGGGAGGGGCCAAAGGGGTCTGTTGTCAGGAGCCCCTGTGTTTTAGGGGGGCAGAACTGAACCCTCTTCCTTTTAATTTATATTATTAAAAGGGGCCCATGTGAGACTTCTTGCCCCGGACCCCCAAATTTCTGTTAAAGGGTCTGCACACCAGCACACGTATAAGAAGGCCTGTCACAATAACAAATTTTGAAGCATGATATATTGCTACAAAGAAATATTGTGATGAACGGCAATATTGACAATACCAATGCCACTCACACAAAGCAAGATAAATCCAGTAAACATTAAAGGATTCATATTACTCTATTTTGTGATCTATGTTATAATGTTTTTTAATCATCATAAACATACCTGGAGTTGTGTTTTGTTTCATTCACACATGTTTAACATGGATCCGGCACTGTGTGGATGCCTGAAAACGCTGATACACTCACGTAGGAGCTCTATTTGCCGTCCTTATTAGACCACATCACTGTGACTTGCTCCTTCCTGATTCGCTGGGTTCTTGACATCAGTCATGTGATGCTATTGCAGAAAACAGTTTAAACAAATAATAAACAGACGGGAAACAGCGTAGCTAGAACTACTTGCTACTTGTGGTCCATCAAAAGACTGTTTTCACGTTCTGTCTATGCATATGACCTGCAGATGTACAATCTTTGAAACATGAACCATCTCAAATGTGATGCAAGCACAGAACAGACTCACCATTAGCAGAACACCTCTCTGTCACAGAAAAAAACACATATATTCCACTGAGTCGTGTCCTTTAGTCTGACAGAAGCAGAACCGCATCAGCACACAAGGAGCGAGCTGTTTTTTGAGCTTAGTTTATGCAAATTAGCCATGTGGTTTTAAGTTTCGTTTCTGTAAAACGTAAACAAATATGTGCAAAGCTGTGCGGATAAGGAAGGCTTGCGGACACAGAAACGACATGTCTGGACACAGATCATTTCCGATACAGTGATACGGTGATTCGTTTCAGTGTAAATGTAACCTTAGTTCCACCTTGTGATGTCATGTCAACTCCATACACCTTTCTCATGAATCATCTAGACGATTTCAGTCCTGAAACTGCCAATCTCCACTAAACAATGGGTAAAAGGTAGCTGTTAACTTGAAAACCACCACATGGCATCACAAGATGGAAAAGAGCATTATGAGCTTTGGAGATGTAGACAGACTAATTATAAAAGATTACTCAAACATGTCTGATGAAACAAGACACAACCCCAGGTATGTTTTTGATGAGGTAACAACATTATAACATGATTTAAAGCTCACAAGAGTCAATATTGTCTAATACAGGAACCTATAAAAAGCCTAAATGCAACTAGTAAAAGGCCGAGTGAATCTATAATTAGCCACAGAAGTTATTTATTCTACTCTCTACAGCTCAAATTTTACCATATTACATAAAAATGTCAAAAATCTCCCCACTTTTGCAAAGAAATTGTACACACTATAAATAATGAGCCTCAGACAATATTATTCTAGCTTTCATATACTGAACACTAAGTCTATATAGTAATTATCGTGGTAGGTCTACGTACAAGATGGCCATTGTATGAAGTATTATAATAATAATGGTAAAACTGCAGGAAAAAGGATGAGGTTAGTTATGTGGGGCATTTAAAGGTGTTATTCCTCTCTAGGCCTGGTCTAATTTTAGTTCTGGGGCTATATTCATCTCTGCAAAAAGTCCCCTGCTTCAGTGGCACTATTCTAAGCTCTCAGCGTAGTGATTTGTGAGGCAGGTTGTCTTCCTTTCTTGCCATTCAGGTTTTGAACATTTGTTTTTCCACTTGTCCAATTTGTAAAAGATATGTTTCGTTTAAAAATATTTAAGTTGGTTGAGTAGGTATTCAGCAAAAAGCCCAAAGGAGCTAAATATGGCAAAACTTTTACCAGTCTCTTGGTATTTTTGCTCAATATTTTGAATTTATTTTCAGCATTTATATTGCTACTCTTTGTTATTATAATATACTGTGATGTGTGAGCTACTGTGTCCAAATAATTTCTCTTGTGGATCAATAAGTTTAAGTCTAACTGTTGTTTGGGGCGCTATGCCTAATTTTTACTGTCTTAAAAACGTAAAAACTGCATTAATTTTAAATGGTTTGCAGTGGTCCAGAGTTATTTCTCACTTACTTTATGCATTCCATAATCATTCACCATGATGAGTTTGCCATTGCCGTAAAGCAACAGCTAGAATGCTAACCGCGCACCTCCTGGTTATCTGATAATGCTTTATAATTCAAACAGCGCACCACAGACTTATTTTGACCTCAAGAGCCATTTATGCAATATATCTGTACTGGGGCAAGACAGTTTTTGCATACAAATACACGGGTACGCGACCAAACTAAAACCAAAATTGAATATGGTTACACTGATGTTAAATGTTAAAACCAAAGACCAAAGGAGCTAAATATGGCTAAACTTTTACCAGTCTCTTGCTATATGATGTCATGAATGAATGTCTTTTTGCTACTGTCCAGCTCTGGTAATGACCCCTGCAATGGTCACTTAGATGTTTGTTTTATTAGATTCTTTTTTCAGACCAAGGTTTAGTTTTCATACATAACAGTTTTGAAGAAAAGAAGAAAAGAGAAAGAAAAGAAATGAAAACTAAACTAAACCTTGGTCTAAAAAAAAGGAATAAAATAAATTATCGAAAGACCAACCAACAATTAACGTCTTTGTACGGTCACTTTGATTAGGATATTTTTACTTGTACATTTATATAATTACGCCTTATTGACACCAGTCTTTTGCTATTTTTGCTATTTACTTTTATGTATTTTTACCATTTTTATGTTTGCTCTTTGCTATTATAATATATTTTGATGTATGAGCTACTGTGTCCAAATAATTTCCCTTTTGGACCAATAAACTTTGTCTAAGTAAGTCCAAGTGCCAATGTGTCAGATCCAGGGCTCGTATCCAGTTGATTTAACAGCGTTACAATGGGAACAGCTCGGGGTGATCCTTGTCTGGAGCCTGGCCGCACTTGTGTTTCCCGCTCAAATTCACAACAGGCCCCTGGGGTTAATTCTGAACTCGCCCCTACCCTCTGATGAAGGGGCACTGGTCTTTCTATATGAGCGTTGCCAGATCAAAGTGGCCAGGCCTAACCACAGCCAAACTCACCGTAAGCTTCCACCACCCCGGGCTGATGGCTTTAGAAAATGTGATTCTGATTATTGCGGATGCACTGCAAAAAAGCAAAATCTAAGTTAAAATAAGAACATTTCGCTTTATTTGAGTAGATTTAACTTGTCAATTAATATGATCTACCAATGAAATCAGTGTGTTTTTCTTAATTGAAGCAACATTAGATTTTGTTTTTTATTTTAAGTGCCAAGAGTTGATGTTTTTCTTATCTTTAAGGTGCATTAAGGGTTCGTTAAATGCTTTTCTCCATGGAGTCTTGTCTTGAATATTTCACAGTATGGTATTAAATCTTTCTATCTTTATGGAGACCAAACCACACCAAGTTACAGGTCAGATCTGTGGTGAGGCAATCAGTCAGAATACACTCAAAATACCTGTTTTTCTATGTAATTTTTTAGCTATACAACCACCTGTATTTGAAAAAAAAGTAAGGTAGAGCTGTTTAATATCATACTGGAACATTCCAAGCATAGCAATGACATCTCCATAGAAACAAACAGGTGACGGACCCTCAACCAAAACGTTACACAGTGCACGTTTAAGTACAAAAAGTCTTTGTTGGTAGATCAAATCATGATAAAACTCATCATCACTCATAACTTGGCCAGATTTGAGTTTTTGCAGTGCTCTATTCTCTTTGAAAGTTCACAGGGTTAAGAGCCCGGACCACCTTTGATTGACAGGCCTAAAAAACAGAGCTCCCACGCGGCCTAACATCAGGGCGACATTTACCAAGACTCAAAGATGTGAGCTGTGCAGAAGAACAGTAAATGCCCCACTGGGATGCAAAAACCCCTCCCTCCTGAGTTAACTTGAAACACTTGTACAGGGGGCTTTCAAGTGACTGTAAATTTATGTCCCAAATTCATTATATCAACCACATGTTTTCCCAATACAATTAACATGATGATGAGGCTATATTATTCACATTATGGTTGTGGTTCACATATTAAAGTGACGTGTTTAAGAGCTTTACTTGGCCTCAGATTTTTCACATAACATTTTATTTAGGACCACTGGTTGAGTTAAAGCAGACAGATGTTATGTTGTGGTGTCAGAGATGCCTATAACATACAAGTGTTTTCAAAAGGATTGTTGCTTAAATCTGTTTTCAGCTTTGATTTAGCGTTGTGTAGAATAGGACAATTTCAAATAAAAGAGGAGGAGGAGGAGGTTGTTTTGAACTGAATGAAAGAGTCACGCAACTTTACTGGTAGCATACACAACATAATATGGAACAACTTTTAAAGCCACAGTATAAACTTTGTAGTTTTTTATTTATTTATTTTTCTTCATCAGGGCTTTATTGCACTGAAATGCAAGCTTGCATCTCCAGAAACCTGACTCTTATTTGGGCTGGAGGAGGGTCTCCACCTAGCCTGATTCATCAGCCGATTTTACTTTGTTTCACTTCGTACAAGCCGTCTGAGCTTGCAGCGTTGGAATTCGTTCGCTTGACAGTAGACGTTACTTTTTGTCAGTTAGCCAATCATTGCTTTTTGTAGTCATGTATGTAATGCGCTACTACCGGGACTAACTGGTATATTAAGCTTTTCCCAAATCCCATAGGAAGAAGGGCAATAACCTCTTTCCCCTTGATGAAATTCACCAAACATTTTCTTTATTCCGGCTTTAAATCCTCGATCTCGGGAATCGTTGCCAACACAGAATGTATGGCTCTTCGCTGAACTTGCACTTCTGAGGCTTTGGCGAACCATCTAGTGTGTTCTGATTCCTGACCTAGTTGCTGGAGAGAAATTAAATTGAGCAGAGGCACTAGGTGGCACCAGCCTGGCTAGCCTCCACCTGCTCATTTCTATGAAAATGTTGTGCTATAATCCTCCACAGTATGTTATCTGTCTCCAGGGCCAGCCTAAGAACTTCTTTAGGGCCACAACTATTAGAGGGCGCACATCTCGGAGAGGCCTACAGTGACCAAATTTATTTCAATTCCTTTGAAGCATCATACTCTCTTTAACCTTCATACTTTAATATTATACCAGTGTCATCAATTAATGAAATTGCCTCTAAAAGTGCTAATATTGACATGCCAAGTTAGTGTGTTAGCATAAACAATGAATGATGGTGCATACATTTTTTTTTTAAAAATGTGTATCCATTAGGGGGTCACAACCAAAATCTGTTTAGGTCTACCAAATGCATAAAACAGGCCCTGCTAGACTTAGATTTAGACTTAGACAAACTTTACTGATCTACAAGGGAAATTATTTAGACACAATAGCTCAGACATCACAATATGATATAATAACCAAGAGTAAAAATATCTAAAAAAAATATACTAAGAACTGTGGTTTTAACTTCATATTTCCATAGAATCCTGCAGATGATGTGCCACTTCCAGGAGGTTAAATATGGAACCTTTAAATCTACCAGTAACTTCACTGTGGCTTCTAAACCTGCTGGAGGTACATGTAAAACTATCTATAGCTGGCCTACTTTGATCCTTTTTGTGCTTATCTTAGGATAGGCTACACAACCAAGCTAAAATATAAAACAAGCCACATCTACAGCTATCAGTCATGAGAATGTGTGGTCCCTTTACTCTGTCAACCACATGAGCCCTGCAACAAATTACGTGCTAACTTTAAATCAACTTCAGGCTTTTTGTGAGCGTGCAGACAATGACAGAAGAAGAACAGACTATTGCCACGCCACAATTTTACAAGACACATCCACTTAGTCCTGCATTTTTAGAACAAGACAGGTGTTGAAACTCACCTGTTTATAGCCAACGGACCACCCCAACGTTCAAAACATGCTCAGCGTCACTCCACGTCGCATGGTAAAAGTCTGTGTCTCCTTTCAAGAAACAGGAATAAAAGGCTGGTTGATCTTCTAGGCCTGGGGGGACAATAGAAGCTGTCACACGAGCACTTACCTTAATCATCACCTACAGAGCACAAGAGAAGGGACAACTGGACACTTCCTCTTTCCGTTAAAGCAATGTTAAACAGGAAAAACTAATGGAGCGTAAGTCTACTTTGTTGAGAATTTGTTTATCTACGATCTGGGACCATGAATGAATACTAAGGGACTTTGTTGACGATTGTTAGCTTTGAGGCTGTTGCCAAAAGATTCAAGAGTATAGATGCAGTCATTGTATGGGCTTCAAATGTAGAGATTTTGATAAAAATTTGAGCTGACTTTTGTTCAACAGAAACAATTGAATCTATCTTTTTTCCCTAGCTGTTTTTATTTATGTTTTTTGTCTGCTCAAATTATGAATTTTTAAATTATTGATAGGATTTTCAGCTAGAATAAAAAATACTTTTCAGTCCTTTCTACTTAAAGGTCCATTGTGTAATTTTTCTGGTGGAAAATCCATCAAATGCTTTTCTGTATGGAAATGTTACTGCTTTGTCTGAAATATTTCACAATATGGTATTAAATATTTCTATCTTCATTGAGAACAAACCAGACCAAGTTACAGGTCAGAGCTGTGAAAAGGCAACTCCGCTCACAGTCAGTGCACCTGTTTTTCTAGGTATTTTTGAGCTATAAAGTAAGTTTTTATTTATATAGAGGTTTTCATAGACATATGTCACAAAGACGCTTTACAGATCATTATACAGTCTCTCCAAACCCGGTGATGTAAGCTACTATTGTAGCCACAGCTGCCATGAGGTAGACTGGCGGAGGCGCGGCTGCCAATCTGCTCCACCGGTCCCTCTGACCACCACCGTCACTCATCACTCAGACATTGTGGGTGAAAGGCCTTGCCAAAGGACACAACAACAGTTTTTGCGACTGGCACCCCACTGTGGCACCTGATTTTCCTTGTGGTCTTCCCATCCAAGTACTAACCAAGCCTGGCCCTGCTTAACTTCTGAGATCTTAGGGGATCAGGCTTTTACAAGCCGGTATGGCCATAAAAACACCTGTAATTGAATAAATGTGAAGTAGAGCTGTTTAATGTCATACTGTGGAACATTCCAGGCAGAGCAATGACATATCCATAGAAACAAGCAGGTGACAGAACCTGTAACCAAAATGTTATATAGTGCACCTTTAAGTACATATACCTTTATATTTTTACTTAAGTACAGTCTCCTACTACTACTGTACTACCAGTGCTTAAATATCACTGACTGGATATAACACATTAGCAATAGGCCTGTTGCTTATTGTTATTACTGAATATGCTTTTTCTGCTTGTTATTGTGATCTCTTCTAAAAGTTTATACGATCTGTTTTATTCCTTTATCCACTGTTTGAAGACTTATTACTCCATTTCATTCATTCAGTCAACAAACCTTCTTCACCAGATGACACCAGAACGCTGCAGCTCATTAGCTAACACACAGCCACCATACGCCATGAACCCATGTGGAAACCATTGTGATTTAGCCTGATCCGTGCTCCGGGGCTAATGCTAACGTGGAAGTGGCCTGCTTGGATGTATGGCTTTGAAGAATGCGGCTAATTGGACCCTGTAGATCAGTCCAAGTAAAATAAGACGATATTTATTGCCTCTGTGTGTATATAGAGGACGCTGGCAGGTTTGTAGTCGATTAGCTCAGGCTTTTGCTCTAGCATCTGCTCCATGCCAGCTGTTTGACAGATTCTAGAGGGGCACATGGTCAGCCTCCCCTTCTGTGAGCCAGAGCTTTGAAGTCTGCACTGTCTGGACAAATTCTTCATCTAATATGTGAAAAATCTTAACATTGTGGCTAATGTGGTTAGACACCAGAACCGGGGACGCCTCGTGTCCATTGTCTGAAAATGTAAACAGTTGCAGGGACAACAACCAATGGATCCAAAAGTTATTTTCCTCCAATATCAGATTTATTGCACAACCATATGTATCTTAAAACCAGGAGAGCCTATATCAAGCTTTTGGGTTAATCCCTGGTGGTATGGTAATGGTATATGTAGTATGAAGATTATATATGATCTGGTGAGGCAGTACTACAGTCTGGTTGGACACACTGCAAATTTCTCTGATCTGGCCAAGGTTTTAAAACTTATATCAGCTTATTCATGTTTTCAGATTTATTGTCTACTTACTAGTTCAGAGACTGTTTAATTTTAGTCTACAGTTACCTTATTTTAAGATTACTTGTCAAGTAAAATGATCTTGCTGCATAGACAGATAATATCACTACTTTTAAGTCATTTTCTGATAGATTTAAGTGTTTAGATCTTACATTTTGGCCAAGCTTTTTTTGCAATGCACAGACAGATGTGACATACATAGCAATAGACAGACAGTATGCTCAGAAGTGTGAAAACACCCATCAGGGGCCTCGATGATTATGTTAATATGACTCAGGCACAGTTCACACTTTGTGCAGTTCAATAGACCTAACTAACAAACAGAAACTGTAAACAAGTAGGGTGTTAGTTTCAGAGTAATTTCAGTGAAGTTAGCTCCTCCCTGCAGGCAGATATAAGGCAGAATCCACCAGCAATCTGAAGAAGTCTGTTTCTAGGTCCTTTGTGTTATTTTAAATATAGGATATAGGATTTCACTTAATATCTGAAATATGCTAGTATACATTGCATTATATACAGCACAATTTATTCTGTAGCTTTTTTACATGCACACTACAAAAACTAAAATCTTGCCAAGTTAAAATGACTTCAGTTAAGAACATGTTATATTGATATGAGTCAATTTCACATGACGAGTAAAATGATCTACCAAAGGAACAAGTCTTTTTGTAGTTGAAATAGAAAAATACACCTAGTTTGACTGAAGATAAGAAAACAACACCTCTTTGCACTTAGAATAAGAAAGTAAGTAGTAGATCTTACTTGTCAAGTGAAATCTGCTCAAATCAAGTTAAATCTTCTTAATTTGTGGAATTTGAACTTACTTAGATATTAGTTTTTGCTCCTGCAGCTTCAGTTCATTTAAAACCATGGCAAATTGTGTTTCAGTATTCTGTTTGTATATTCGTCTTTTAAATGTCTATTATGTAAGCTAACTTTAACAGATGTAAATATCATCCACTCAAGCATTTGCAATGTGAGCACCAGAATGCCCATAAATATTCTTCTACTATTACAAATATGTCACCCTGTATATATGAAAGACAGTACACACACTTAAATACACCTAAATATATTTTTCTAAATGGAGTCTGACATTTCCCTTGACCTGTCACCACTTCTAAATTACTACTTGCACAAATTCTACTCAGCAGGAACTCAAAACTACTGTATATCTAAAGTGTATTTTTTCATGAAGGTTGACGAGCTTGATCTCCTAAACATGGTGGCCCCAGTGCTTTGAAGTCACGAAGTCCATATTCATTAATCAGACGTACCATTAAAGTCCTGTACCTGATTTTTCCCCCATGTAGTTGAAAAATATACAGAACAGATATGCCCAGTACAAATATATCGTATATACAGCTCTTGAGATCAAAATAAGTGAGCTGCCTATAATCAGGAAGTGTGTGTTAGCATCCTAGTTTGTCTCTGAGAGTTGTGAAAAGTTATAACCGCTCTGTGGTTAATAATTAGGAATGTGTAAGAAGTGAGGAATAATTTTTAAGGCTGAAAATCAGATACAGTGTCTTTAAAGGGCATATATCACGCTTTTCTGATCTATGGCTACGTTCTTACTGCAGCCTGAAGTGACCCAAATGATTTTGGTCCCTATGCGATCTGTATCTGATCTTTTAATGACAGTCTGAACGACAAATACAAATTTTTCAAATGCGACCCAGGCCACTCCTGAAACCAATACTTTTAACATGCAATTTCAGTCTGAACGGCCAGGTCACATTCATCCCACCTACACGTCACAAATGTACACAAATGTTCTTCTCGTCATACAAAAATTGTTTATGAGCTCCGTGTGAGTGAAGCAGTGAAGCACATATCAGTCCCACCACTCTTGGCTGCGACTCTGCCCCCGCACGTCCTTTTCTATGGACGTTGCTGCCACTGCCCCACAAAACGCCATGACCAAAAACCTCGTCCTTCGCCTTCTCAATCTCCTCCTTAAAACAAATAAGCTGTACATGTTCTGGCTCCAGTATGATGACAACTTTAAAACGGCCAGGTGCTCATCGCTCGTGTCCATGTTTAGGCGACTTCCGTAAACACTGAGCACGCTAGCTGCATGTCACGTCGTCGTATCCTCCAGTGTGTATGCGGGACATTTTTGGGGTGTTTAAAGTTCACACTGGAGATCACATACATGTCGCATTTAGTTGGAAATGTGAACGACCTTGCAAAAAAATTGTATTTCACAAAAAAACCCCTGAATTGAGCATTAAGCCCTGCAGTCTGAACGTAGCCTATGTTGTAATGTTTCCTCATCAAAAACCTACCTGGAGGTTTTAGACACTCATGTTTTACACACAAATCCTGCATTCTTCTCTCAAACGGAAAACACTCTGTTCCTCCTTGTGATGTTATGTGGCAATACGGAAAGTGCTTTACTGTGTTTTTAAACTCCACACCCTTTCACTAGAATCATTTGGATAATTTCAGCACATCACAAGATGGAACAGAGCATTTTCAGCTTTAGAGATAGACAGACTTGTAATGAAGGGTTACTTAAACATGTGTGAATAAAACAAAACAAAACACAACTCCAGATTTGTTTTAGTGAGGTAACCACATTATAACCTGACTTAAAGCTCACAAGAGTCCATTTTGCGTAATATAGCAGCTTTGTGTACTTTAGGAAGGAAGCTGCTTACTTCTAATTTCAAAGACTTGTCTGTTTGAACATAACAAATAAAACATGTCCCGTCCTTTCAGTCTGTCTCCATGTGCTCTCCAGCTCAGAGTATAATGACACTTCAAAGAGAGGACAGAGCGCTGTGTCCAGTTTCCTCCCTCTTCTCATCCAGTACCATTTGCCCTCCGCTCTCTGCCTGATGGTGCCCACTGGAGCCATATGGGGGCTATTTACAGCACTGACCCCCGCCACCGATCTAGCACTTCTGGGTTCTCTGTAGGTGAACTTCAACAATGCCCGGCCAGAGGGTAGTTAACCTGGCGTGGTGCTGTTTCAACCTGGTGGAGCCGATTTGTCTGGCTAGGAAAAATGTTTTGTGTCTGGAATTTGCATTATGGTTAAAGATGCACTGCGCAACTTTTCAGATGTTGCTTGTCTCCATGGAGATTTTATTGCTTTTCCTTGCTATAACATTAAACACATCCATATACGCTGCAAAAAGCAATATCATAAAAGTACTTTTGAGATCCAACTTGACATTTTGTTTTTTATTTTAAGCGCAAAGAGTTGTTTTTCTTAAGTGTAACAACATGTATTTTCATATTTTAAGTATAAAAAGTCTTGTTCCATTGCCAGATAACTTTACTTGTCAAATGAAATTTACTCAAATCATGATAAAACTTTCTTAATTTTTTTAACGGTGCTTATCCACTTATGCTCAAAAAAAAATTCCTTCTGTGAATAGTGGTGACTCTCCACAGATCTGAATTGTAATGTAGCATATGGCTGTAACATCACAAGTTGTGAACAAATTATAACTGCTAAAATGTTCGGAAATAAAGCTGACCACATCAAATATTACAAAGAAACATGCATATATTTTGTTTATAGCTTGAACACACCACAACTAAACATTGCCAAAACACTCCATGACATGTAATTACAAAGTATTTTAACGAGAATGTGTTTTCTATGTGAATTTGTGTCATAGTTGTCAATTTATGGGATGAGTCAGACGTCATGCTCATTGGATTATGAGGGAAATGTGAAATAAGGGGCTTGTGTGTAACTTTCAGTATAGAAGCAAGTGTTTATAAGAATGAAATCTGTGTGAAATATGTACTGTGTGCTTTTGTGATTAGGGATTTTTTTTTTTTTCTTTTTGGCAAAATTTGTTGTCTTTTGATTGATTACAAACATTATAAATGATTAGAGGTGCACTGTGTAACTTCTTGGTTGAGGGTTCATCACCTGCTTTTTTCTATGGATATTCCATTGCTCTGCTTGGAATGTTCCACAGTATGACATTAAACAGCTCTACCTTACATTTATTCAATTGCAGGTGGCTTTATAGCTCAAAAATATCTAGAAAAACAGGCATTCTGACAATGAGCAGGGTTGCCTCTCCACAGATCTGACCTGTAACTTAGTCTGGTTTGGTATCCACGAAGACAGAAAGGTTTAATACCATACTGTGAAACATTCCAGACAAAGCAATAGCATGTCCATGGAGAAACGCTTTATTTAAATGATAGTTTTGACCAAGATTTATTTTGTGTTGTTAGTCTAAGATGGCCATACTCACCCAGTTTTGCATACAAAAACTTTTTAAAGCTCTGCATGGCCCTTTAATGGTTCTTCAGGAAATAGGTAGTATTACTAAAGCACCTATTAGTCCAGTGAAATTATTATGCTAAAGAAAAAGAAACAAGTTAAAATTCATCATACTACCATAAACAGACATAGTTAACCTGGTGTAAGCATGGGGACGTTTCTGGCTCCATCGGCTCTAATTGACTTTACACTGAAAAATTGTCTGCTGCAGTGGGCCTCATCATTTTTACCTTAAAATGTTTGTATTAAAGGGACAGTCTGGAATTTTGTACATAGGACCTCATGTCCTAGTGAACCAGAGTGTTGGAGACGTGTGGAGACACTTTTTAAAATAGTTTATCCTGTCCTTGTATGTGCAGAGGTCACTGGTGCTAGGCTAGTGCATGTCAATGGCAATAGTTAGTCTGCCACTAAAAACAGTCTTACCCACTCCACAAAGCACCCAAAACAAAACAGTTATTACGCCAGACTGTCGATGTGAATCTCTGTGTTGATAGAATAATTTTAGAAGTAAAACCAACCTTACATTTGAAGGATTTATGTCTGTACTTCCTGATAGAAAGCTTGGCAGCGGCAGATTGTTATCACCTATCTGCCTGCTCAACATGTGACGATTCATGCGATGCAAAGTTAGATTTATTTCAAACATTATTTTATCAACACAGACATTTACACTGACAGTCTGGTGTAATAATAGATTTGCTTTGGGTGTTTTGTGGTGTGGTTAAGACAGTTTTTAGTGGCAGGATAACTATGGCCTTTGACATGCACTAGCCTAGCACCAGCGACCTCTGCAAATACAAGGACTGGATGGAAGATTTAAAAAAGTGTCTCCACACGTCTCCAACACTCTGACTCACTAGAAGATTAGGTCCTATGTCCAAAATTCCAGACTATCCCTTTAACCCGCTCTACATTATCCTGATGTTTTTATTTCGCTGTTTTGTCCGTAAATAAATTCCTACTCCTAATATGGATCTCGACTCCAAATTCACTCCTATAACTGCAAGCATCGTGAGCTTCATTTGACTGGAGCTGAACGCAATGGGTGATGCTGTTGGTCACATCCAACTCCCTTAGCCCACTTCTTTATGCAGTCTATGCATACTACAGAATAAAAGTTAGTAATAATACAAAGTCTCTGAACCAAAATGTTACCAGATTGTTAATAAAGGTACTGCTTGAGAGACCCGGCCTATTGTCACCACCATGTGTTGTAGCCCCCATGTGTATCCAGCAGTGTTTTTTCAGCACAACATCACAAACAACTCTCCTCGTTGTTGTTAACGTCACTGCACCTTTAACGGATCGTCTCTTTGAATCCGCATCACATAAACATCACTGTAATTACTCTGACCCGGGGCTGGCATTTGACCCAAACACAACCATACGGCTGTCCCCTCCCGCGGTGACCCCTCCCCGGCGACCTCTACCCCCCGACCCTCACGAGCACGTCACACTGTTACGACGTTTTGTTTAGCCTTCTACACCAACATAGAGACACACTCCATTGCCTGCCATTGTTTTGCTTCGGGCCAGTTCTGAGGAAAAGGGAAAGGGTGGAATATGTATTTTCAGAATGTCAGAATAGTTGAGCGAGTGCCACTGTTTGGTTGCTTGGGCGTGTATGAACTGAAGTTTTGTTTCCAAAGCGCTACTGATCTATGGGCTGTTGCCAATTTCTGCAGTGATGGGTCTGGAGAGCTGCCATCTGCCCTCCTACCTAAGTTCTTGCCTGACCAGTCAGTCCTTTCTCTCTGTTTGAATCCAGACGGGACTTAAACTGGACAGTAGAGCGTGAAAATCCTCTGTCCAGACCTGAGATCATCCAACTATAGCTGCTAATTTGTATCACATGTCTCTTAAATGCAGAATCTCTCAAATTCTCGTATCATTCAGAACAAAATATATAACTTCTTTTACTTGAGATAGACTTAGACAAACGTTTTTGATCCACATGGGGAAATAATGTGGACACAGTGGCTCACACATCACAATATATTATAGTAACAAAGAGCAAAAATATAAATGGTAATAATAAAATGGTGTAAAATAAGGCATAGTTAAATAGATGTATGTGTAAAAGTAAACATAAAATACAGAAATATATCTCAACTATACATAAGAGTTCATAAAAGATGAAATAGTGATTGCCATGACAGAAGGCTATAAACACAAAATAGTTGAATAGTAGAGTTGTTGTACAGTTGTATGGATAAGTATAGTTTCTCAGTCCTTTATGTTGTTTTTTCGCTTCTTATGTGTAAGAAGCCGTGTTTGTTTTTGAAGCAAACAGACTATGCTTCTCTTTGATTGGTTAACCCACCTGTCAATCACATCCTTTGAAATCACTGAGACAGGACACAGCTCCAGATCCAGTCATCTTTGTAAAGTTTTGTCAAAGCGTGCGGTTCTGGCTGGTCAGGTAAACAGTTGGGTTTCTTGTTAGTGTATGAATTGAAGTTTTGTTCCAATGTGCCACTGGTCTATGTGTTGTTGCCAATTTTTGCAATGATGTGAGTGTTTGGATCAGTGGTGGAACATAACAAAGTAAAAGTAGTAGAGTACTGTAAAAAAAAAAAAAAAAATAGTATCTGTACTTTACTGAAGTAGATTTTATAGTGGAAACTTTTAACTTTTACTTCATTACATTTGCGAGCAGGTATCTATACTTTCTACTCCACATTTTTTAACTTAGACTTAGACTTAGACAAATTTTATTGATCCACAAGGGAAATTATTTGGACACAGTAGTTCACACATCACTTACTCACTCACTGGACTGTAAAATATTTTTTTTAATCATTGTCTGAGACCTGCTGAAAAGGGCGAGGGCTTTATTTTTTAACACATTTGCACTTTGAGCAAACAAAAATATACATATAAAAACATTCAGCAAAATTCCGCGCAAATCTTTATCCAAATCAGTACATCTAAAGCTTTATTAAACCTCAAAACCTACGTTAAATACCTTTACCTTTACTTTTTGCTTACAATTTTAAGCAGATACTTTAATACTTTCACTTCAGCAGATTTTTCATGTGATACTTTTACTTTTGGTTGAGTATTTCTTTGCTCTGCTATAGCAAAATTGAGTACTTCTACTGCTGGACTCTGCTCTCTCACCTATGTACAAGCAGTGTTTCAAAAATCCATAATATTCCGATAATCTAACTTCCATGACGGGAATGACAGGAATGCGGTATGTGTAATTTTTCTGATATTAAAGATCAATATTTGTGTAAGACATTCCCTGGGTATTTCCACCGGGATCAGACACAGGGCCCTTTGCTCCACTTCTTTCCTGAGGCCGAACAATAGCAGAGCTGGCATTCTCAGAACTCACGAGTGCGAGTCAGTGAGCCAGTAGGTCCACATATAAACAGCTACAGCCAACGCTTTGAAAACCAAGTTTGTGCGTATGTGTATGTATGTAGTGTGTGTGTGGGCTCGGACAGGTCAAGGGCAGAGGAGGTCGTCACGTGTGGATGCCAGCGATGCCAGCAGCAAAAAATACTCTGGCCGCGTTGTTTGTTTGGTGTTTGCGAAATGTTGTTGTACGTGCAAATTATGGCCTCCAATCTTTTCCTTGGATAACTGCAAACTATAAAATCTTCATGACTAAACAAAATGTAGAGAGGAGATTTTAAATTATGAATTTGAATTCTGTTGACTGGTGAAAAAGAAGAGCAAGACTCTTAGGACTGACTGTTTGTTTGAAGTTTGAAGCAATTAAGGGCCTGTTTACATGAGAACGCTTGCAGGTAAAAATAACTAAATATTTTATCTGAAGTGCTTTACGTTTTTGAGGCTTAGAAATGCAAAAATCTGAAACCACACTCCAAAGTGGAAAAGTTGAATAAGCTCTGCCATAGCGTTTCGGTCTACACTGCCCAAGACTCAAAACTGGTACGCATTTTGGCACATACATCACCACCTACCCTCACCACCTAACCGTCTGCCATGCATACCCAATCGAATTCCACACACTTTTGCGTCACCGTATGCACGCAGATTTCCTCCTGAAAATGCTCGTCTAAACGCGAAATAAAAAGTGAAGATGCGACGCCACTTTTGCGTCTTCTGTTCAGACCGTCATCATATAAACGTAGCCTAAAGCAACACCATGTAACTTTCTGGAGGTAACACATCACCTGCTTGATTCGATGGAAATAGAAAGTTAAAACGATACTTTGAAACACTCCATGGTAAATGGTCACATTTTTCTATAGCGCTTTTCCACCTTCAAGGCACTCAAAGCACTTTACAACAAGGAACCACTCACCCATTCACACGCACATTCACACACCAGTGTACGCAGACACTCCATGAAGATAGATACAATATTACAGCCAAAAGAACAACATTTTTATGGAGACAAGCCTCTAGGTCATATAAGAGTCAGTTTTGTGGAGCTGTAAGCATGCTCATAGTAATATTTTTTGTTTTTCAGTGCAATAAAAACATTCAGCAAACTTATTTTAATATATGTTGGGGCTAAATTGTTCCAGTAACTTTGTATGCATTATGTTTATTTTAATGGTTTAATCAAAGAAGGAATGGCAATTATAAAATCAATGTTGAGCTTAGCTGGTGTTGCCAAAAGGAAATTCAATTCTGCCAACTGGACACAAGCTTTTTTAATCTTCTTCAGTTGTTGTCAGATTGCTGGTGGACACTGCCTTATATCTCACCAAAACTGAAGAAGCAGTTTGGATGAGCTGCAAAACTTCTTTGAACAAAAAACTTGTGTCCACTTGACAGAATTTAATTAAACTTTTACTATGGATCCTACCTGGATGACTGAGATTACACAGACACCTTAGCAGATGGTAAAACTGCACAAAATAAAACAAAAAGCATAATCTTTGTCAAACTTTTTTCATAATAGGATAGCCTCCACTGTTCATGCTGGTCAAATCTCTATTGTACATTGTTTTTGGTCCTAGGGGAAAAGGGACAGACCTCTTCACACCATGTCTGCTGACTCCACAACTTCCAGAACAAGGTGAGACAGACAAAAGTCCAGCAAAGACATGAGTTTGCAAAATGTGTTTAGGTTTAGCATTTGGGGGCAAAGGGGAAGAGTTCTTAGCCTGCAGGTAGGAACAGTGAGGCAGCTTTTCTGACCGTTCTGAAGGTGTGAGTGTGTTATTCTGACTTTGAAAACATTGTAGGATGGGATTTACAATTCATGCCTTTTTAAACAACTATCCAACTTCATGTTTTAAGCTTGTTTTATCTTGCTTTACTCTTTAGTAAACCAGTTTGACTCACTGGTTTATACTTTGTGTCCACATGTATAGTTTTATGACCTTATATTCTTAGGAAAAGGCAAAAAACGCTCAAAATGTAATAATTTTAAAGTTCCTATACATGATTTTGTCCCATGTATTTGAGCAAAGTAAGTCTGCTGTGAGTTGTGTGAAGAATCCCTCAGTCGTCCAGGTAGAATCCATGGTGAGGAAAAAATTCAGTTTGTCAACTGGATAAAAGTAACTGAAGAAGCAGCTTGGATGAGCTGCGAAACGTCTTCAACCGAATTAACTTTTGTCCAGTCGACAAACTGAATTTTCTCCTCACCTCTGCTGCGAGTTGTTTGCATCTAATTACAAAACATTTTATTGTCCAATCATCAGGGAGTGCACATTGGCATGCTAGTTGTTTTTAGGTTTACAATGACACGAAGACTCTGCTCTGGAAGTTATGAAAAGCACTTATTAACTCATCGTGGTGTATAATTAGGATGCACGGAATACTTAAGTTAAACCGATTTAAACAAACTAGTTCCTTTTTTTCATGTGTTTATGGCAGTAATAACCGTGTACTCTGGCTTTAAAGACTAATTCTATCAACTAGGCAATGCACATATACATTTGTCAACAAGAATCTATATATTTTTGTGTGTCTTGTTCCCAACCCAACAACCCGACAACCCGACAACCCAACTAACCTCTCACATTATCAACAATAGACCCCTATAATGTAAATGTAGCAATTGCATTTATCACTATGCCTCTCCGTGTTCTTTTACAGCTTTCCCAGGATTAGCGCTTCAACCTAACAGGCTCCTAAACAGCTGACCACCACTGGAACTCAGCCACCTGCTCCTTCTGAACCATCTAGGACCACATAGCAGCATAGTCCAACATAGTAAGGGTCTTACGCGGGGTCAAAACTGGCGTCAAATGAGGCGGGGGTCGCTCTGCACCTAACACGCAGCAGGAAGTGGCTTGGGCGTGAGGTCAGAGGTCGTGGATCGGGGAGATTGCATTACTTGCCCCAGATGTGGATAGAACAGTAGGGCAGGGATATGGCTCCAGTCTGGTGGTGCCCCAAATGTAGCGTGACGGAGGAGAAGTGGTGAAATGTAAACTCATTTTTCGTGCATTTCCGTTGTTGACAGCAGCTCTGATCTTGTTTAACCTGTGCGTTTGATCGTCGTTCTTGGTTTGCTATTTAAGGCACCACTGTTACACACTGGAGACAGTTCAAAACATCAAGAAAAATTGTAAAACCTCTACTTCTAGCATGTGAGATAGTGATTACTTAGATGCTTTATTATTGCACGTGCTTTTTGGGGTAACATTTACTACTTGTGGTCCCACTGTTCAATTCAAATGACCAAAACAATGTTAATAGTTTTGAGCACAAAATTGTAACTATGATTGACATATAGACCTACTGTATAACATAACTGTAGCATTCTATTCCTGGTTTTGTTTAATAAGGAAGGGACACAATTTTTCTACAGCTGCTTCTGAAAGTAATAAAAATATATAATGACAATATAAAGGCCCATCGACAGAAATGTGGGGACCTGGGGTAAGAAGCCTCACATGGGAATCCCTCTAATGTAAATTAATAGGAAGAAGGTCCAATTGGGGCCCAAGACAAAAGACCCCTTTGTCGTCCACGTCTACTCCCCTGATGATGGTGATTTGATATGTACATTTTAAAATGGAACTGAACACCTACACCGTCCACAAACTGGAAAATCTGAATCTGAAAAATGGAAAATCAAGCTGTTAATTTAGGAAGTACATGAGGGACTAAAGAAAAGATTGGTATTGGTATTGGATTGGAATCAGAAACACCTAGCTGTAATCAGGGCAGTCATGTGTGATGTCACGTAGTACTTGAAATCGCAATAACCGCAGTAGTTTTGGAACAGAAAGCTGGTAATTTGTCTTTTAGTCACTAAAATTGCAAAAAAAAAAAAAAAAAAAAAAAAAAGCACTAAGAACTGTAGACAATGCTATTAAACTACCATATACCCAGTTCAGTAACAACAAAAAAGATTTAGTATTTACTTCCACTTTAAGTAGGCAAGGCAAGGCAAGTTTATTTGTATAGCACAATTCGTACACAAAGTAATTCAAAGTGCATTACAGAATAAGAAATACATTAAAATCATAATAAAAACTAATCAAAACATAAATAATAATGAAGATTAAAATTAAAAAAGAGAGACATAAATTGGAGAGAAAAAGTAGTTTAGATTTAAATCCTAAATCAATTAGGTCAAAATCTATTGTTACAACAGCTTACATCATCAGTCAATTGAGATAAGAAAGTGCACTGTGTCACATTCCTGGTGTAGGGCTAACCACCTGCTTGTCTCTATGGAGATGTTATTGCTTCGTCTGGAATGTTCTGGTAAAGCATTAAACCTTTCTATCATGTCCTAAAACCTTGCATTCTTACTGTGAGTGGGTTTGCCTCTCCATAAATCTGATCCAATCCGTCCAATTTTAGATGGTTTCAAAAGTGCTGCACAGACAAATGAATACAATAAAAGAGTACATCATCAATAAAAACAATAAATAAAAAGTGTTAAAATGCATAAAGCATAAAAGAATAAAATAAATAAATAAAATTAAAGACACAGAGGACCACACAGCTCACGCAGTGTTAAAAGTCAGAGAGTAAAACTGGGTCTTAAAACGAGACTTAAAACACTCCACTGTGGGGGCTGTTCGATGATCTGACACGTAACTTGGCCCTGTGGCATCAACTGCTGTTTCTGTATAAATGAATAAGTGTAATGCCACACTGTGGAACATCCCAGGCAACACTTCCATGGAGAGAAGCAAGTGACAGACCCTCCACCAGAAGTTACAAAGTGCACCTTTAAAAGTTTTTACTACATACTGAGAAGCTTTACAGAGCGATGAGATACATCTTTACTATTAGGATATCATGTGATGTATATGTCAAAATAATACATATAAGTACCATAAGTATTGCATTTATGTGTTGTTCAAGGCCAACCTTTGACATGGACATACAAGCGTGGTGATGTATGGTGCATGTGATCCTCTACAGCACAGCACTCTTTTAGGGCCTGTTTAAATCTGGCTCACATATTTCCAGTGGCTCTGCTCTCTCCGTTCTGCGCTGGCCTTCCTCACTCTCCTCTCTGGGCTGTCAGGCGCGATGAGTTCGAGAATGAGAAACAGGTGTGTGGAGATCTCCGCTCTATCTCCCCCTAGCTCCCCTCTTCTCCTCTGTTTTCCTCTGCCTGCCTCCGTGCACTCAGGCTTTACGACGCAGAGGTGAGCAGGGTAAACACACAAGCAGAGAGGGTCACAACCATAGACCGTGTGTATAAATGGACATAGTTAACCACATAGTTAACTGCCATGTCCAGAATAGAAAGTAAGCATAGGGGCACTTCTGGCTCCATCGACTCTGGCTTCAATTGACTTTACATTGAAAAATTGTCACCCCTTTTTCTGTAAATGCTGCAGCGAGTTTTGTCATTTTGGTCTTAAAATGTTCATATTAAAGGGACAGTTTGGATTTTGGACATAGTGAGCCATAGTGTTGGAGATGTGCGGAGACACTTTTTAAAATATTCCATCCAGTCCTTGTATTTGCAGAGGTCACTGGTGCTAGGCTAGTGCATGTCAATGGCCATAGTTATCCTGCCACTAAAAACAGTCTTACCCACTCCACAAAACACCCGAAGCAAATCTATTATTACGCCAGACTGTCGATGTGAATGTCTGTGTTGATAGAATAATGTTTGAAATAAAACTAACCTTGCATCGCATGAATCGTCACATGTCGAGGGACTATTTTCTCATATATCAGTTTGCTGCTGCCAAGCTTTCTATCAGGAACTACAGCTAGCTGCTGCTCAGGCATAAATCCTTCAAATGCAAGGTTAGTTTTACTTCTAAAATTATCGTATAGACACAGACATTCACATCGACAGTCTGGTGTTATAACTGTTTTGCCTTGGGTGCTTTGCGGATTAGATAAGATTGTTTTTAGTGGCAGGCTAACTATGGCCATTGACATGTGCTAGCCTAGCACCAGTGACCTCTGCAAATACAAGGACTGGTTGGAATATGTAAAAAATGTCTCCACACGTTTCCAACACTCTGGCTCACTAGAAAATGAGGCCCTAGGTCCAAAATTCCCAACTGTCCCTTCAACCTGCTCTACATTATCCTGATGTTTTTATTTTGCTATTTTGTCATTAAAATAAATTCCTATTCCTCATATGGAACTCTGCTCCAAATTCACTCCTATATGCTACTATCCTCTGTGACCATAAACACACTCCTTTAGTGGACCAAAAAGGAGTGTGTTTATAGTCAGAACCAGTGAACAAGTAATGGAATCAAACACAAAAAAGTATCTGGCAGTGGCTTAGTAACTGCACCTACTTTCTTTGCATTGTTTAGTTTTATTATCCATCAAAATCATGTATTGCTCTTTCTTACTCGGAAAATGTTTACCCCACTGTCTTCAGGACTTGTTATCTAACCCATATTACTCTCAAGATTCCAACTGCGCAAACATCATTATAAGGTACTCAGTGCTGCTTGAGCGATTCCCAAATGGCACGAGTTTGTCCAAAACATGGGAGATGAGAAGATGTATTACTTTGCTTTTGAAACCTAGTAGCGTGTATTGAAGGAAAAAATTAAGTACAAGACTGGAAATTTCTGTCCTTTGGAAAACACCCGGTTAAAATGTCTCATATAAATCTCTGAATGCTAGTTGACTAAATTAAATAAAATAATTTTTGCCTTGTTGTATCATGTTTAAAGGTGCACCGTGTAACATTTCTCGTAAAGGGTCCACCACTTGCTTATCTCCATGGAAATATTATTGTTTAAGTTAGAATGTTCCACAATATAGATTAAACCTATCTATAATGTTACTGTTCAGATCTGTGGAGAGTCGACCCTATACACAGAGAGAATTATTGTATTTTTGAGCAATAGGAGCACCCGTAATGAATAAATGCAAAATTGTTATGTTTAATGTCATTCCATGGAACATTCCAGTTAAAGTTCTCCATCAAGATAAGTGGGTAGCAGATCCTCCACCAGAAAAGTTGCGCAGTGCACCTTTAAGTTGCATTAGTAGTATTGTGGAAGTGTGTTATTCCCTATAGAAACTTGATTATTGCTGCAGTAAAAAATAGGTGCCTAAAATACTCAAATCAAACTCATAATCAATCAATTTAGATCTGCTGGTGAATACTGTATAATTCAATTTTCTTTGTTAATTAGGATTCAGATCAACTACACTTCACTACAACATTGCACGCCTCATTTCCTCACATAGAAACCAATATTATGCAATGCAATACAAGACGAGACATCACATGTATCATTTGCATAAGAATGAAAACACTCTTGAGTTCAGTTAGATGACTACAGATGAACTCAAACAGTGAATGAGAAAATCACTCAGGTGTGAAGTGCATGTCAATGAAATTAGAGGAGAAGGGCCACCTAATCAATCCTGGATTAGTCTCTGTTTATCTCATCAATCACAGAGAGCTAATTCATCAATGGATTAGTGGAGTCTGTAGAGAATCCATTATTAATTTAGATTTTCTACATGTGATATGAGATTGAGGATTTCCCCTTTTCAATAAAACAGGTTCCCCCAGACTATCTTACTTCTAAATTAAAGTCACAGTAATGAATGCAAATGATCATTCTTCAGTTTATTACTTATTTCCAATATTAACTAATAGTCATTTATATGTATGTTCACATGGACATCAAAATCTGAGAATTAGGCCTATCTGATTTCTGGACATTTAATAATAATAAAGTCTAATGTGACTGTTCAGGGGGGGCATGATCATAAAGAAATTAGATGATTTTACTGTTTACATGTAATTGTATTATAATTTTATAACGTATAACAGATTTAGTGTGTGTGCATGTAACTGCAGTCACTTTAACAGGAACCACCTTCAACAAACTTAGTTCGTAGTTTTTACCTCTGTCTACTTCTAAAAACTCCATCTAGACTATTTTACAAGATCATTGCAGATGCTTTTAACACTTTTATATCTGTAATCTGCAAATGTACCTCTGTGTTACATTTCTATTCACTGTGTCATGTTATGTTTGCTGTGTGAGTGTTTTCTGTTTATGCTTCTGTTTTATTCTGCCTCTTGGCCAGGTCATCATTGCATTCTCAACTGACTTACCTGGTAAAACATTGAATAAATAAAAAATACATAAATAAAAATAGTCTAGCAGGCTGTTGATTTCAAGACAATTGGTTTTCTTATAGCATATAGTCAGAACAATACGATTCATTGAAGTGTGTGCAATTCCTAAAATTATCTTTTTCCATTAAGATGTGTCATTATTATTATTATTATTTTATATATATAGTCTACCTTTAAAGATTATGCAAGTAAGTATAGGCACTTCTAAACATACGTAATATGTGTGTGACAATAATCTAATAATAGAACTGGAGTGATTGATTGATTGATGTCACGGTAATAACTCACAATAACGCTTTACAATTTCATAACACCCATTAACACATCTGACAAACATCACGTGATAGCGCCACTTCCTCTCAGTAAACATTTATACCGGGCTGAAACTGTTACTCAGCACAAATAAACTCTTGACTCCACACGTGTCTGTCCGTCCCTCCTCCAGTGCGCGGCCCGTCCCACACCCCCTGCTGGTAGCGGTGGAGAAAATCAGTTTACACAGTCTGCCTTTGCCTCTGCCTCGGTTCTGCTGTAGTGTACCTGCCCACCCCCCTCCGCTGTGTCTCTTTTACCCCGCTGCAGCCGTGCGTCTCTCTTCAGTGTGCCATCAGCCAGCGGACAGCTCACAGCGTAACCGTGCGGATAGACGCTTTTTACGCACGGTCCCGGCGTCTGTCACAGAGAGAGAGGAGCTTCAGATCTTTACGGGATTTCACGGGAGTTTCAGTGGATGACGGGACGAAAACAGGTTAGTATTGATTTTCTACACGTGGACATGTTTTTGGGAGCATTTTGGTAAAGTTTAGCGTGGCCGGTGACGTGAAATGTGCGTGCGTTTCTGTTTACTTGCCCTAAAGTACAGTCACGAGAAATACTGCTTTTTCCATGTAGTTTAGCGAAATGCAAATACTGACTCACAAAATAAACCGGGCACTTTGACGTATTCATAGCTTTGAACTTACTGCAACATTATGATGACTTTCTCATTCAAAGGAAATGATATTTTTTGTCTTAAATTGTTAATCGCTATAGAAACGCTCTTTATTTTGCACAGTTCTGATATACATGAATAGTCAGCATATGCCTTCATCTCACTTAAACGCTGACAACTCCAGGTAGACTTCACAGTTCCCTGATAAAGCTTGTTTTCCCGTTACCAGCCGTTATCTTGCTGTGTGCGTGTTTGCAAGCGAGTAAACGTGTCAAAGGACGGGTGCCACACGTCCCACGAGAGCAAATACTGACTTTTCGTTGCCATTTTTGTTGCGTTTATTTGGTGAACTTTAGGCTACTTGCTTACGATCATACTGTTGTTAACATGTGGTTGTGATTTTGTATAGACAGATGCTCAATCACTAAGGCAGCCACTTCTTCACTGTCAAAAATGCTGTGATTCCCATAACTTCAAACCACCTCTTGTAATTTTCCATTTATATCAAATTGAACGAGGCTGTATTACGCGATTTTCTAATCTATGCTATAATGTTTCCTCAGCATAAACATACCTGGAGTTGTGTTTTGTTTCATTCACACATGTAGCTCACAAATCCTGCATATTTAGGATGAGTTTTTCTCTCAAAAAAACGGAAAACACTCCACCTTATGATGTGATGTGGTGATACATCCTGCGCTTCCCTGTGTTTTTAACCTCCACTCACTTTCACTAGAATAATTTGGATAATTTCAGCCCTGGAATTGCCAATCTCTACTGAAATAAAGATAAAATATAGCTGCTATAACTTGGAAATTACTGCTTCATGACATCACAGTGTGGAACAGAGCATATTGAGTTTAAAGATTCAGTCAGACTAATAAAAAAAAGTGTTACTCAAACATGTGTGAATGAAACAAAACACAACACCAGATATGTTTTTGATGTGGTAACAGCGTAATAACACGACTTAAAGCTCACAAGATTCAATTTTGCGTAATATTGGATTGTTAAAAGCCATCCGGAACACAATGAGCTGATTTTAGGGGGCAGTTACTCGCTAGCGGTCTAGATCTTTATGACATGTTTACTACTAGGCTGTAGAAATTCTCCTTGGCAGTGTCTGTCTGATGGATGTCTGCCCGTGCATGGATGTGTTGACAACTCATAAACAACAGATGTGGCGTTTGGAGGGACTTATTTGAGAAGCCCAACAATTCATCACTGCTCCATGTAAACCTAGATGCCCGGTTTAAAGGGCTCATACTACGCTATTTTCTATCTGTGTTATAATCTTGTTTTCTCATCACAAACATACCTGGAGTTGAGTTTTTGTTTCATTCACACATGTTTAACACACAAATCCTGCATATTTTGGCTAAGTTCTTATCTCAAATATAAAACACTAGAATAATTGGGTGATTTCAGTCCTGGATTTGCCAGTTTCAACTGATCAAAAGGTAAAATGTAGCTGTTGACTTGAAAACTACTGCTTCATGACATCACAAGGTGGAATAGAGCATTTTCAGCTTTGAAGATATAGGTAGACTGATAATAAAGGTTACTCAAACACGTGTGAATGAAACACAACACAACTCCAGGTATGTTTCTGATGATGTAACAGCATTCTAACAGGGCTAAAAGCTCACAAGAGTCAATTTTGTGTAATATAGGCCCTTTAAGTCAGCTTTGGATATGCAGTGTGTAAAATAGCCATGAGAAAGACTGAGAAAGGGCTAGACGGTGGATGATTGACCACTATGATTGAGCCGGATAGTTGACCCGGGCCACCAGCTTTAAGCCATCTTAGCTGCTAAATATTTACATCTGGATGGTGAAAGAGGGACTTTGGCTTCAAACCATCTAATCAAGGAGGGGAAAGTTTGACAATCGTCCTACCGGGCTGTTCTATTATGAAAAATACTCTAATTAAGACAGAGTTACCTAAGAGCCAGGAGAACCCAAAGTAGGTCTAAATCAATTTAAAGTTTGTGTGTACGAGCAAAAGTTATGGCCTAGTTAGATTTTGGAGTGGCTGGCGAAACTGTAATTCTTAATCAGAGGAACACACCTGGATACTGTGATTCATAGTTGGATCGCGAGCCAGGTTAAAGTTGTATTAAGCAGTGAGAGGCCTGGATAATGTAAAACAAATCTGCACACAAATTTGGGATTGTTGCCGGAGATGTCTTTTTGTAGTTAATCATTTTGGATTTGGTTAAATTGTTATTAAAGCTGTCAAGTGACTGTATGAGAAATTACTTACATAGCATTATACTTATATTATACATGCATACATACATACATACACACACACACACACACATACATACATACATACATACATACATACATACATACATTGTCTTAGTCTCATATCACTCTTTTCAGTATTTGTGAGCTTCTGCTAGGGATGCACCAATCTGACAGCCAGACCGGCGCCACCTAGTGTCTCCGCTCAATTTCATTTCTATCCAGCGACTCGGTCAGGAATCAGAATACACTAGATGGTTTGCAAGAACCCCAGAAGTTGTAGACTACGCATCGGCCAATCAGCGAAGAGCTGTGAAGGGACAACAGTAAACAAAGCGGTTGAGATGGATGTAGATGAAGCCATACATTCTGTGTTCGTAACAATTCCCAAGATCAAAGATTTAAAGCTGGAACAAAGAGAAAGCTTGGTGAATTTTTTCAAGGGCGAAGACGTTATTGCCCTTCTTCCTACAGGATTTGGCGCATTACATATGCCACGACCAAATAGCAGCGATTGATTAAATAAAAAAGTACCCATCTACCGTCAAGCAAACGAATCCTAATGCTGTGAGGTCAGACAGTTTCCATGAAGTGAAACCGGCTGATGAATCAGACTACCGATCTGATACTGGTACTGAAAAATGGCGCCACTACAGAAAAATTTGCTGAATTTGATATTGACGTCCAAATCTCGGTTCAGGACATTCAACTTCATGTAATAAGCCTAGAAAATCTCATAATGTTTGAATTTGTATTAAAGTTTTGCAGTTGCTTGAGAGATAAATATCAACTACGTAACACATTTGGATCAGTTCTGTCTTATTTTATTTTTGTTTAAATGAAGTAAATTATGTTTTCAGTCTCTGCACTGGTATTGGTTGGAAATACAAAATTTGATTGGTGCATCTCTCAATTTTGCCTCTTGTTTTAAAATTTGAAGACTTTTTTCCATTCAGATCTTATCATAAAATAGATTTTAATGTGTTAATTACAATTGCAACAATCTTAATATTCACATATTTTTGAAAACCACGGATATAATCAGTCAACCATCTCAATTTAACCATCTTGGCACTGCCACAAAGAGCACACGGCTTGTTTCATGTAAGGCTTCTACATTAAAAGACAATGCACGTTAGCTGAGTAAAGTAGCTCTCGAGTTTGTTATTCCACATGAAAACCTGTAATCTTATCGTTAAGTGTGGGAGCGCAGTCTGCCTTAGCGCCGCATGTAAACGCACCGAATGTGGTGCATAAGAATAGCCTGGAGGGACAGACTCCTGGTATCAGACGTGCCCCCGAGGTCACCAGCCCCACCTCTCCCCCGCATCCACCTACCCCCTCCCCCTCACACTCACCTACCCCCCCTACCCTTCCTTCCCCCCTCCCTCCTCAATAGCAAACCCAGTGAGATCAGCGCGTGGCAAGGAGCATAAACAAATTCGTAATGACAGACTAAACAGACCAACGTGTCCTTCGAATTTATAAGGCGAGAGTTGACGAGGAACACTTCTTGCCTCTTATCAATAGGGCTTCAAGATACTGTACGTCATTGTAGAATCAAAATCGCCATCTGAATAGTTTCACAAGGATTGCCATTAATTAGCTCACGTAATCTCCTTTGCAAAATACAAATGATCAAGTCTTTGTGTGTAGAAAAGCTGCTAATGTGCACATGTTTGAGTAATCCTGCTTTATTAGTCTGTCTGCATCTCCACAGCTCAAAATACTCTGCTCCATCTTGTGATTTCATGATGCGTTTTAGTAGTTTTACCGCTACCTTTTACCGTTTGTTCAGCAGAGATGGGCAATTCCAGCTGAAATTATCCAAATGATTCGAGTGAAAGTGCATGAAGTGAGTCTAAACACGCAGGGTTTGTGTGTTAAATGTGTGAATGTAACAAAACACTACTCCAGGTAACATTATAATATGGGCCTTTAAGTTTTTGGCAAGCTCCTATGTTGGTTCATCTATCTCCTTGTACACCCTGAAGGCCATGCATGACGTAATCTCACTGCTTGACACGGGCCATTTCCTTTCCTACACATCTTTATAGGTCTCCAGCTTTTATTTTTACGCAATCTCCCAAATGTGACCGGGCTTGCATCCTTTGCCTTACAGCGCCGGTGAGTCATACGTTGTAAAAAATGCTTACAGCCTACACCAATCATGCCGTCATACTAGGACACAACCACCAGCGCGGCGATCCCTTCAATTACCACATATCTTTTTCCCCTCGCCTTGAATCATGTGGCACTGTGCTAATTTTCCAGATGCGGCTGAAGTACATGTTCTGTTTGAAGGTGCTCCAAGTACAGTAGAGTAAATTCTGATTTTTGGAGAGAGGAAGGTCCGTGGAGAATTGTAGGCAGAAGAAGAAGGAGTTTGCTATCTCCTGTCTCTGTCAGCAGTTGGCTTGTCAAAAAAAAAAAAAGAAGATGTCTGTCTAAGTAATTTCCCTTGTGGAGCAGTAAATTTTGTCTAAGACTAAGTCTAAATGCAGTATATTGTTGAAGAAACTATAATACAGTATATTCCAAAACCATAAATCAGATTTATCTCCCAGAAATTATTCTAAAAGTGCAATATTGTTAAAACATGAGCTACAATAAATACATAACAGAATGCAATAGTTAAGTAGTTAGTTTTGTGTGTATAATAAGTCATAGAAGTTCATAATTCAATCTTCCACAGCTCATATCTCATTGAAAGCGTATACAAGCCCTCGACTATTCCGGTTATGATTTGTTAGTTTGCTAGTGCCTCCGCTAAATTTCATTGCTCTCCAGCAACTAGGTCAGGAATCAAAATACACCGGAAGTGCGAGTCCAAGCACCAGCCAGTCACCGAAGAGCCATACATTCTGTGTTGGCAATGATTCCTGAGATCGAGGATTTTAAGCTGAACAAAGAGCATGTTTGGTGAATTTTATCAAAGAGAAAGACGTTATTACCCTTCTTCCTATGGGATTTGGGAAAAGCTTAATATACCAGCTAGACCCGATAACAGCGCATTACATACATCACAATCAAATAGCAGCAATAGGTTAAATTTAAAAAAGTACCCGCTTACCGTTGAGCGAACGAATCCTAATGCTGCGAGGTCAAACCATGAATTGAAACCGGCTGATCAGGCTAATGTGTTTGTCCATGTAAACACAGAATCCTGGTTTATACAGGATACTGAAACCAGGACCTCACTGGGTCTTTCTGATAGTATCCTGGATACTGCGGCATGTAGATGCAGTATCCTGATTTCTCCCCACTGGTGCTGTACTGAGCTTGTGCAAACTGAAGTAACAAATACAGTAATATGGTAGAAGCAGCAAAATGGCTCAAACTTCTACGAGGACTTTCTTGCCCTTTTTTTGTGTTAAAAAGATAGCACAATTGCTCCATATTTTGCTCCTTGCCATATCTGTGCTATAGATGCCATAGTTAATACTTTAAATATGCAGAATACTCTGACTCCGCATACAGGGATATGAGCATCCTGGTTTCTCTGGGCGCATAAAAACATCATATCATAATCGGGTAAAGGCTAATAACGGGGATATTGTGTATTATTGTGCGCACTCAATATAGGAAGGAAAAATAACTAAAAATGTTCCCACTAGATCAAAAAAAAAAAAAGGTTCCCGCTAAAAATACTGTTCCAGCTTTCATATATTGACCAATAAGTAGCTACAGGACGAATCTGAGCCTGTGTTGATGAGCATGACTAAAGGAAATGCACTCCAGTAGGTGCCCCTGCTTGGCGTAATACACAGGCTTGGTTTTGTCAGTTGTGATGTGGGCTGAAGGGTGTGCTCTAAATATTTAACATCTCCAGGGCGTCTCAGTGGAGCTAGAATACACGTGTGCGCCTGTAGCTTTCATAACCAACTATCCTCCAATAAACAATGAGATGGCTCCAGGTGCTAATTTCTCACTGAGCCTGAACTTGTATTTTCTGTATTCTCAGGCTATTCGAAACAATATTATGAGAGAATGGTTTCATGGGAGCTTAGCAATTAGCTGGGGCCTGATCACTCCAAATTATAGTGATTATGTTCCCAGAGCAATACCAGGATCCTCCATTATTGTTACAGTTTAAAATGTGAGATTCATAGGCAAATAAAAGTGTGTTGTTCTACATTGTAATCTGAGTCTTTATCAGAGCAAAGTAGCTATTGTAGCAGTTTAAAAGGAAATTGTTCTTGTTCTGCAGGGACTTTTTTATCCAGGGCAAGGCATAAAGTGTTCATTCATTTATTTACTTTATTTTACAATGACTTTTAAAGGGCCCATATTACAATACATTCTGATTTATGTTATAATGTTGCTTTCCTCATTTTATGTTCAACACACAAATCCTGCAACACTCTGTTCCACCTTGTGATGTCATGTGGTAATACAGGAAGTGCTTCACTGTGTTTTTAAACTCTATACACCTTCACTAGAATCATTTGGAGGTGGACAGAGCATTTTGAGCTTTAGAGATGTACACAGACTGAGAATAAAGGATGATTCAAACATGTGTGAATGAAACAAAACACAACTCTAGATATGTTTTTGAGGAAGTACCAGCATTCTCACATGACTTAACGTTGGCAAGAGTGAATTTTGTGTAATATAGGACCTTTAAATTACACTTCTGTCAGCCTGGTAGATTTGCAACATCATCTCATGAACCAAATATTTGACTTTGCCGGGAAGCCATCGTCACTGCCCTTTCAATGCTCTTTTCAAACTCAGGAACATTATACGGCATCAAAACTTTTCTGTTTATCCTTCTGTGTTTGGCAAAACTCTATAAAAGTATAATCAGATTGTCAAGGGCCATATCTGCGCAGCCCGGAGAGAACAAGCGGAAGCCACGGGGCATTTCATGGCTCCACTTCACAATGTGTTTCATATCTCCTGAACAATCGCTGTAGCACTGTGAGCGGCCTTTGCTTTTCCTTTGGAGCAGAGCCATAAAAACATCACTGCACATTTGAACATGGGGCTAAAACATTTGTTATGCTAACTCTCTGGTTTGTGGCATATAGGCCTGTCATGATAATTACTATATCAGCTTATTGTTGCGTAAAAAGCTGGAACAATATGATTTGGGCTTCAATAACTGTCATACGTACATTTTCTTTGTAAAATATCTGGGTTATTTTTTGTTGTAATTCAATAAGTCAAAGTGAATAAGTCACTCTTAGAGCTGGGAATCAAACTGTTCAACATTATCGCTTTTTGCAGTATATCTCTGTAACAATATATCATGCTTCAAAAGTATTAAAGGTACACTATGTAACTTTTTGGTTGGATGTCTGTCACTTTATAGTTCCTATAAATACATAATTGCTCTGATTAGAATTTTTTACAATATGACAAACACATCTACATTACATATATTAAATTACAGGTGAGTTTATAGCTCAAAAACACCTAGAACAACAAGCATTCTGACTGTGAGCGGGGTTGTATCTCCACAGATCTGACCTGTAACTTGGTCTGGTTTGATCTCCATGATGATAGCAACATCTCCATGGAGAAAAGCATTTGACGGACCCCCCACCAGAAAAGTTATACAATGCACCTTTAAGTTATCATGACAGGCTTAGTTGCTTTGTTCATGGATTTTCAAAAAAGACCCCCAAGTTATGGCGGGAATCTCAGGTTTCTAATTAGAGAGTTAAAAAGTCGTGAGCTATTGACATCATCTCCCCCCAGCGCAGCGTTAAAGGAGCAGCAGCTGGTTTGGAACTTGACATGCACAAGAGTGAGACTTCTCTTCACAGACTTCTCCTCACACTTATAATTTAGCTTTACAGCCCCTTGTAGCCTTGTTTGGGTCATCACACCAGCAATCTCTGGGAAGGTTTTTTTTACCAGCTGTTTGCAGGAAGACCAGTTTGAAAAGGAGGAAGAGGGAGTTAAAAAGTCACATTTTAAGTTCATGTGAGAACTTCCAGAAAGCCATCTACCCACTGATAATGTAATAGCCACTCTTACTAATGTCTGGTTGAAAAAAGGGAACAAAACCTGCAATCTACGTAACAAGCTGTTTGTTCCCCTGCTATGTAAACAGAGCCGGTGGAGTCACATTCATCTGACAGGCAAAGATGTATTTTTCAGAACAGAAGGATGGCTTGTGGTGCCTCTTTGACTTCATATCTGCCCTGGATTATTTATGCGATTTTACTCTTGAGAAATGTTCACGCTCAGACTCAGAATCGGAATTGGTACTAGATGCATTTGATGTTGGATAGTAAAGCACGACTGGAGAATTAAGAACATTTTTACTGTAGTCTTAGTTGTTCTTTTGTGTTCTTTCAAACATTACTTTTCAGAATTGTCCACTTGTAAACTTAAAAGTCTTTCACCTGCACTTAAAGGTCCTATATTACACAAAAATAACTCTTGTGAACTTTAAGCCATGTTGTAATCCTTACGCCTCCTCAAAACAAACCTAGAGTTGTGTTTTGTTTCATTCACACATCAGTCTGTCTGCATCTCCGCAACTCAAAATGCTCTGGTCCAATGAGGTTCATTTGGTCTTTGGATATTTTATGTTACTAGTTTTTTTTTTTCAGACCAAGAGTTTGTTTTCATACCTGACAGTTTGAGTCAGAGTGGTCACGTGATGTTGATGTGACATGTCCGGTCAGCTGATTTATACAGGTTTTGGCACTGTCTTCCTACCGGTGGCAGCGCCATCTGCAGTTCGACTTCCTCAGGACAGTCTTCCAGGTGTGTGAGAGTAAAAAAGCCCCCTCGTCCCAGTTTATTAGTCCACCACTCTGAGGAAGACCACTAGTGAGCAGTCCAAACTGTCAGGTATGAAAACAAACTCTTGGTCTGAAAAAAGAACCTAATAACATCAAAATGCTGTTTCTCAATAAAAACCATCACAGGTTGAGCGGTCAGATCCACTGACCCACAGGTTGGCTGGTGTGATTCCAGCTCCCACAGATGAATGCTGTCGTTGTGTCCTTGGGCAAGACACTTAACCCACCTTGCCCACAGTGTCTGCGTACACTGGTGTGTGAATGTGTGTGTGAATGTGTGAGTGGTTCTTTGTTGTAAAGCGCTTTGAGTGCCTTGAAGGTGGAAAAGCGCTATAGAAAAATGTGACCATTTGCCATTTTGCCATTTGCCATTCACCTTCCTTTTACCTTTAGTTCAGTCAAGATTGGCAATTCCAGGGCTGAAATCATCCAAATGATTTTAGTGCAGGTGTATGGAGTTTAAAACACAAAGGAGCACTTCCTGTATTACCTGATCATAAGGTGGTACAGAGTGTTTTCTGTTTGAGAGAAGAACTTTGTCTAAATATGCAGGGTTTGTGTGAATGAAACAGAAACTCCAGGTAGGTTTGTGATGAGGAAACATTATAACATAACAGAAAATACTTGTGATAAGCATTGCTACTGCTATCAGATTTGCAATTTATGTTTTTTTTTTTAATAATAGGATCCTGTTCAAAGCTCATATGTAAACACATCTTGACGAATTAGCGAAAAGCCTGAAATATGAACTGCCAAACTAATCCAAGAATCACATTTCCGAACATGTTGCTACAGATCTAAACTACATCATTAGTAGCTTTTCATGCAGAAAAAGGAAAAATTATATGTTTGTGAAGGAAATCATTCCGCTAAAAAAACACAGACATTGCGATTCACTACACCCAATTTATTCCAATCTATTCAAATTCAATTGCGATTAATCTTGCAGCCAGACCACAAACAGCCCAGTCATTCTTTCCCTTACATCACATCAGTGTATTACGTTATCTATAATTTATCATGGGCAGTGAAGGGCCAGAAACCTGATTTGACATTTCTCCATCTCCTGACAGTCCCCTGCGTGTGGATGACAGCTGTGAGGGTCCCTCTCCCCTCCGCTCACACATCTCCGTAATTGTTCACAGTCGGGGAGGGCGCCTGAGTTATCCTGCCATATCTGATCATGTCCAATCATCCATCCAAGCGCAAGGGACCATGGGATACATTGGAGAAGAGACTCTGGTTAGGGACAGAAGCAGTGGTGGAACGTAACAAAGTAAAATAGTAAAGTACTGCAGTTAAAGGTGCACTGCGCAACATTTGTAGTGGAGGGTCCGTCACCTGTTTGTCTCCTTGGGGATGTTATTGCTTTGTCTAAAATGTGCAACCGTGTATATTAAACCTACATTACAGTTCAGATCTGTGGAGAGTCGCCCTATTCACTGAAAGAATGATTGTATTTGTGAGCAATAGAAACACCTGTAATGAATAAATGGTAGTTGGATATGTTTAATGTCATACCATGGAACATTCCGAGAATAGCAATAACATCTCCATGGAGACAAGCAGACATCAGAAAAGTTACACAGTGCACCTTTAAGAAAAAAAATTATTGGTATCTGTACTTTACTTAAGTACATTTTACAGTGGAAACATTTTACATTTACTTCACTATATTTAAAAGCAAGTATCTGTACTTTCTACTCGACTTTATTTCTAAACTGGACTGAAAAAAACAAGTGTTTTCTGTTATAGTTTGAGACCTGCTAAAATTGCTGAGGTTTCTTATATTTTTTTTTATTTTTTAACACATTTGTAGTCTGAGCAAACAAAAAAATGCAAAAAATAATTGGTATCTGTACGTTACTTAAGTACATTTTACAGTGGATACTTTTTACTTTTACTTCACCTACATTTAAGAGCAAGTATCTGTACTTTCTACTCCAGTATATTTCTGAACTGGACTGAAAAGAACAAGTATTTTCTATTATGTTTGAGACCTGCTGAAAATGCTCTTTTTTTTTTTTTTTTACACATTTGTAGTCTGAGCAAACAAAGAATAGAAATAAAAAAATATTACTTCTGTTTAATAAAATTCAGCACAGATCTTTATCAAAATCAGTACATTTGAAGCTCTTTTAGATTTCAAAATATGTCATACTCTTAATATTTACATTTTTAAACAAGTATATTAATAGTTACTTCAGTACATTTTTTCACTTTTACTCGAATATTTACTCATATTTGCTCTTTGCATCTGTGCTTTTCATTAAGTAACAAAATGGAGTACTTCTTCCATCACTGGCTTTAAACTCCTCAGGCCGACCCAGATGTTTGGTCATTCTGACAAACTGAAGTGAAAGAAAGAAAGGGCTGCTTCCTGTGCCACTGGGGCACTGTTTGCGATGGGAAACAGTGGGACGGATTGAGAAGTAATAGAAGAAGACAGGGCTCAGGTTCAGCAGAGGTTAACGGGTAAGCGTAGATGGCAGAGAATAAAAACAGTGGAGCAGCTCAGGGAGTTGGTAAAGCAGTTTTTGGAAGGCTGTATTTTTGTTGTTGCGGGTTTCGGTGAAATATTGCTCCATAAAGTCGAGCCACATAAGATTCACAATAGACGAGACAGTGAGGTTAAAAATGGACAAAGTGAAGCGTTGTGCAGTGGCGTGCTTGGTGATGTTCCAATGGGCTGATTTAGCATCTGTAGTTGTGCAAGTGATAATGAAAGAGAGTAAAGTTATTGTATCGTTAACATTATAGAGTTTAAGTTATCTTGGATCCTTATTTTTGCACAGTACATTTCAGATTGATTCATTTTAAACAACAGTCAGGCTAGACTAACGTTACTAGAAACCCTATACGAATAAAAGAATGCTTTGTTTACCTACAAGAGAGTGACCGATATGGATTTTTTCATGTCTGGTCCTGATACCGATTGTTTAGAATCCAGAGAAAACGATAACCGATATTTTTGGGCTGATTTTTATTATTATTATTTTCTAATTTAAAGGTGCATTGTGTAGCTTTTCTTGTGGAGGGTCTGTCAAATACTTTTCTCCGTGGAGATGTTATCGCTTTGTCTGGAATGTTTCACAGTATGGTGTTAAACCTTTTTATCTTCATGGAGACCAAACCAGACCAAGCTACAGGTCAGATCTGTGGAGAGGCAACACAGTCAGAACGCCTGTTTCAATAGGTATTTCTGAGCTATAAAATAATATAAAATAATGAAAATTTAAATAAGATAAGGTAAGGTTGAGCTGTTTAATGTCATACAGTGGAACATTCCAGGCAGAACAATGACATATCCATAGAAACAAGCAGGTGACATACACAGTGCAACTTTAATTCTATAATTTAAATTTACCACAAACTACCCCAAAGCCTTTTTTATTATTATTAACCTTTAAGAGAACAATGCAGTTATGTTTTGTGCAGCTACCTCTTTATATTTAAGTGTTACTATAAAGCTTTGGTGTGTATTTTTTAGGCAGCAGATCCACTAAAAGTAAATATTGGCCTATAGTAGAGATTTAAGGTCCAATATACTAAAAAGTACAAATATCAGGCAGATATATCGTTCTATTTCTATAATGTACCTCAGTGTGTTTGCGTAGAGTAACCCTTATAAACTAGTTCAAACTGACATGAACAAAACATAGTCACATAATGTACATGGCATAAAAATAGACCACAGCAGCTATTGCATTAACCCATTTTAGTCCTGTTGATGTGCCCCGTGCAGAGAGAGTGGTCAGACTGAGTTCAGCTGTGCAGAGAGCTGATCAATGTTTGATGGGGCCTGGCACAACAGGGACAAATGACCCTGTGTTTGGGGACACATCACAGCTGGAGCTACTCACAAACCGCAAACAGCCAAGTCAACTGCACTCACAAGTCGGTGCTAATCTTTCACAGCTAATGTCTTGAGAATGTGTTGGAGAGCCCTTCACAATGCCACTGTGGCGTCCTTTGCTAATAACACATGATGGGGGTTTAGGTGCTGTTAAAATCCCTCTAATTTCCTCTAGGAGACCATTCTTTCACTTGTGCTTTTCTGTGTTTTGCTCCGTGGAGATGTTATGGCTTTGTCTGGAATGTTTCACAGTATGATATTAAAACTTTCTATCATCACAGAGACCAAAACCAGGCCAAGTTACTGGTCAGGTCTGTGGACAGGCAACCCCACAACTTGCTTTTTCTAGGTATTTTTGAGCAATAAAACCTCCTGTAACTGAATGCATCTAAGGTTGATCTGTTTAATGTCATAGTGTGGAACATTCGAAGCAAAGCAATGACAGATCCATAAAAAAAAGAAGGTACCACCAACCCAAAAGTTACATAGTGCACCTCTAAAGGGTTTTACAGGTGTGCAGGTACATGATTTATCTGCACTAACTACTGTATGTTTTGACTTTGGCGATGCTCTTTGTGAGTCCAGCGACCACGATCCACTGACCCGTCTTTTAACATGCTGTTGAAGCCAACATGAGGCTGGCAGAGCGGAGAATGTGCAGAGTTGGTGAAATAAAACATCTGGCAGTGGTCCAGACAGCGCTGTCTGTCAGTGCACTGGCACCAGCTGAGAGTTTAATGAGAGTTCACATGGTGGGAACACATCAGAGAGGTGCCCATAAGAAATGCCTCTGGACAGCACCAGATAAAGGCCCTATAGGAGCAGATTTTTGTGAGGGAATCCCTGTTACCCTGAGTTTCACATCCAGGCTGGTATATGAGAGGGTAGGAGCAGAGAAGATAGTTTGCATATCAACTTTGAAAGATGAAAGACGTCTCCTAAAATGTATGTTATAAAAATCCCCAAACTGCTGTGTATTTTTAGCCAGGCTGGCGCCACCTAGTGCCTCCACTCAATTTCATTTCTCTCCAGCAACTAGGTCAGGAATCAAAATACACTAGATGGTTCGCAAAAACCTCGGAAGTGCAAGTTTGGGCACCAGCCAATCAGCGAAGAGCCATATATTCAGTGTTGTCAATCATTCCCGAGATCGAAGATTTATAGCCGGAATAAAGATCATAAAGAGAATGTTCGGTGAATTTTATCAAGGGGAAAGACCTTATTGCTCTTCTACCTATGGGATTTGGGAAAAGTTTAATATACCAGTTCGCCCCGCTTGGTTAAATGATAAAAAGTACCCGTCTACCATCGAGCGTATGAATCCTAACACTGCAAGGTCAGACAGTTTCTACGAAGTGAAACCGGCTGATGAGTCAGGCTAGTGTATTTTAATTTCTATTCTAAAAAGGAGGTCATCGCTGCAGTCCATTGATGCTTAAACATGTCTTACACTGTTTTGTGTGATAAATACCCACTGTTAGCATTGTCGTTATGCTATTCATATTAAAACTAAAAGTAAACAACATGATATAAGACGCCCTGGAGGATTTAGCAGCCCACTGTCGTCTATGCAATTGTTTGAGCTGCATTAGCTCAGCCCTCAGCTCATATCACATCAGATTAACTTCACACTGTGGTTTACTCAGGTGTCTCTTTCAGAGCATTCTCACTGAGCGTTATTGTCATTATGCAAGATGTGCCCAAAAGATAGGCTATTTCTTTATCAATATACAGTTCAAGTTCCATAGGTCCTTTTTGTTGCTTGAAAACTACCAGCTAAAAAGGTAAATATTGAGTCATGAACTTTTCCAGGTCAATGCACTCGTTATCAGCCATATACCTTCGTCATTTTGCAGTAAGCCATGCGAGTCAGTTGATTACAGCTAGAATAAATATATGAATGTACAATCGCTGCTAGCCTTATCAGTTAATGGCTGCTGCTGCAGAGAAGATAACGCCCCAACATAAAGTAGCCGAGTTTAACTCCTGAAGATGAAAAGAACTGTTTAAATTGTGAGACTAAAGCATTTGTTGCATATAATTCACTTGAGTTTGCACATACTACGTTACTAAGATGTCAAAATCTTCAGTTTACAGCCCCAATCAGTTATTATAATACTGTTAAAATATGAACTGCAATAAATAAATAACAGAATGCAACACTTCTTTCATTGTAAGTATTTTTTGAGCAATAAAACCACCTGTAATTGAATAAATGTGAAGTAGAGCTGTGGAACATTCCAAGCAGAGAAACGGTGACGGACCTTCAACCAAAAAGTTACACACTGCACCTTGAAGTAGATAGTTTGTGTCATTAATGCAAAGAAAAAGCCCCCACAATAATTATTGACACCCAAAATAATTGTTCCATCTGTCATGTATTGAACGATAAGTCAATATAGTAATTATCGTGACAGACCTAGCTCCAATGCATGGCTGCTCCTGCTTCTGTCCCTTGTTTTGAATGACAAAGGAGATACCAGCAATGATTTAGGAGCCTATCTTGTCTGTTTTACTGTTTCAAGCAGAGGTCCTGTTCAAACTGAGGCCTCTAAAGTTGTTGTAAGCCTTATTTAGCTTAGAACTGTATATCAAGTTGCTAATAGTGCTTCTGGCTGTGAGATTTACAATTGTCTGTCTGGCTTTTTCTTTGTGTCCTCTGGCTCGGTAACATTTATTGTCACCACGTTGTTATTTATACCTTTCCCTCCCTTGACTAATTGGAGCCAGCAGCCACACCAAGCTTTATCTGGCCACTTGGAGAAAGGCTATTGTTCTGGTTCATTAATAATGCAAAGAAAAGCTGGTGTCTCTCTTTGTTTAAAGCGCTGGGGGTGACGCCTTCTTCTGCGTCTGTCCCTAAACCACTGGTGGAAGAAGTATTCAAATTTGTTTCTTAAGTAAAAGTAGAGATGTTGGAGTAAATAAAAATACTCAAGTAAAAGTAAAATTATCACTCTCTACTCTTAAGTACCTGTTTAAAAATGTACTTAAAGGTGAAACTTTTCTGGTAGAGGGTCCACCAATTCAACTCCATGTTGTTGTTTTTTTCCTGAAATGATCTATAGTATGGCATTTCATTTAACTATCTCCATGGGGACATACAGATCACATCCCATTATTGTTAAGTGACATACTGTTGAACATCCCATGCAAAGCAATAACATCACGACAAGCAAGGCAAACAGATGGTGCACCCTCCACCAGAAAAGTTTATTTTTAAAGAATAAAAGTAGGGGTGTAATGATATCCAAGTCTCACGATACGATATCGTCACGGTACGAACCTCAAGGTATGATATTTATTGCGATATCGTGGGAAAGCTCATCATACGGTGGGAAGGCTCATGATTAAGGATGTAGCAATATCCAAATTTCTCGGTACAATATTTTCACGATATACATCTCACGGTACGATATTTATTGCGATATTTTGTGGAAGCAAACAAAAATATGAATATGCTACTTTTTCCTTCTTAAAATGCCTTGACAAGATTTAATCCAAAGAACTAAGTGCTTAGAACTGTTATTTCATGTTTTAGTCTGCACGGAAATGGAGCAAAGGATCTTTTTTCTAACTATTGCTGCACCATAACTCTTAATTTATTATTGTAATGGTCCACGATATTATTGTGAGAACTTTGATGATACGATATCACGATATTTCGGTAATAAAAAATAAAAGTATTTAGCGCAGATGTTTGTATCTAATAAAGCTTCAGTGTAGTGTTTTTGATTAAGACCAGAAACAACTGAAACGATCATTCTTTTCAGTCTCTTTGTATAATTTTGTTTGCTCAAACTTTGAATGTGTTCACAATAAACCCCCAGCCTTTTCAGCAGGACTCACACTTTAATAAAAATACTTTTACTTTTCAGTCATGTTAAAAAATGTAGTGGAGTAGAAAGTACAGATACCCTCTCTCTATGTAGTGAAGTAAAAGTAAAAAGTATCCATAAATTATCCTTAAGTACAGTACTTTTACTTTTAAGTACTACTTTTACTTTGTTACCTTCTGTCACTCCCTTTAACAGACTTTTCATAGTAGTAAATCCACAATACTTGTTAATGTCTAAACCAGTTATGAATACAAACTCATTTAGCACTGAAGCTAATTGAAGCTAAAGTGTGCACATGCTTTGTTTTCATCGCAGCTACCATTTAAACATTCACACGTCAAGACATTAGCAATTAGTCTCTGCCACTGCTAATAGCGACACCAGATGTTAGCTTAAAGAACATTAGCGATCTGTGGGGACAAAGGGACAGAGGGAAGACATATGAAAAAGTGGCCAGTTGGTTCCTTGTCTGTAGCAGATGCTTTTTGTGCGAAGATTGATTTGACAGGTAAGTGTGCTGAATGCATTCCAAATAGCTTCAAAGGTGGTTCTGGAGAATTTATCAACTTCTTATCTATTTAACCCAGTACATAATTCAGCCTGGATTTCCTTTAACCTTCAGAAGCTAGTCCAGATGTTTTCTTCTTTAGATATGCCCTTCAAGATTTGATGATAAACTGGGTTTGCTTGGCATGAACAATCACCTCCTATAGTTGGGTAGAACTGGGAATCGCAGGGTCCCTCAAGATTCGATGTGATACACGATACATGGCTCACAATACGAAATAATCACGATATGGCTATAAATGTGATAATCGATTTGTTGCACATGATACTGTATGTAATATTGCTGTTTTTAAAGAACCAATTACATTTTAGCTTCAATATTTCTTTATTAAACCACTATTTGTGCAATGTTAATATGAACCACATCTATTTTAATGATCAAAACAGAGAATATGTCAAGTGTATTGTATAACCACTAAATAAGCAAAAAAAATTGTAGTGTGGTCACAAAAAAATAAAAAAAAAAAACCAAAAAACTTGATAAATACGCAATATATCGATAAAGCAGCACTGATAACTATACTGTATCACATATCTTTTTTGTTGGACATTTTGTGTAGCTGTTGTCTGGAAAACAGTTGGAAAATCCTATGGCCTATTTACTGCAAGTTCTACAACCTGCTTTCAGATACACAAAAACATTCAATAAATGTGCTATATATATATATATATATATATATATATATATATATATATATATATATATATATATATATATATATATATATATATATATATGAAAACATGAACATTTTAATCCTCAAAACAGTGAAAATGTGTCGCATAAACAAGTTTCTTTCCACAAAACAAACAACAAAACTGTAGCTGTAACAAAATAATTTATTAAAATATATCAAAAAATACTCTTGGTGATATATTGATACAGCAGCCCACAATATCAGTACTGTATCATCACTCATTAAACGATACAATATATTGATATTTTGATATTTTTGCACACCCCTATAGTTGGACATTTTGTTTAGCTGTTTTCTGAAGCAGAGTTAGAAAATCTGACCTATTTACTTACTATTTACAAGTTCTACAACCTACTTCCAGGTACATAAAAAACTCAAAAATGCGCTATATATATCAATACAGCAGCCCCAATAATGATGTTGTATCACCAAATTTAGTATCACAATATATCAGTGTTTCGATATTTTCTGCTCCGTTTATTGCAAGTTCTACAACCTACTTCCAGATCCAAAAAACACTCATAACACATAAATACTCTCTCTATATATTATATTGATACAGCAGCCCTGATAACTCTACTGTATGACCAAATTTAGTATAGCAATATATTGGTATTTCACCCCTATAGTTGGATATATTGTGCAGCTGTTTTCTGGAACACAGTTAGAAAATCTGGTCTATTTATTGCAACTTATAAACCTACTTCCAGGGCGGTCAGACACAAGTAGCCCAAACAATGTTGTTTGATGAAAAGCCTGTAGTCTTTCCCTTTGACAGTTCTGTGTCAGGGTAAATCCAGTGTCTTGATGTAGCATGACCAAACATCTGGTTCCTCTCTGAGTTCATGGGGGTGCGTGGCTAAGCGTCCCCTGCAGGCCGGCTCTTCCGCTTCAGAAGGAGGACACAGACATGGAAGCAACATGGAGCGTTACAGAAAACAGATCTGGGAGATGTTAGAGACAGGGTCATACACTCAGACCACTGCTGTGAATAGTGATATAAATCTTGTTCAAAATCTAGTAAGTATGACTTGAATGATATCTGCTTACATGTGAGTGATGTAAGGGCTTGTAGTAAATTTAATGCAGAATCAGCACTCCCATTCAGTGATGTCTGAACCTGCTTGTCCGTTTGCACCTGTCAGACTTAATAAATAATTAAATATATGCACCATCTTCAGTTCTTTTAATGTGTCTTCCACCAACGGCGTCAGCACCACTTCCAAATAAGGTGAATCTGTGTATCATTCATTCATTCGTTTTTCAAAATAAAACCAAAAATAATAAAATGAGAAAACAGCTATTTTCATATATATATTCCAGTTTACTGAACTTGCTTAAGGGTCAAAATTGGATAAAACGGGAAATGTCCGATATCCGTTTTTTTTTCCATTATTAATTTAAACACAAAATTGAAAACTGAAAAAATCGTTTTGGCGACAAATCATAAAGAAAATTGTTGTTTTTTTGTTTTTTTATTGTTGGTTTTATTTTGAAAAATGAATGAACGATATGCAGGTGCCATTTTCTGCAATAATCCAGGTTTTTCAGTTCTGATATTGTAATTCGTAATTCGAAATATCGTAAGTAATTGCCGATATCTGATGAGAACAGATACCAGTGTAGGGACTGATTATTTTTTCTCTCAGAATACAGTTAACTTATTACAAAATTGATCTGAGTGTGTTATGTAACTCTTAAGTGTCCTGCAAGTAACCCCTAAATAGCTTTGTATGAATTAAAGTGAGAAGTCCTGGGCTTACACTGAGTCCAACTGATACCAGATTTTTCCAGGATTGGCACAAATATTCCATGCCAGTGTCAGTACTGGTGCATCTCTAATATTTTATTTATATACTGACTGGAAGCTAAAGTGTTCTGATGTTTTTTTAAGAACCACAAGTGACAAATTGCTTACATGAGCTTTACTACAAGATTACACACTACACCAACTTTATCTATAGAACAGAGTGAAGTTGGGGAGGGGGGGGGTCAATGCTTTGGGCGTATACAGGAAGACAGCCAAATGAAAGGGTGAAGAGCCCCTGTGGCAGATAGAGCAGATCAAATGTGGGAAGGAGAGAGAGAGAGCAGGACTGAAATGAAAGGGGCACTAGTTACAAGGGGAGGCGGAGATCAGAAACAAGAGCACTGGGGAAGGCTTTGGGTTAATGATGGCCTGCAGTGAAGTCACCTATCACTAGAGAGGCCCTGCTCTTCACATCACAGGGCAAGGTGCTAACATAATAATATGGCTCATTATTGTCAATGGACCTCACGGTGACCATTGTTCTCTTTGCTAATTTTGAGTCAGTGGAAGGCTGTCGAAAGGTTATGTCAGGATAAACCAAAAGAAATCAGATGTCCAAGGAAAAAAAAAACAAACATTAAATTTTTTGCTAAATCAATATCTCTCAAGTTGTATTACCTAAAGATTGTAATAACCTATTAGAAACTCTTACAATAACGAACAATAATGAAATACTGCACCAATACTGAAAATTTTGCCAGATCAGAGAGATCGGCTTCCTAATATCGGTTCATTCCTGGTTGGACATATAAATTGATGTGGTCATAGTTGGTCCAGAAAGTCTCATATGTTTGATTTTTTATTCTTACAAAGTTGTTCTCTAGTTACTTGAGAGATAAAAATCACATAACACATTTGAATCATTCTGTCTTGTTTTATTTTATTTTTGTTTTATGGAAATAAATGCTGTTTTCAGCCTGTGAACCTGTATCGGTTGATACTGGCAGATCCTTAAACTATAATATTGGAATCGAAACTGAAAAATCTAGATTTGTAGTAGTACTAGTGCCTCTGCTCAATTTCATTTCTCTCCAATGACAAGGTCAGGAATCTCAATAGACTAGACAGTTCACAAAAACCCTGGAAGTGCGAGCTCGGGCACCAGCCAATCAGCGAAGAGTCATACATTCTGTGTTGGCAATAAATCCCGAGATTGAGGATTTAAAGAGAATGTTCAGTGAATTTTATCAAGGGGAAAGACGTTATTGCCCTTCTTCCCGCAGGATTTGAGAAAAGCTTAATATAGCAGTTAGCCCCGTTAGCAGTGCATTACATACACCATGACCAAATAGCAGTGATTGGTTAAATTAAAAAAATTACCTGCCTACTGTTCAGCGAACAAATTCTAACGCTGTGAGGTCAGACGGTTTCCACGAAGTGAAACCAGCTGATGAATCAGGCTACTACATTGGTGCATCCCTAGGAGAAAGAATGGTACATGGTAAGTAGGCCACAGATGGATATTCCAGGCAAGTGTATGGATTTCCAGGTTAGCTGTGAGGTCATTGGGGATTAGTTTATACTGTACCCTTTGATATTGGCTTTATCGTCTTTGTACCAATATGCATATTCAGACATTACCCTCGTCCGCTTCAGTGCAACGCCAAACGTCAGGATTAGTGACTTTGTTTAGGCTCCTGTGGCGGTAATCCTTTAACGCTTCAATAGCATTAGCCAGCCACCGCTACGGCTACACTTCCAAATCACATTGAGAACAGACTGCTCCGGAAGAGAGGTGTCTAATAAATTTCTCATCTGCCACAGCCTTAACCTTCGTTTTCTGTCCATTTTTCTCCTTTGATGACCGCTTCAGTGTGTGGCCCCCCCTACACCTGTTGGGAGACGTTTTCCCAGAACTCTTCCACAACAATGGTTGGCTTTCCTGGTCCTTTACGGCCTGACATCTGGAAAAATGTGTTGGCAGACTGTTGCCCCCAACTGCTTTTCTTAGTAAAGTTATAGCGGTGTCCCATTTGACTGATGTTCCCAGTGAGCATTAACGAAGGTCGAGTTACGTAAAGTCACACCTACAAACGTGCTGAGCTGTAAGTTAGATAATAGGCTGAATATGAACCACTTCAGTTTAAGTCTTGAATTGTATGGCAGTTTCTATTGCTTGACATTAATGGTGCTGTAGCTGAAATTTACTGCCTTAAAACTAGTTAATTTCAATGTTTTTAATGGTCTAAAATTATTCCCCACTTACCTTATGTATTCGGAGCAACCTTTTTATTCACTATGATGAGTTTGTGTATTTTTTATAGTAAAGCAAATAACAACTACCATGCTAATGCGCACTTCTTGATAATTGGACAATAAGATGGATGCAGATAGTTCACAGCAGATGTATTTTGACCTCAAGAGCTGCTTATACAATATATCTGGGATACATTGGGAAACAAAATTGGGATCCTTTATTAAGCCTCAAGCTCAGCTCATTGCCACTATAACTTTATTTAAGAAAGCACAGCATATATTGTCTATACTTGGAAATCTATTCTAAAGATCAACAATCAAATCATATAACACAAGAAATCGCTCTTTAGCTTTATATGCTTGCGTTGGTTCTTTTACATAGTACATTTTGTCTTGCAAGATGATAGACTGTAGATCCGTTTTCCTGCCGAAGGTGGCTGGCTCATTGTTCCACCTTATTCAACGGAAAGGCTAAAATAGGCTTGACAATAGGAGCAGTGTGCCCGGAGGAAGGCTCAACCCACAATGTGACACCCTCCTGCTGCACGGAAGCCTTTATTTCTCCCTTGTCTCGCTTCATACAATTTAAATAGAGTTACATAAAAATTTGGCGCCACTTATACCCCTGAGTTTTACCTTCTCTTTGTACACAAGGCACGTAGGCTATAAAATGATAACACATTCTGAACCATGATAGAGAAAATGTGCATTAAATGATAATATTAAAGCCACTGACACAATTACCCCAGTAAATAGACTGTATCATTAAAGGTGCACTGCGCAACTTTTTGTTTGTGAGTCCATCACCTGCTTGTTTCTATGGATATGTCATCGCTTTGCCTGGAATGTTCCACAGTATGAAATTAAACAGCTCTACCTTACATTTATTCAATTACGGGTGGTTTTACAGCTCAAAAATACATAGAAAAACAAGCATTCTGACTGTGAGCGGGGCTGCCTTTCCACAGATCTGACCTGCAACTTGGTCTGGTTTGGACTCCATGACGATAGATAGAAACATTTCACCAACCCTCCACCAGAAAAGTTACACAATGCACCTTTAAAAAGCATGAGCTGCAACAAATTCATAACAGAATGTACCATAATTAAGAATAGATATTGTTAACACGACTTGAAGCTCACAAGAGTCATTTTTGTGTAATATTGGACCTTGGAAAGTATTTTGATGTCAACATGCCCTCAGTTCATTGTGATACAGATATATTTGAGTCAGTTTTGCATCTAATCTAATTCTGAATGCTTCAAAGTTATCATAGCCTTTTTAGATACGGTTTCGATTACAGTTATTTTGCAGTAGTAAAGGTTAGACCTTGGCCTTGAAAAGATATCAAAAAGACAATGCTATCATATTTTTGTCAATTATCTTTACATGTGCTGTTTTATTACATTTCCTAAGCATCGTGACAGGCTTATAGGCACGTACCTGTCTCTATGGTTTATATAAAAAGCTCCAGATAACGTAAAGCCATGGGAATCTGCTGCCTAGTCGTGCATAGAGTTGGTTTTTCATTTACAGGGAAGCCTCTTATTGCCTCTTGCTGACACATGGACATGCTCACAGGCTTAGCTTCTAAATAGAGCCGGAATATACAGTACGGTTCGCACATGTGTAATGTAGTCACACATAGACACATGAGTAGGCAAAGAGGCTGGTGGGATGTTTTCAAACTATAAATACTGCCTTGGTTGAGCTGGTCCCGATACAGGCTTCCACCCCCGCTTTCTCTTCTTAAAATGTTGTGTCGCGTAGATGTATTTAACATATGGTCTACTTCAGAACATCATAAATAAGAAATATAAGAAGAGCTAAGTACACCATGGTATGTTAAGTCTTTATTAAAGGGCCTGTATATTCTGATGTTATAATGTTATTTCCCCATCAAAAACATACCTGGACATGTGTTTGTTTGTTTTTTTCAGTCACATGTCTGTTCAATAGGGATGAAACAATAACCAAAATATTGTGATATCGTATCGTCAAAGTTCTCACAGTAATATCGTGGACCATCACAATATCTCAAATTACAAGTCTCTTTGCTTAAATTAAGAGTTATGGTGCAGCAATAGCTAAAAAAAGACAGAGGGAACTACAAAGACCATGATCCTTTGCTCCATTTCAGTGTAGACTACATGACGAAATAACAATTGGATTAAGTCTTGTGAAGACATTTTAAGAGGAAAAAGTAGCATATTAACAGTTTTAGCTGTTTAGCCTCCACAAAATATCGCAATAAATATCGTACCCTGAGATGTATGTCGTGAAGATATCGTACCGAGAGATTTGGATATTGTTATATCCCTAATCATGAGCCTCCCCACCATATTGTGATCTTTCCCATGATATCGCAATAAATATCGTACCGTGAGGTTTATACCGTGACAATATGGTATCGTGACACTTGGATATCATTACACCCATACTGTTCAACACATAAACCTAAATATGCTATTTAGGAAAGTTATTCTCTCAGATTCACTCTGTTCCACCTTGTGATATCATATGGTAATACAGGAAGTGCTGTGTTGTGTTTTTAAACTCCATATACCTACACCTTCTCTGTAGAATCATTTAGATTATTCCAGGCCTGGAATGGCCAATCTCTACAGAACTAATAGTAAAAGGTAGCTGTTCACTTGAAAATTCTCACTTTGTGACATCACTAGGTGGAACAGAGCATTTGGAGCTTTGGAGATGTAGACAGATTAATCATAAACATATGAATGAACGGATGAATGAAACAAAACACAACTCTAGGTATGTTTTTGATGAGCTAACAACATTATAACATGACTTAAAGCTCACAAGAGTCAATTTTGCGTAATATAGGACCTTTAGGTATTTTGACATCAACATGCCCTTGGTTCTTTGTGATACAGATATGTTTGCATCAGTTTTCCATCTAATCTAAGTCTGCGTGTTTTAATGTTGTCAGAGACTTTTAGATAGGGTTGTGCTTACATCTATTTTGCAGTAGTGCAAGTTTAGACAATATCTTTAAAAAGATAGACAATGCCATCATCTTTTTGTTAATTATATTTATATACAGTTTTATGGCATTTCCTGGGCTGTAGCCATGCAAGAAGATTTGCACCTTTTCTTGTTTTTTATTCCAAAAATAGCTTTAAAGACAGTTGTTACTGCATTCAACAAGAATGTTTTGCCGAAATAGTCACGACTGAAAATAGATGCCACTAATCTCTCTAAATATAGCCTGTACTGTTGTTGACCTGACTTTACCATTTCCTCATCGCTAACTAGCATCTCTGCTAATGCACAATGTATTTATTATGTATATGGAGCTAAGACTCATTAAATGCTTATTCATGTTAGGCTTACCATTGCTTCACTGCTCCAGACCGGGCAACTCCCTCAAGCTTTAAATAAATATAATGTGAGCTGAGCTTTAGAGAGCACTGTTCTTCTGCCATCTGCTCTCTGTATTCTGCTCATGAGATCTGCCCCTCCAACTAAACCTTCTTTCTCTTTTTGTTTCTCTCTCCAGGTGAGGTGAGGACAAGGACACGATCTACGTCTGGCCATCTGTCCTTCAGCGGATCAAGTGCCCTGGAGCCGGCCACCCTCAAGTCCGCTCAACCACGACGGCGTCAAACAAAAACCCCAGTGAAAGGCAAATATTTGAAGCCATTATATCTCATTTTTGAGGAGAAGTTGTCGCCACAAAACCAACACTGACGGGTGCTGTTGGGGGAGGAAAAGTAGCCCATTCAAAGAGTACCCTGCTTGCTATTTTGGAAGCTCTGTGGGCTAGGAGCATCTCATTTGGGAGAGCTCTTGGCTGACAAAAAAAAGGACTTCCCTGTGCCCTCCCTGCTTAGTCAAATGCTTGTCTAAATACTGGATAGAGATATCAATTTGACTGCAGACTTGGTTTGCCCAACAAAGACGCTGCAGCTATCTTGGGAGGTTTTTACAACAAGCTGTCTGCCTGTGGCCTCCTGAATTGCTACCTATCCATTACTCCTTGAGAATGATCTGTGAGAACATGCAATGAGCGGCTGGAGTTAACTACATTTTTGTGTTTTGAAGTGGACCAAGTACGGTGTCTTGGGGGACGCCCGAAACAGCTTATCATCTCTGAGCTTGAGCCCTTTCCTGGTTTGTAGATCAACATGAAACCGCTAACACCAATCGGCTCCCCCTCCCCTCTGAGGCTCCTCAACAAGGGCCCCGACTATCTGCGCAGACAGATAGACGGAGGTAGCCACGGGCGAACCATCAGCGCCGTGGAGAGGCTGGAGGCGGACAAAGCTAAATATGTCAAGAGCCAGCAGGTAATCAACACCAAACAGGAGCCCGCGCTGGTCCCATGTGCCACCCCACCACCCCGACGAGCTGGGGTTACCGCTGGCAACATAACACCTCACCTCCCCCCACGCCATTCCTCAAACACAGCCTTCTCCACACTGTCAGACTCTGTCACCTCCAGAGATGAAAACGAAAATGATGACTCCAGAAAAGAGAACAAACGGACATTGGTTGATGTTGAGGCGAATAACAGAAGCAATGTGAACAATGTTTTGCCCCCAAGCCCCAGAACGCCTGCCATTCACAGCCTGGTGGCCCCACATAGTGCACCTGTGCTTAGAAGAAGTTCTGGCAAACGTATGCTAAGGCCAGACTCACTTCTCATCTACCGGCAGAAGAAAGAGTGCAAAAGTCCAACTAGTTCTAGTCCAGGAGAGAACAATAACTCTGAAATCAGGGGTTACAGCTTTGTACGACGCCTTTTCCAAGGATCTATGAGGGAGAAAAGTAGTGGCGGAGACAGTAGAATCCAAAAAATGGTGATCGGGGAGGAGAGGGCTCCTTCACGAGATGGAGATTCACGCATGTCATGGACCAATGAGAAAGATACTGTAGATAGTGGACCAGAAAGTAGAAGGTCAAGCAAAATGGACCACGATCGGTCTCCTGGGTCACTGTCAAGCCCAGGTTTCAGCACATTCAAAAAGACTGAAGATACAAATGGTACCAATGATAACATCACTAATGGCAACCACTCGAGTAACCAAGATGAGAACGATCCTTGGAAAAGAGCCTCTCCACCAGTGCACAGGCGGCAGCTGGGAGAACTGCGACGTTCTAAATCGGACCTACAGATCCGCAGCTCTGTGGCGCTGTCAGAGCAGGAGCTTTTCTTCGCCTTCTGTGGCCTGGACATGGACATGATCGAGTGTTTGGGACGAGAGAACTTCCTGTCTGGTGCCAGTTCCATAGACACTCTGTCACTGGCCCTGCGCAGCGTGGTGGAGGGTTGTGGTGGCTCTGAGCCCAGCGAGTTCTCCCGTCACTCAGGAGATGGACTATTTGAGGAGGAGCTGGTGGAGACACTTCCAACTGGAGTGTCTATCATCGAGAGAAACGCCAGAGTCATTAAGTGGCTTTATGGATGTAAGAATGCTGCTCGTGAGGGACCCAAAGAGTCAACTGTTTAATGTTGTCAGGGAGTGCATAGTTGGCACAAATGAAAAGCAAGAATCATCTCAGACTGTTTCCCGACAATATATGGACTTTATTTGTAATACAGAAATGCAAATGTATTGTATATTGTCATGATGGTTAAACTTGCATCAACAATTTGCACTCCTTGGTACATGGTTACCTTTATCCACTTGCCCTTTTTAAATCCAAAGAGACTTCAGTTTAAGAGTGATGACTGCGAGCAGTTATCTCCTGTCATGTTGATATATTGTATTTATAAATCCTATGGAAGTATTGTGTGGGTGTAGAGAGGACACATTTGAAAACCAGCAAAGTGTGGTGTATGTATATTGGTTAGACTGCTGTTTTGTCTGATAGTGACTGAACCACTTTCATAATTAACATAGAAGCAGCTCTTCTGAACCTCACAAAGGCACATATTAGTATTTCTTTGTCATGACGCAGTCAACACACATCAGTGTCCCTGACAACTCTTTGAGAAAATGACTAATCTGAAATGGAAAACCACTAAGCTATGTCTTGTCAAACTGGAAACAGTTGTGTGTGAGTGAAGTGAACCGTGAGTACCTCATTTGGAACTGTCCCAGTTTAGCATGTATGTTACTTTTTTTACTCTTTAAACGCAGGCGTTGGAACAAACATGCAAAGCACCCCTGTGGGGCTGTTAATGCACTGAACTGGACAGAGGAAATGAAACTAGGCTTATAGATTTAACTCCACAGAGATTCATCTCATAATGTTACCACTGATGCAGGATGTACACAGAGCCATGCGAGGCCAGTATCCCAATGAACATTAGCATCTCTTTTTCATGTATTTAAATGGGTTAAATCTGTAAGTAAACACCACTCTTGAGTTATTGATTATCACAGCTAATACTTTAGCCACAACATATTAAACATTCTCTGTCTGTGTGGTCAAATGTGTGCAGAAAAAACAGACCAAAACACAAGAGTACACATAAATCCCTGTGCCTGGTGCTTTCATATCTGTGGCTGACGGCTCCCAGCAGTTGCACCTCCCAGTTTGCTCTATCAGCGTGCTTCCCATCAAAACAAGAGGAGTCTGAAGACACTCTCTGCTCTGACACATTCTCCTTCACTTCATCCATCCCAATGATTCTTGTGTTATCTCCTGAAGGGTCATTTCCATTGCTTGGCCTGCCACTGAAATGCGGAGAAGAGCTGCAGAGGTATGAGAGGTCAGACTGGGAGGTGTCTGGGCCACACTATATCTGTACATGGAATAAATGAGCACAATTTATTACAGGCAAATATGTTCCTTTTCTGTATTTATCATGGGCATGGCACACTCCTGGATTCCTTAATGATGGGCTGTTGTTGGGTTTTGTATCCTCCCTTTCTAAACCATTTGGCTGCATGTTTACAAAGTGGCTCTGTGAACCATAAATCTCATTCATATGATACAGTATGTAGTTTTATTCCAAAGAAGTGTATTGTGTACACACCAAATAAACGTATATATATATAAAAACATTTACTTTGTGGCTGTCATTTTTATATATTTGTTGAGTAAAGCTGGGAATCGCAGGGTCCCTCACGGTTTGATAAGCTACACGATACATGGCTCCCGATACAATATCATGATATGGCAATACATGAGATAATCAATATATTGCACATGCTACTGTTTTTAAGAACCAAATACATTTTAGCAACAATATTTCTTTGTTAAACCCTGTAAGCACAAAATGAATATGAATTACATTGATTTTAATCAGTTAATTTGTTAAGGCTATAGCATAAACAAGTTTTCTTCCACCAAATAAGATGCTAAAAGATACCAAAAAATACTTTTGCCGATATATTGATAAAGCAGCCCACAATAACAATAGTTCATTACTAAATTTAGGATCAAATATGTATCCATATTTGGTACTTTTGTACACCCCTATTCTTAAGTTGTGTAAGACAAAGTTTATTTACGTCATAATCTGTACCAATTGCTATACGATTAAGATAACACTGAAACTAGAGCTAATCTCACAGATATCAATGCTTCACTAAGTATGTGTCTCATTTTTCACATTAACTCAAGTGACCCAGTGTTAATCCTCTCAGCATTCTCGGCATGCTCTGCTCTTGAGTGAGTTGCAACAGGTTGTCTTCGGAAACAAATATCGTCTGTGTGACCTGATGCTTTATAATCCATTCTGGGACACCTCACACTCCATTATTGTCTCATAATATGTGATTCAGCTTGCCCAAAACTCAGCCATAACACGGTTCAGTCAGTAAAACAATAAGAATTATCCAAACAAGAATGTGTGACAAATTGGGACAGCATTTGACAAATTTTAATGTTGTGTTGGGAATGTAATAGCGTAACACAATTCTTTCTATTGATACTGCAGGTGTGTTCTACATGGTTACCATGGTGACACAATGCACACATTAGCAAACACAGACAAAACAGATTTAAAATAGTCTGAAAACTCAAGGAAAAATAGACGACAGTGAGTCACACCCTCAGGGAATCAATAATACAGCAAAACCTGAAAACATTTTATGCACATTTTTCAAAAAGGTTGTTGCTGTATGAGAGGGCTTCCCAAACCTTTCTGGGTCAGGACCCCCCAGAGAACCATGGAGCTCAGCACAATTTCCGTGAGTGCTCTATTGTGTCACTGTTATCAATTAGCAGATAAGATAAGATTACATAGTGTCATAATGCTAAAGGCATATTGTGTGTTATGGAACTTTTCTGTAGTGTCCACCACCAGCTTATCTGCAGGGAAAGGTAATCAGTATTCTGCCTGAAATGTTCCACAGTGTGACATTTCTTAATTCGCAGGTGTTTTATTGCTCAAAAAACCTGAACAAACATGCTGTCAAACTGTGACGTAGGTGGACCGTGACTGTGGTTGGGGGTCAGGGAGTAAGATTAAAAACACAGACAAAGACATGAAGAGGTGGTCCACAGTTTACTCTTTTTGGTTTTTAATCATTACAAAAAAAAGAAAAAAAAAAGTGCAAAATGGAGGCAGGCAGTAGTTTCCTCTCCAGCAGCAGAACACAGAATGACATTTGCAGGCGCTTTTTATCTGGTCTGACTGACTGGGTAAAACTACAACAGTTAAAACAGGGATGGTAAAAGAAAAAAAAATTAACATTGACCTAACACTCCATAAAATAAACCCAAAACCATAACTATTAAAACCCCAACTATATACATAAAAACCCTAAAATCACACACCAATTAAACTTTAAAACCCATAAACCAGTAAAACACCTAACCTACTACCCCTGTGTAATATAATATTATTATGCTTGGTCCAGCCTGGAACCTTTAAAGGGAGAGCTCGTTGCCAGGGGACTCTTTTAGGACCTGGAAGAAAAATGAGGTAAGTACAAAGGCTGTGGTTACAACATTCATTAAAAACACAATAAAATACAGTAACACACACATCAGCACTTAAAACATTTCAAAACAGATATATTGCACCACATATATTGTATTAATCCATTTAGGTAACTAGTTAAATAATAATGATTCCTTTTCCTAGGCAATGAATACATTTTTAAAACCAATCATGTGCAATGTCTTTTGTAAAATGTGCAAATCTGTTTAAAGTGCTGTGTGCTTTCAAAAGTGCAGTGGGTAACAAACCAGCCTATTTGTTACACTAACTATGAGCGATGTCCCCTCTTCACAGATGCGGACTGTAACTTTGGCTGAAGGCATCATCTGTTTGTTGCCATGGAGATTATTAGGTTTAATACCTGAATTTCGGACTTCTGATCATCGCACAATGCATACTGGGAAGGGCCCTATGAAAAAGTGAGCATCAAACCGCCATGTTTGATTTCCCAGTAGGATGCGTCTATTGTCAAAGCTGCTCTTTTTGAGTCTTTTGAACCATATCACTTTTGTTTCTGGTTCTGATATTGTCATATTTTAGTTTTGGGATTTGGACATCATAATTGTGTGGTTGTTGGATGTCCTAACAGCAGAAAACAACAAGAATTTGAAAGCTTGCGAACTCCATAAATGCAAAAGGGAATCAGATGTGTGTGACTGCAAACCTCCGTTCAAACTGTTTTCCTTCCCAACAGAATTGAAAAATAGTAAAAGGTGAAGGCGATGGGCAGTACTGATACACAGGAAGGACAAAAAAGGTAACCTTTGACAGCCTAAGAAATCATCCCAAATTTGCAATGAACATTTTGCATGTGGAGCGCCAACAAAGCAAAATTCCGATCCCTTGCTCAACCTTGGTTACAAATTTAAAAAGTTAATGCCAAAGCGAAAGGCACCAGCTGTTCGCCAAGAAACACCTTCCACTGCAAAGCGACCAAGACATGATGTTGCTGTAAAGCCACAAGAACAAGAAAGTGCGAGCTCAGCCTGTTTGTCTTCTGTACCTCTCGCTTAACAAACGGGATTTTACTTTCATGGCGCTTCACATACAAAATATTTGCTGCAAACTCGGGATGATTTAGGCAGCCAAAGGTTACCTTTTTCTTCCTTCCCGTGGATCAATACTGCCCATCGCTTTCGCCTTTCACTATTTATCAATTCCATTGAGAAGGGAAACAATTTGAATGGAGGTTTTCAGTCACACAGATCTGATTCCCTTTAAGCAATTATGGAGTTCGCAATCTTCCGAAGCCTGTTTTCCGCTGTCAGGACATCCAACAACCACACAATTATGATGTCTGAATCTCATAAGTAAAATATGACTAGAATCAGAACCAGAAACAAAAGCGATATGGTTCAGAAGACTTGAAAAGATCAGCTTTGACAATAGACACATCCCAAATCAAACATGACGGTTTAATGCTCACTTTTTCGGAGGATCCTTCCCAGTATGCAGTGTGTGATGACCGGAAGTCCAAAATTCGGGATGCATGTATAGCATCTCCATGGAGACTAGTTAGTGGCAGACTCTCCCCCTCACAATCTACATAGGCCAGTTTTTAAATGATGTCTTCAAAAGTCATATAGTGACCCATATATTTTCTATCTCCCCTGTCCTGTCTTCTCACCCGTGTAACCTGACATCCGCTCTTAAATAATCCCACATCCACCCTGGACTCAGCAGACCCTCCACACTCCCCTTTACTAAAGCTGAAAACACAAAACCTCCTGTGTCTTCTCTCCCTCCCTCAGAGCTCTGACTGGACGACCTGCTGTCACTTCCTGTTTGGGTTCTTCTCTGTGCAGGCCTCAGAGACATATGGCCGACTTTTGGGTTTGGCCCCTTTTTTTCCTCTCCCTGGAAATAAACACACAACAGCTGTCCCAGAACAATCCAGGCTGGACTCATTATTATTATTACAGGCCAGACAAGCTTTGAGGCTGTCTAGTGCTGAGCAGTAGGACTTTTCCGAGCTTATACCTGAGAGAGGTTTTGCAGAATAGTAGACTCAAAGTGGCTGGTTAAACAGTAGGGTGCCACTTTGGTGCTTTGTGTGGTTGGGTGCACTGAAAGGAAACTATAAAGACCCCCTACTTTTGGGTTTCAGCAAATTTACAGTACATTATAGTGAGATACAAGTTACGAGAAGGATTAAATTGGTTTGTATCAGCTTTTAATTGCGTTTTGTACACTTAAAAAATGTATTACTTTATATGTAATGGGGTTAACATATCAAATGCTGTCTTTATGATTCACACAAGGGCAGTGCATGAAATTAATACAAAAATACTACATATATCTCTTTATATAAACTCAAACAAAACTATTTTAATAAAGGGTCCATATTACACTATTTTCTGATTGATGTTACCATGTTGTTTCATTCATACCTTTTAATTTATAACTCCTGCTTATTCAGGCTAAGTACAGGAAGTGTCCCACTGTGTTTTAAACTATACACCTTCATTAGAATCATGTGGATAATTTCAGCCCTGGAATTGTCCATCTCTACAGAACAAAAGGTAAAAGGTAGCTGTCATCTTGAAAACTACTGCTTCATGGCATCACAAGGTAGAACAGAGCATTTTGAGCTTTGGAGATGTAGACAGACTGATAATAAAGGATTACTCAAATGTGTGAATGAAACAAAACACAACTCCAGGTATGCTTTGATGGGGTACCAACATTATAACATGGTGTAAAGCTCACAAGAGTCAATTTTGAGAAATAAAGGACCTTTAATAAATGGGAAAAAAAATAAACTATATGAAATGCTGTCTTTAATAAAATGCATCACGTCATTTGCTCCAGTTACAGATTTGATGTCAATTCAGCATAAAGTAGGCCAGAGAAGTAAATATCAAGCACACACTTTCGGCCCATTTTCCATGATGTTGTTGCTCCATTGATCTGGCCTTCTCACAGTCACTGCAGCTTAAACTTCAGGCCTGAGTTAACTTTGGGCAGGTTCAGTCTTATTTCTGTCATGGAACGAGTTGAGGCTTAAACTGGAGATGGAGCTAGTTTCAGCTCAGGATTTCAGGATAAGCCTGGACTTGTTAAGTGACTTCGATGAAATACCCCCCTAGTACTGAATGTACAATAACAGAGTAGCTCTGTTGATACACGACACTAGGCCCAATTTAATATAAAACACAGGTGCACAGTGTTACTTTCCTGATGGGGGTGTCCACCAATTGTTTGTCTCCATAGTGATGTTATAGCTTTGCCTGAAATGAGAATGACATTGAATAATACCTAGTATATTCTATTAGGTGTTTTCATTGCTCAAAAATATCTTGAAAAATATACATTCTTACTGTGGGCTCATCATTACATGTGACCTGTAACTTAGTTTGTAGCACATTCTGCTTGTGTCCATGGAGAATTACATACTGTGGAACATTTCAGGCAAGCTATAACATCACTGTGGCAGACTCTCCACCCCCAGAAAGTTACATATTTATATACCTACTACTAATCCGGATTAATATTCTGAATTCAAACCATTTAAAACATGCAGGCTCCACTACAAAATGTGATATCTGGACTTGGTTAAAGTGATGCATTTTTATTCAACTTTATGGAACCTTTTAGATTTAATAACGATTTAAAAATTTGAATTCAAACCCTTATCTTAGTCCACAGTGTTTAAATGACTGTATTAGATTATTTTATGACATTTTCAACTCTTTCAAAATTAAGTCTGAAATGCCTGTATTTCAGACATCATTACAGTTTGCCTTGAAATAAGAAGTGATGTGAAGCATGAAACATCTTAAAACAAATACAACAATCTTTCTGGAAATGAGATTAATATCCTGAATTGTAGTAATTTTAACAATATTACTTTTTTTGTGCATGCCACCACATTCACAGCTTTTTTCATCCAAATACCCATTCTTCTAGCTTTAAGTAGTTAAATGTCAAACACTAAATGCTAATGAGCAGTAGCTGAGGGGCTATTGGAAGTATCAAATAAGCAGTGGACAATAAACGTTTGTTCCTGATGAGTTTGTGAGAAAGATAATTAAGTTAAGTGAGGAGAGCGTAGCAGACCCCACAGGCCCACTTTATATTATGAAGCACAAAGATGAGAACCGGGGTATTCAAAAGCATCCTTTATTCTTGGGTAATAATAATGATGAAGTGCGTAGAAGCTCCCGGCTCCTCTGTCACTGAGATAAAGTGTAAAATGGCAGGCTAACGGCGCACTGCAAAAACTGAACTCATCAATTAAAGGTGCATTATATAACTGTTCCTGGTGAAGGCTGCTTGTCTCAGAGAGGAAATGTTGTTGCTTTGCCTGGAATGTTCCACACTGGCATTGTTTTGATTCAGTTAGGTGTAGTTACTGCTAAGAAATACTTTGAAAATACCTAGTGTTTTTAGTGTAGTTATGTATGTGTTGAATGTGGAGAGAGGGGTGGGGGGTGGGAGGGCTTTTGTTTTGTTTTTCTCTATTGTTGTTTTTGTTTCCTTGCTGGAAAAATATGCATCCTTACAGTGACTGGGGTCTTCTCTCCACAGATCTGACCTGTAACTTGGAGATAAGTTTAATGCCATATTGTGGTTTTCATAGAGCACATTTTGAATATCTTGATTTCTTAATCTTGATTTCATTAGTTTCAACTAGGTTAGATTTAGTTTCTTGTTTTTGTTTGGCATTCAAAGTATCTACACTGAAAAAAAATCTTTAATTAGATAGATTAAAGTTAACTGCTGTAACAGTTACCGTATCTTGATTTTACTTTATTGTACATTTTGCTGCTACATTTGGTGTAAGAAAAATATACTTGAAATATACTCCATCGAGATAACGGCTTATTTAAGAAAGTCTGTCTGTGGAGTTTTTTTTTTTTTATTATTCTCCCTTCAAATCTGAACAAAAAATTGAAGCCAGCTGGAAATTTCTTGAAAGTTGAAACTCTAAATAAAAGATAAAACATAATAACTATTTTAAATTCAAGCCACGTTTATTTTCAGTTGATTTTTTGTAATGCACTTATTCTTCTGTCCTTGTCATTGCAGCTGTTCAAAGGCAAATTTTATCACTGTGAAGGCCCGGACACCAAAAACATCAACAAGTCTGACTGTCTGGAGGCCAAGTACCGCTGGATACACAGGAAATACAACTTTGACAACTTCATTCAGGTGATACAGAGGAACAAGGATGAAAAGCAAAATAAAAATCTAAAAACATAAATAATGAAATAAACTTGAACTAAAATGGTGCTTTTTTGTTTCCAGGTGCTGATGTCCTTGTTTGTGCTCTCGTTTAAAGACGTTTGGACGAATATCATGTATGATGCACTGGATGCAACAAGCAGCAAACATTGTATTGTAATTGTGCTCTTATCGTTGTGAAGAATGAAACTAGCACATAAATGTATCTCTGATGATTGATTTTGAGTTCCGTTTGTCCTCAGAGTTTGTAGCTTTATGATTTGTGCCTTTCCTCTCAGTTGCAATAATATCAGAGTTAGCTCAGCTCGTGAAGTGTGTCAAATGTGTCCTAGTTGTGCAGAGCCAGCAGCAGCCAGACTGTACACTTGTACACGCTTGAGAGGAGCCCACCGCATGACTCAGGGCCAGGCTCACTCAAATGTCTCACTCAGGCATAGGGTCATGTTCAGATTAGAAAATGCAAGATATGAGGAGATTACATCAAAACAATTATTTGCTTTAAGTCTGGTGGGCTAACAATGCTATGGCTGAAAATAGAGTGTAACAGGTGGATATCATAGATTAAACAATGCCCATGTTCCCCAGTATGGTATTAAAGGTCCTGTCATTTTTCCCCATGTGTTTGAGCAAAATGTCTTGCTCTAGATACAGATATATGGATATAACAATACTTCGGCCACACAACAACGCTCCTGGATTTTTAACTTTTTTTTGTGGGTTGAAAAAAATTTGCATCCACACTAATGTTGGAGCAGTAAATATACATGTCCACACGACAACGGAGCACTGAGTGAAAATGACTGTATACATATGCTGCACCTATACTGTATGTGGTGCTGTTAACAGGATACAGCCAGAGCCACTGGACACACAATACTACAAAGAGCATGCGCATGAAGTCCTTCCTGCGCGGGGTTCTCTTCTGGTCACGTGGCGATGACGGGGTCGCGACGTCATTGTTTTCCAAAAGCTGCGGTTTGCTTGTCCACATGACAACGCAACACCGGCATTCTCAGATTTCTCCACTCTGAAACCCATTTTCAAAAAACACCGTTTTCACCCACCCAAAACTCGGCTCCGTGTGGACAAAAGGCCAAAACAAATGCAAACTTCACCATTTTGTCCAAAAAACGTTGTTGTGTGGACACCAGTTAAGTGTGCTTTCTGTGTCTAATGAGAAAGCATTTATTGTCCGATAATCAGGAAATGCGTGTTAGAATACTAGTTGTTATAAACCTTTATACACTCTTTGCGGTGAATAATAACAACTAAAACTTAAGATGTTAAGTAAAATCAGGTACAGTGCCTTTAAACATCTATCATGCTATTACTGAATTATGGATGCTTTGTGATTTTGTTGCCGTCTATCCACAGATCTGACCTGGTAGCATCACCTGACTGTCTCTATGGAGATAGATAAGTTTGCTGACAAACTGTAGAACATTTCAGGCAAAGCAATATCATCCACATAAAAACAAGTTACAGTGTCCACCTTTAACCAGTTACTTTAGAAAATTAGATGTTTTGCAAGTGTCAAATTTCCAGCAATCTCTGTCATACCAATCCCAATAAGACTTTTATTTTATTTTACATCTCGTTTCTGTTCAGAGTGGCTTTAACACTCAGTTATGCAGTGACACTTTGCACAATTTTTTTTATTTTATTTTGCAAATTGTCAGTTCACTATTGCTACATGACACGTGGATTTTGGAGGCTGTCTTGTCACCAGATCGTGACCTTATTAGCCTCACTAACATGCCTCTGACAGACACAAATAAAAATCTGCAAACTGTTCAGAGAATGACTGGAATGAAACAGCTGTATATTATTCACTTATCTACATCAAAACGCCAAAAGCAACAGCTGGCCCACATCTGGAAATCTGCTCCACAAAAACCATCACTCAAAAGAATTGTCTACTGTATATCTCTTCATTGTCTCCCCACACAATACAGATCCTTATCCGTCGATATATCGCCAAAGTGCTGATATAGATCTAATCCTAATATCCAAATGGGTGCGGCTTTAAACCCAAACAATGGCAGGACATCCCATGCACAATGCACCTTGAAGGGTCTATATCACATTATTTTCTGATGGAGTGTTTTAAATCTCGTCTTAAGACCCACTTTTATTTTCTGGCTTTTAATACCGCGTGAGTTTTGTGATCCTCTGTGTTTTTTATTTATTTATTGTTTTTATCTATTACATTTTTTTAGTATTGCTTTTATGCATTGATTTTATTATTTTATTCATTGATTCTATTAGTTTCGTGGTTGAAACATGAAACATTTTACAGTAAAATGTTTTACATTGCTATGTGAAGCACTTTGGAAAGTGTCTTGTTAGTAAAATGTGCTATACAAATAAAGTTGGATTGGATTGATGTTCTAATGTTATTTCCTCATAAAAAAAAACATATCTGGAGTTGTGTTTTGTTTCATTCACACTTTTAACACACAAACCCTGCATATCCAGGCTGAGCTCTTCTCTCAAATAGAAAACACTCTTTTGTTTCTCTTTGGGATGTCATGTGGAAATACAGGAAGTGCTCCACTGAGTTTTCAAACTCCACACATCTTTACGTGAATTATTTGGATAATTTCAGCCCTGGAATTGCCTGAATAAAAGGTAAAAGGTAGATGTTAACTTGAAAACTACTGCAGGATTACTCAAACATGTGTGATGAAACAAAACACAACTCCACGTATGTTTTTGATGAGGTAACAACATTCTAACATGACTTAAAGCTCACAAGAGTCAATTTTGTATAATATAGGACCTTTGACAAAACCCCCGTCCCAGAGCCGGAGGTATCCTATGGCAGTGTGGGCCATAAATCAGAGGATTGGGCCCTTTCTTTGCCCTCTGCGATGCGTGACCTGGGACTCTCGGTGGGGTGAGGGGGGATGGGATTGGGGGTTGCGGGGTGGAGGTGGTGTGCGGGGCGTTAGATCTGTGCGGGTAACCTGAGAAGCAGAGGTATAGGCTCTTTGACGTCAGGAGGGACTGCAGCAAAACTTCATCTTTCCACTGGGGGGGTAAGATCAGTTGACCTGCATTGTTGAATAGAGAGAGAGGATTGGTGGATTGGAGTGATAGGTTTTGGATGCATTTAACAATAGACTGCTAGACTACAATCTATAAATACCTACTTATTAGTATTACATACTATGCAAACGTTTATATTCATTTTATAATTGTTAGACCTTCTTCTTACCCACTCAAAGTTGTATTTAAAGGTCCTCTACCCATGCGTTCGTCCCAGTACAGATATATTGTAAGCGTCTCTCAAAGTATGTCTATTGCGTGCTGTCTTCATCTCATTGGAAAGCATTTTATTGTTTCATAATCAACAAGTGCGTGTCAGCTTGCCAGTTGTGGTTAGCATTAGAGTCACAACAAAACTCTACACTGATCTCTGAGAGTACTGAGAAGTTATAAACTCATTGCGGTGAATAATTAGCATGCTGAAAATGCAGAAGGTAAGTGAGGAATAACTTCAGACCTCTGCAAACCATTTAAAATTGCAATTTTAAACAGAAATGTGTTCAATGTTTTCTTGAACTCATTGTACACTCCCACTCCTTTGTTTTACTCTGTTCATTTAGGCACAAATGAAAAAATGGTCCAACAGTGCAGCATTTTATTGCTGTGATGTTTACCGCAATGTACCATAAATGTGCACCTGAAAATCAGCAGACTTGTTGTTTTATTAACCCCTTAGGACCTGAACTCTTGCATGGTGTGCTTTATTGGTTTTTCTTTGTTATTTGGGCTGATTGGCTGATGAGTGCAAAAACAAAGAATTATATTTTTAAATGATGTAGTTTCTGAGAAAAATTATGTCCACATATAAAACATTCATTTTATGTTTTAATCATTTTGATGTAACACAATAAAGTCACAATTCAATAATTTTACAAAAAACTATTTATTAAGTGCCTGAACAACACAAAATGTGTTGGGCATATATGTGTACATATATGTGGACGCAAGGTCTTAGGAGGCTATGTTGTTTAAAGGTGCACTGTGTAACTTTTCTGGTGTAGGATCTGTCATATGCTTTTCTCCATGGAGATGTTATTGCTTTGTCTCAAATGTTTCACAGTATGGTATTAAACCTTTCTATTTTCACAGAGACCACACCAGACCAAGTTACAGGTCAGATCTGTGGTGAGGCAACCCCACTCACAGTTAGAATGCTTGTTTTTTGAGATATTTTTGAGCTATAAAACCACCTGTAATTGAATAAATGTCATACTGTGGAACATTTCAGGTAGATCAATAACATCTCCATGGAGAAAAGCATTTGACGGACCCTCCACCAGTAACGTTACACAATGCACCTGTAAGTTCAATGTTGCACTAAAAACAAAATCCAAAATATAAGGCTACATTGATATGATGACGGTCTGAACAGAAGACGCAAAAGTGGCATCACATCTTCACTTTTAATTTCACATTTAGACAAGCGTTTTCGGGAAGAAATCTGCATGCATACGGTCACGCAAAAGTGTGTGAAATTCGATTGGGTATGCGTGCCAGGTTTCTGTGTACTGTATGTATGTGACGTAAACGTGTATGCGGCGTGAGCAGATCTGACCTGAGTTTTACATCTTGGACAGTGTAGACGCAAACTCAGCTTTTCCACAAAAAAGCCGTTACTGTCTAAATAAAAGGCACTTCTGATAAAATATTTTGTCTTTTTACCTGCAAGCGTTCTCGTGTAAACAGGCCCTAAAATACAGGTGCATGTGTAGATCTATATAGCAGACAAAAGCATAATGTGTTCTTTAAATAAAGTTTGGACAAGTTGTCACGCTCACACACTCATATCTCACATTCACATCAACAAATTACACTTAACTTGAGTAGTGCAAAAGAAACAAAGCTTAAAGACTTAGCAGTGCTGCAAGCTCCAAAAATGTCTTAATGAGTCAGCAGCATTTTCGGCTTCTTTCATATATCACACTGGCACGGATAACTACCCCTTTGTTGGGCTTATTTGTTTAACCCCTTTCAAGAGTTAAAACTGTGCAACTGGAGAGACCTGTTAGCAAAGAGGAAACATATTCTAAAGTTGGAATTAACCACAAAAGACATTGTTAAAGCTAACTTCCTCTCATCATGTTTATGCAGTGAATGCCATGCCAAACCCATTGTCTTTATGGGTCTGATTGAAGTATTATTATTTTCTCGCAACAAAAGTTCTTAGCTCTCTTATTTCTTCTATTAAGGACATGGTCTTGTTTGCCTCACAGACTGCGGATGTGTGCAGTTGTATTCTGAGTAGAAAAGTTCCCAGGCTCACTGCTTCATACCCGAGATCCTGTTTATTGGCGATACAAAGATGCATGTTTTAGTTAGCATTATTAGTAGGTGTGTGGCCATGGCATAAATATAAACTGTTAGAGATTTATGTTCACCGTGTATATGCTCAAATTAGAAAGACTTAAGGGTTTTTGGAAGTAAAAAATACACAAATAATTGCTATAAAGTAAAGCAACATTTCAACATCAGCAAAACCAAGCTCAGGAGATTAATGTTAACATGTCAAAGATGTGTAAGATATATCCAAACCGGTCTAAATATTATACCTGTTAAAGCACACCTGCTTATCTCCATGGAGGTGTTATTGCTTTTCCAAAAATGTTCCACAGTATGATGTTAAATGTTTCTCTATCTTGTATTTATCCAATTATATGTATTTGTACTGCATTTTAGAGCTCAAAAATATTTTAAAAACATGCATTCTTTATATAAAAGCGGATGCCTCTCCATAGATTTGACCTGTAACTTGACCTGGTGGTGTCACCTGTTTGTTTACATTGAGACAGATCAGTTTAAAGTCATAGTTCAGAACATTTCTGGCAGAGCAATGACATTTCCATGGAGACTAGCAGATGGCAGATGCTCAAACTTTTCAAACATTTAAAAGTAACAGTTTTCTCTATTTCTTTAAAAACAGTTTAAAGAAATAGAGTTATACACAATGCACACTTACAAAATTGCTGTTGCTAATTTTCTAACACCAAAGGGAAGAGCACAGATCGGTTGCTGAAACTAAAGACCAAATGCATGATTTATGTCGCCATGAGTAACCAGATATCCTTGGTAACAGTCTTTTCATTTTTGCACCGATCATGGGAGTGGCCATTGCACATTTTAATTAAAATCCATCCGATCCATGTTTATTTACATCCCGAACATTATCACAAGCTCACACTATAATTAAGCTATGGAGCCCAAATTTGCTTCAAGTGCATGTGATGTTTTGTAACCAGCATCATCTGAATAATATTAGCAAAACTGAATTATTACATTAAAGGTCGTATTTTACTTAAATGTGCTCTTGTGAGTTTTAAGCCATCTTATAATGCTGTTACCTCATGAAAAACATATCTAGAGTTGTGTTTTGAGTGATCCTATATTCTTATTCTATCCAAAGCTCAAAGCTCTGTTCCACCTTGTGATGTCATGTAGTGGTAGTTTTCAAGTAAACAACTATCTTTTAACTTTACTTCAGTAGAGATTTGTAATTCTAGGTCTGAAATCATCCAAACGATTCTAGTGATGGCATATGGATTTTAAAACACAGTGGAGCACTTCCTGTATTACAGCATGACATCACAAGGTGGAACAGAGTGTTTTCTGTTTAAGAGAAGAACTGGGACTCTAAATGAAATTAAACAAAACACAACTCCTGGTATGTTTGTGATGAGGAAAGATTATAACAACGATCAGAAAATAGCATAACATGGGCCCTTTTAAAATAAACTCAAGTCGGTACAAAATCTAAAAATAATTAAGCCAAACATTATATCATTTTGAACCGGGCTTGCTAACACTAACAAACTACAGTACCATCATCAAGGCCTTACATAAAACGCCTGTAATCAAGTGGACATTATTGTTGTTTTGTGGTGTCATTTACACTATTATTCTGTCTCGTGTTGAGGACTGTGAAGTGCTTTGGGGCCAGTGTGCGGTGAGAGCTCTAATCACACAGTGTGATCTATTCCTGGTCATGTGGGAACGAGACAACATCAGGTCAACAGCTGCTCCTGACGCTACAGAAAGGTCTTCTAACATGGGACATACCATTTGGGAAATATATAACTGGAATTTTTCAGACAAGCATTGAGATTTGAGTTGCAATTTATGTTTATTTGATGTTTTTTCTCATTTTAAAGGGCCCATATTACGCTATTTTCTGATCTACTGTATGTTATAATGTTGTTTCCTCATCACAAACATACCTGGAGTTGGGTTTTGTTTCATTCACACATGTTTAACACACAAACCCTGCATATTTAGCCTGAGTTCTTCTCTCAAACTGAAAACACTCTTCCACGTTGTCATGTAGTAATAGAGGAAGTGCTCCACTCCATGAACCTTCACTAGAATCTTTTGGACAATTCCAGCCCTGTAACTGCCAAGCTCTATAAAACTAAATGTAGATGTTAACACAGGCATGTCCAAACTATGGCCCATGGGTCAAATGTGGCCCTCAGACAAATTTTTCTTGGCCGTCAGGCTTCCAGGTGAATTGGCCCATATTACCTTGCATCAATTAAAAATTTACTTTTTACTGCAAGTTTTTTGAAAATCCACCTTGATAAAGCAAATATTTAATATTTAGTGTGTGGTTTTAAGAATCTTAGAATGAGCCATCAATCTTTATTCATTCTACCGTGTTAAACATGCACATTTTTCAATTATTCACTGTTTTGAGCACCAGTCTATGGCCCTTGATCGACCGTCTGCTTCGTTTGTGTTTAGATAGATGGCCCTTGATGAAAAAAGTTTGGACACCCCTGTGTTAACATTTAAACTGCACAAATCTCTATCTATGCTAATATCTATATCACAAAATTGATTTTTAATTTTAATCCTAGAATCAGTCTGAGTTAACAAGTTAGTTACTTTTATTCATAACCATAATGTTAGTTTTTTTGAGTTAGCCCACTTTTGGACGATTCCAGCCCTGTAACTGCCAGTCTCTACAGAACTAAATATAGCTGTTAACATGAAAACTACCAATACATGACGTCACAGGATGAAACAGAGCATTTTGAACTTTGCAGATGTAGACCGACTAATAATAAATGGTTATGCAAACATGAGTGAATGAAACAAAGCACAACTCTATGTCCATTTATATATACAGTCTATAGTTTGTAAAGATCTAAACTACAGGGACAGATTCTTTCTCTTTTTTTTGTTTTTTTTTTTTGTTTTTTTGTTTGCTAAATATCAAAATAGAAAAAAATTCTAATTGCATCTTCAAATTGCGATTATTCCTGCAGCTCTCCAGTTCTCTCATGGGAATATCCAACCTCAGTGTAACCTGCACTTTACTGAGGGACTTTAATGGACCTGTTTCACTTTCAGGGATGTTTCTGGATGTTTTTGAGTGGTGTCTACAGGCAACATGTGTTCACAATATGTCCCGGGTGCAGCCAATGACATGTGCCTTTTTATAGAAGGGAGCTTTGATGTAGAGCTCTCCACAAGTTTATTTGAGAAGGTCTGTGTTTTAAAGTGCAAATTCTCCACTGGCATTATTGCTGAACGATTGAAACTGTCTTAATCAATCAAAAGTTGGTTTTCTTGACAATGCAGAGGGGATTATTGCTTTCTGTCCTCGCAATAAGTGATATGCATTTTCTTTTAAGTCATTTCGTTAGGGTCATTTGACTAATCTATGTTGGTTGATAAACATTTAAAACTATACATGTTCTTGACTATTTATTGTTATATTTGAAAATGTTTCTTTAAAATTTGCCCCAGATGTAACCCTCACATTTGAATTCTTCTGACTCAAGTACAGTTCTGCAGGTGAACAATTAAAGGTGCACTATGTAACTTTTCTTTTATATGCTTGTCTCTATGAAGTTGTTATTCCTTTGAGCACTTTTAAAAACAGTGTTAAAGATGCAATGTGCAACTTTTCCGGGCGAGGGTCCACTACCTGTTTGTCTCCATGGAGATATTATGGCTTTTCATTAAATGTTCCATAGTATAACATTAACTATTTCCATCTATTTATTCATTATGGTTTTTTCCATTGCTCAAAAATACAATAATTCTGTCTGTGACTAGGGGCGACTCTCCACAGATCTGAATTGTAATGTAGTTTAGTGGTCTAACCTGCTTGTCTCCCTAGTGATAGATAGGTTTAATCTGTACTCTAGAACAGGGGTCGGCAACCCGCGGCTCTTTCATCCTTTTGTTGTGGCTCCCCGTGACTTTGGAAAATAAATAATGAGTATTTAATTGCAATGTATTTTTATTTTAGTTTATTCATTTTAAATGTAATTCTAAATTTGTAGATAATGTTAATCCTGTAACATTCAAATAAAATGTTTTTAATATTTTTGTCACTGAAAATATGCGTCAAAGCTGCCGATGTGCGACACCCGGCACAGATCTGGCAGCCCGGACTTAGCAGGTCCTACACGAGCAGCATGATTTATAGAGATTTTTGACCCCTGGTACATAAATGATGGATAAATCAAAGAAAAGAAAAGTTTCTGAAGACAGAATGTTTAATGCTACGTGGACAGATTAATTTACTATCACAGCTGATGAGACTGGTACATACGATAAGAGCGAAAAAATGCAAAATGCAGACCACAGCATACAGTGTGCTGTGGTCCAAAGCAAGAAAAATATCTGATGAAGGCTTTTTTTGCCAAAATGTTATTTTGAAAATAAAAAAACATTTGGACATTGGCCATCCGAGTGTGCTATGCATTTTTTCACTCTTGTCTGGCTGCTCCTGCATTTGCACCTCTACAAGAATTTTGGTGTGCGTTTTCTGTATGTTTTGACTGGTACACGCGATAAAATGATGCTGGAACACAGAAGCAGACTGTGTTTTTGGTTCACTGTGGGTGGATAATTAAAGTTTGGATTTTTATTTAATGTGAGGGGGTTTCAAATAGACATTGACTAATAATGTGTGTAATGCAGCGTTGCGCACATTTGTTTACGTTTTACAGAAACAAAACTTACAACCACATGGCTCATTTGCATAAACTATTAGCTCTCTTTATGTCACTGATGTGGTCATCTTCTGTCGGACTAAAGGACACGACTCAGTGGAGTATGAGTGTTCTTTCTGTGACAGAGGATGTGCTGCTGATGGTGTCTGTTCTGTGCTTCTATCGCATTGAAGATGGTTCATGCTAAACTTTTCAGAAATGATACATCTGTAGGTCATACACATAGCCTGTATATATGAATGGTCATATATTTTCTGTAGGATTTCATTGATTTCATAAATGCAACACACTAAAGTCTACAGTGCAAACAGGTAAAAAAATTATAATCAGTGTGATTTCAGATGTCAAAAGGGTTTTCTGGCTCCAGGTGTTTTCTTTTCTGTGCGAGATGCTCCAAATGGCTCTTTGAGTATTTAAGGTTGCTGACCCTTGCTGTAGAACATTCTAGACAAAGTAAAAACATTTCCATGGAGACAAGCAGCTGGCGGACCCTCCACTCGAAATGTTACACAGTGCACCTTTAATACAGAGTAGAATGTGTGTCAGTGTGATAAATACTGTTGCCATTTTGCAGGCTTCAGCGGTTATTAAATGTGGAAGTTCCGATGGGAGCTTTAATACAAGACTTAACTGCATTACTCCGGCATCATTACCCGCTAATCACTTTCATTTCCTTTTGGTATTTGGTTTTAGACAATAATAGTGTAGCCCTTAGCCAGAGGACGAGATACAAATGATTTTTAATCCTGACCTGACCTGCAGCCTGTGGGGAAGGAGGTGACGAGAAAAGTAGGGCAATGCTGTAGAAAAGAAAGTATAATTTATTTATTCACTTTACAACATGAACCGCAGAAAGATTGGATTTGTGTCTTAAAATTAGTCTGTCCCTTCTTGGAATAGGCTCTGTTGGCACTGTTGGCTAGGGTGACCAGATGTCTATATTTACCCGAGACAGTCCCAGTTCTGAGCCGTGTGTCCTCTGTCCCAGTAGATTTATCCAAAACCAATGATTTGTTCCAGTTTTATATAAGAAATGTCCCAGGTGTCCCTATTTTTGACCAATATGATGCCTACCAACAGTAAAGAGAGGCATACATTGTAATTTGTTTAGATAAAATGCAGAAAAGCTGCTTAAAAACTACCAAAACACAAATAAAATGTGTCTATACTGACTTATATTTTAGTCATAAATGATGTTTGCGTCACAATTTTCCTTAATTTTGCACTCTTTCACAATTGTATTATTACCAACCACCAAAAAAACATGGGGATGTCCCAGTTTTTTATTTTGAAATTCAGGTCACCCTATTGTTAGCATCACTACTTCCTGTCCAGTTGTTTATCTATGTTTTTTTGCTGAGTCGTGGCAAAATGAATAAATATTTAAAGATAAGGCATTGGGCAGTGAGTTGTAGGTGGATGTTAATAAAGTATAAAAATAAAATGAATAGGCCTACTTTAGCAGAGACTGTTCTGCATTTAAAAAGAAAGATGTTTGTTTCTCAAGGCTAACGCTAATGCTAATTTTGAGGCATAACAATAAATATATATTATTAAATAAGTATTTTACACACAAAAATAATTATGTAGTCTTTATTTTAATTTTAATTGGAATTATAATATGTTGTTTATTTTCTGTTTTATGATTTTAATAAAAGTGCCTGTTAGTTTTGAGACACAGTGAGATAGCTTGTGTGGTACTGTGCACATAGTCTGTGTCCTGGTAAATGCTAACAAAAACCGCAGCAATGTTAGTCAAGCAATGGTACCCACATGGTAACAGCATCCTTGGAAACTGCGACCATTTCTTAACCACATAAATGTATTACAATTCCCTATTTGCTGTTTACCTCCCCCTGAATCACTATGACAACCCTTGAATAACCTTTATTACCAGAAGAACCCTGACACGTATCTTCAAGGACACATCAGGCCATTGTACGGGAAAGAAAGACAACCTTGGGTGAAGATTTATGCTTGTCTCTTCAGCCTATCCATTCTCCCTTAAGCCTGTACATTAGCAGTCTGTGTGCCACTGCAGCCTCTTCAAATTAGCCTGGAGCGTTTGACCTCACCCTTGTCTTTACCAGATTTCTGGGGTTAACCATTCCTAATTTAACCCCAGACGGGCTGCCGGGGCTGGCTAAGGCCGAGGAGCGTGGCGCCTCACAGGGCTGGACCTCCCGGAGGATTTGTCCAATGACAGCCCAAGAAAACCACTGCAAGACCTCCACCTGACATCGCACCCAGAAGAAAACTGCATCCTATGAGAGTGTCTGTCAGTCACAGAAAGAAGATTTAAAGGCTCTGTATTTCACTTTGTTTTTCATGCAGTATTATATACACCATCTATTGTTACTGTGAAACAATACAGCGTAATTCAGACATGTCCAAACTATGGCCCGTGGACCAAATGTGGCCCTTAGACAAATTTTTCTTGGCCCTCAGGCTTCGAGGTGAATTGGCCCAAATTACTTTGCATCAATTAAAAATTTACTTTAACTGCAAGTTGTTTTTTTTTTTAATCTACCTTGATAAAGCTAATTTTAAATTTTTAATGTGTGGTTTTAAGGATCTTTAAGACTGATGGCCCATTCTAACGTGTTAAAAATGCACATATTTCAGTTACTCATTGTATTGAGCATCAGTCTATGGTCCTCAATCAGTCCTCTGCTTCGTCTATGTTTAGATATGTGGCCCTTGATGAAAAAAGTTGGGAAACCCCTGGCATAATGCATTTTATTTACAACTGTACCATATGATATGATTTTCTTGTCACTTGGAAGGTTCAAGTTGCAGTCTCTGATTTGTAGTGTCTTAAAAAATGTGATTAGTTTTTAATGGATTGCAGTGGTCCAAATGTATTCCTCAATTATCTTATGCGCACCGAGCATCCTAATTAGCCACTGCAATTACTTTATAGGCCCTATTCACAGCTTTCAGAGTCTAGAGCGGAGTTTTGCCATTACAGTAAAGTTAACAACAACTAGCAAGCTAATAAACTCTTCCTGATTATTGGGCAATAAATCACTTTATGATTTGATACAAACAGCTGCTGACCTCAAGAGCTGCTTATACGATAAATCTATAAGCACAGCTACACAGGAAACATTCAGGTACAGGGCCTTTAATTAATGTAAAGCAAAAGCTCAAAAAATAGTTTTTGCAGCTCAAACTAAAAGATTTTAACAAATTTGCAATTTCATCAGTGTGCTGCATATTGTGTTCCAATAGGTGACCCATGCATTGCCCACTCCAGATTCAATAAGTAAGGAGGGAATCTGATGTATTGTGAAAATGACAATCATACAAAAAACAACATTTTTAGCAAATAAATTAACTTTTTCTTTGCTGAATGATGTTAGAACAAGCAGTTATAAAACCGTAATAGAATGCTTATGTTATAGTGTGAGTTTCAGTTTTGTTGAAGTACAAACTAAACCTTTGAGTACCTCTTTGTCTGAAGCTGAAACAATCATGTGTGAAACCAAATGCGTCCAAACAAGAAGACACATGACCTCATTTGTCCGAATTTTATTGACAGGCAAACAAGACGTGCTCTGTTCTTCTTGCAGCTCCCCTCCGGCAAAGCTCAATAATATGGGATCTGTGCAGCATCCAGAAGTGAAGTCTCAATGGAACCAAACTGTCTCAAAAAACATGAAGCGTAGCTGATTCATCTGACACCGGACTGTGATTGGCTGGAGAATGGGGTCGTGACCTTTGGCGGTGTGGTCTTCCAGGTGTCTAATAGGCCCATTGGTGCGTCAGTCACACAGGTGCACAGTGTATTGAAGTGGGGTGTTGAAGGAAAGGTGTACGCTAATCCCCACAGTTCACGAAACCAGTGCGGAGAATGTAAAGAAGTACACAGAGAGTTGTGTCTGGTCCTCTCACTGGAGGGGGCGGAGCTTGGTCATTACAGGTGATGTCATGGAGGTTTTATGGACACCAAAACCCACGTGTAAAACTAATGATTCACACAAGGTTGTTAATGTTTTGTGTAGGAATCCCCCCCACGGATACCCCTTTAAGGACTGAAGACCTTGTGTGAATGCAAGAATGTGAGTCCTATCATATTAAAGTACTTTTGGCATTATTAAGTACACGTATTGAAAACAGATACAGGTAATGTTGTAGAATAAAGTGTAGAAGCTGAAAGTTGAAAGAAGAAATCATATGGGACCTGTGATAGTGGGTCCTCAAGACATTATGACAGTTTAGAGCGGTTCAGTTCAGTCTGGCTAGGCTTCTGTTGTAGGGAGTATTATACCTTTGATGACATAGACCAAGATAACAAAGGTGTAGATGACGGTGTGCTCCTTCAGTACAGCACAGGTATTGAATTTTCTCATTATTTTCCTCAATATTTTTATAACTTAAAGGTGCACTATGTTAACCAGGCTGGCGCCACCTTGTGCCTCCGCTCAATTTCATTTCTCTCCAGCGACTAGGTCAGGAATCAAAATACACTAGACGGTTCGCAAAAACCCTGGAAGTGCAAGTTTGGGCACCAGCCAATCAGGGAAGAGTCATATATTCAGTGTCGTCAACGATTCCCGAGATCGAGGATTTAAAGACAGAACAAAGAGAATGTTTGGTGAATTTCATCAAGGGGAAAGACGTTATTGCCCTTCTTCCTATGGAATTTGGGAAAAGCTTAATATACCAGTTAGCCCTGTTAGTGGCACATTACATACGTCATGACCAAATAACAGTGATTGGTTAAATGATAAAAAGTACCCGCCTACCGTCAAGCGAACAAAATCTAAGACTGCGAGGTCAGACGGTTTGTACGAAGTGAAATGAAGTAAAACCGGCTGATGAATCAGGCTAGCACTATGTAACTTTTTGGTTGAGGGTCCATTGCCTGCTTGTTTCTATGGATATGTCATTGCTTTGCCTGGAATCTTCCATAGTATAACTTTAAACAGCTCTACCTTATGTTAAATTACACATGGATTCATAGCTCAAAAATACCTAGAAAAACAAGCATTCTGACTGTGAGTGGGGTTCTCTTTCCACAGATCTGACAAGTAACTTTGTCTGGTTTGGTCTCCATGAAGATGTCAATCATTCTAGACAAAACAATAAATCCTCCATGGATCCTCGACTAGCAAATTTACCCAATGCACCTTTAAGTTTGTTTATTTTTCTACTACAATAAATTCCCACATGAATAGAAAATAAAAACAATTACATAAACAGTTACAATTACAAAAGCACCATCAGTGAATTCCTCATCGTGAGACATCGTCCATCAGTCACATGACTTGTCTCCAGACAGGAATAGAGATGCTCTGAAAATGAGAGCTCAGGGAAACCAGAGGATCAAGAAGACTGTGGAAAGGATGGAACAGAACGGAAAAGAATTTATATTTGGCCAGACAGGAGACCAACTCAAGTGCTTAATGGCATGTTGATGACAGGCTGCGGGGGGTGCACGGGTGGGAGGCAGGAGGGGGCAGGGGTAAAACCAGAGTATGGGCCTGAATAGGTGAATAAATGTCTCTCCTCGTGACTACATACCAGCAATTACTATATACAGGGGCAGGCTGCACGCTCCACAGCTGTGAACAAACAACAGCATTTCCAGTGTAATATCAGCTCACTGTTTCAGCTTGGATTGCAGATACTGGATAATATTCTTCTTGTCTTAATTTCATGAATGTAATTTAGAAATGTTATTTCTACAGTTTATCTTTAACAGTATTAAAGCAATAACAATTTAAAAACATATTTATAAAGGTAACACACTCCATAGGCTATAATTACAGGGCCATACCTAAAGCTTTTGGGGTGGCTGGGCAAAATATTGATGACATATTGTATTGCACATAATGTAGTGTACAAGATGATCAACTGAAAGAAAAAAAAAAAGTATGTAGTATGTAATTTGCTTTATAGCTTAAAATGAGGGTGATCATAATTTCTAAATAAAAACTGGGACACCTCCAGTTTGTAGTAGCTGATAATAATGAAATTGTGAAAAGAGTGCGCAACTTAAGATTCAGAATTTATTCATGAGTCAATAAATAGCCTAATCTGAGAGACTTGCATGTCTTTGTGTTCTAGTCATTTTCAAGCACATTTTTCTGTATTTTCGCTAAACAAATGCCAATTTATTTCCCTCTTTACTGTTGGTGGGTATCAAATTGGTCAAAAATTGGGACACTTGAGGCATTTCTTCTATAAAACTGAGACAAATCAAGGGACTTGGATAAATCTGCTGAGGCAGGGGACACAGAGCTCAAAACTGACAGCCTGATTCATCAGCGTGTCAGCATTACAATTCATTCGCTCAATGGTAGGGAGGTACTTTTTAAAAATTCAACCAATCACTGTTATTTGGTCGTGATGTATGTAATGCGCTGCTATCGGGGCTAACTGGTATATTCAGCTTTTCCCAAATCCCGTAGGAAGAAGGGCAATAACGTCTTTCCCCTTGATAAAATTCACCAAACATTCTCTTTGTTCCAGCTTTAAATCTTCAACCTCAGGGATTGTTGTCAGCACAGAATATACGGCTCTTCGCTCATTGGCTGGTGCTTGGACTTGCACTTCTGGGGTTCTTGCAAACCGTCTAGTGTATTCCGATTCCTGACCTAGTCGCTGGAGAGAAATGAAATTGAGCGGAGGCACTAGGTGGCACCAGCCTGGCTACAAAACTGAGATTTTACCGGGTAAATAGGAACATCACCCTACTCAAAGCAACTCTTCTCAACTTACATTTGACAATACTTCTTGCATGTGGCATAGCAGCTTATATTTTTTATCAACACTAAGTAAGCTTTTTAGATAATTGTTTCTTTGTACCCACAAAGACAAGTCTATTTGATCTTGGGAGCTCTATAATTATCTCAAAACGACAAAGGTTAAAAATACAGCAATTAACTTTCAAAGCCACTAGGGAGACTTACTTGTACTCACTAAAATGCTAATAACCTATTCTTAAACTTGCCATAACATACTTAGCACCTTGGTGTGACCTTTGACCTTTTGAACCAGAATACAATTGGGTCACACACAGCGAATCAATTGCAAAAGTAGGTCTTGCAATAACAACAAAAACAACTTTTCTTGACTTCCTTTTATTGCTAGTTCCCACGGCTAGCTAGCGTATATGAGTGCATGTGTTAGCGTGTGTGTTTAGGCTTAGCGCTTGTAGCTGCGGGTCCACATTTCATGCTAACAACAACAAGGCTAACAGCTGTAGAAACAGTAACCCGAGCTGTCAGAGGTGAAGGCTAATGATCGGTAGGCTGCAAATACAATAGCCACACACACTATACAAAGATATCGCATGCTACTGAAAAAGATCACAACAACATTATCAGTTGTGTTAGGATTAGGAAATTAAAAAAGGATAGAAAAGTATCAAAGTTGTCGTGCGAGTAGGCCTATTGATACATCATGCTAGGGGGGTTCTACATGTATCTCTATTGGCGGAATGTAGGGTAACCAGATTTTCAAACCTGGGATTGGCGTTTGGTAATAATAAAATTGTGAAATGAGTGCACTTGGCCCATTCATGACTAACACGTGACTCAGAACAGTAATATGCTCTTTGTGTTTTGGTCATTTTTAAGCAGCTTTTCTGTATCGTACAGAAATAAATGACAATGTATGCCTCTCTTTACTATCAGTAAGTATAAAATTAGTCAAAAATAAGGACACCTGGGAGGGGGTGAGCCCTATGTTCCCTCAGCCCTATGTTCCTTTATCCCAGGGGTGGGCAAACTAAGGTCCAGGGGCCATATGCGGCCCTTTAATCTTTTTAATCCGGCCCTCCAAACTTGAATAATAATAATCATTTTCAGAGTTTTAAAAGTAATTTCAATAAATAGAAAATACTGTTGGACTTGAAAGACAGATATTTTGTTGTTTGTTTATAGTTTGTTGTTGTTTGTTTGTTTTCTCTTATGAATTGGATTACCAAAAAACTCCATCCATCTGCTTCTTCCTTTGTAGCTCAAGAGTCAAAAAGTTTGCCCACCCCTGCCTTAGCCCTATGCGTTCCCTCAGCCCTATTTTCCCTTATTTCTAAGATTTTTTTCTTATTTCTAAGATTTTTCTCAAAATCAAACTCTAAGTCAAGTCATTTTTATTTTTATACTGCTTTTAAAGGGATGATTCAGAGTCATTTCAACCTAGGATGCTTTGCACCTTGACCTCTACATTACATCTATAGTCAACTGCTGCTGGATAATAGGTTGGGTGTAACTGATGACCAAATTGGGAGAAATGAGGATAAATTCTGATGTAAACTGATGATAAAGGAAATGTTGGAACATAGGGCCTAATTTTGTAAGAAAAAAAAAAAAAAAAAAACCTTAGGGATGAGGGAACACAGGTACGCTCTCCCTGGGACATTTCTATAAAACTGGGACAAATCAGTGGTTTTGGATAAATCTGCTGGGACAGGGGACACATGGCTCAAAACTGGGACTGTCCCGGGTAAACAGGGACGTCTGGTCACCCCAAACAGTTAGCTTCACACCCCCAGGGAATGTTTATGAAATCAGCTGCAAAGTATCAGTAGGAATTCCACAGCTCAGGGTCGGTCAATTTAGAGATTTCCTCAGTTGGTGGTCACAGATCTGCAGAAATAATCAATATGACCGACAAACATACATAGGGGTCAGATCTAGCATGCAAACTGTAGTGTGTTTACAAGTTGTCAATAAATAGTCAATAGAGGTAAAAGCATGTCATGTGTTTATAGTGGAACAATTTCTAAGGACATTTTATTTTTTGAAAAATTATGTTTTGATCATATTAACTTTACATATAAGCCAATATTTCATAACATATTTTCAATGATACTCCCAAATATCTACATTCATGTTGACTTGAGCCTTGGTTTATTTAGACTCTCTCAGCAACTGTAATTGAATAGACTATATGTAATTAAAGGTATGCAACTTTTCTGATGGACACATCAACAGCTTGTATATTGCCTAGAACAGTGTTTCCCAAACTTTTTTTCTGGGGACCCATATTTTAAAAGTGACAAACCTTTGCGACCCAAGTCAGTAGACATTATTTGTAAATGACAAAATCACAACATAAAGGTGGACTTGACCATTATTGAACATTAATGAGGATATTTGATTGATGCCTGAGTGATTGTGTCTCTGAACAATTAGTATTACTCAAGTTTAAAAAAATGAAAAACAGTCATTGAACCAGTAATAAAAAGATCTGTAAGTCACCTATTTGGACTTTAAATGTAGCCCGTTTCTTTTTCTTTTCAACATTAAATTGAACCAGCAATATTGGAACAAAATAGTAAATAAAATAATTACTAAAAGATAAGAAAATATACAAACATGCCTTAACATTTCAACATTTCTAATGAGATAGGTGGGCCTGTCTGTGTTTTTGTAGCGTGTTTCAGTCCAGGATGCAGGAGGAGAGCGCAACACGCAGATCAGGCGTATATCAGCTGACCCAAAAAAAATCTCCTGTGACCCACCTGAGGGTTGCGACCCAGTCTTTAGGAAACAGTGGCCTAGAATGTTACTTATTGTGGCATTAAACTATAGATATTTATAGAATTGCCATTATGGCTGTTTTTGTCTATTTGTCTAGATTAAATATATAAATGGACATGGCACTTTCCAAAATAGGAAGTGTTCGTGGGGGCGCTTCTGGCTCCATCAAATCTTTTTCCAATTAACTTAACATTGTAAAACTGTCAAAGCTCTTTCTGTAAATGCTGTAGTGACCTTTATCATTTTGGTAAAATATTTGTATTAACCAACTCTGCATGATCCTGGTGTTTTTATTTAGCTATTTTGTCCATAAATAAATTCCTATTCCTAATATGGAACTGGCTCCAAATTCGCTCCTACGAGCCTCGTGAGCTTCATATGACTGGAGCTGAATGCTCTGGGTGACATCACGCTCCCTTAGTCCACTTCTTTATTACAGTCTATGGTCTATTTGCTTTTTACTCAAATTTTTATTTAATATAGAATACACTGACCTATTCTATTTTACATATTTATCATTTGTTTTTTCTGATAACAGTATAGAACCAACACATTACTTGATAGTTTTTGTCCATTACAGTGTTGAATACTGTCTGACCTTTGACCTTTGCCCTCACAGATCATTGGGTGCTGGGCAGTGGGACCATGCAGCGTGCGTGTCTGAGCCTGTGTGGATTTGAGCTGGTCTAAAGCCGAGATTATACCCCAGCGCTGGGAAACAAGGGGCTAAAAAGGGCCACGTTTACTTTTCGGAGGGCTCCCCAAATCCACAGCAGATTACACAGATGAGATTTTGTTTGCAGATTACAGGATGAAACGCCCTGTGAGAAAAGTGGGCCAAAATGGATCTTTATCTATTTAGAGAGGTCCTTTAACACCTTTCAGTGCTCAAGATGTTTGATTTGTAGTGTTTGTAGTTTCAGATAATACATTAAATAGATTGAACTGGAATGTGCAGGTTTAGTTCCAAGTTTAGTCTCAGTTAAAGGCGAAATTTTTCTGGTGGCGGGTGTTGAAGGTACACCGCCACCTGTTTTTTATTGCTCAAAAATACCTTGAAATACATGGATTAATTCTGTGAATTGGTCATCTTTCAATAGATCTGGCCTGTAACGTAGCTTGGTGACGTCACATGCTTGTTTTTATGGAAATGGCAAAGTCTAATATCATATTGTGGTACGTTCCAGGAAAATGAATAACATCTCCAAAGAGAAAAACAGTGAGCAGACTCTCTGAAAAAAAGTTACACAATGCACCTTTAAGTCACAATTTGGTGTGGTCTGTGAAACATCATTGCAACCTATATTGACATAACTAAATAAAAACTGAAACCAAAAACTTGTAGGCTATCCACCAAATTAAACTACTTTACCAATATACTGTTTTTTATCATGCAGATGACAGAGAGCATTGTTTCATAGTGATATCAAGAGCTGTTTCTTGTACTCTGGTCTAACCCTGTTCCAATATGTATTTGTGCATTCACCAAACTGTGTGTTTTGGTGCCAGACTGGTGTTGGCCTTGATGAGGGAGCACATATCTCTGAGAAAGCACCAGGTCTGTTTATAGCAGAGGTGGAGGGCTACAGACTGGGGGCAATACAGCTTTTCAGTCTTTCAGATAGGTTTTACAGAGACATTGTACTTAAAAAAAAAGTTTTGGGCCACAAATTTTACATCTATATCACAATACAAAGTGATGTTATTGAGAATACAGTGGTAAAAATACTTGAATTGCAGTTAAAGGTACTGCATATGATCATTCGGGTCAGTTCAATATTAGGTCTGAGGACACCCTTGGTTTATAATCTTCTGGATAAAACTTGATTTGGTTTCTCTTACATATATTGCATTTGAATTACAACCATTTCTCAACATTTTCAGACTTTAAAGGCAATATCTAAGGAAGTGAACATGGCTTAAATTAAGAACATTTGACTTTATTTGAGTAGATTCAACCTGACAAGTTAAATTATCTACGAATGGAATAAGTGTGTTTTTCTTAATTCAAGCAACATTTGATTTTCTTTCTTATTTTAAGCACAACGTGTGGCCAGATGTATTTTCATATTTTAACTACAAAAAGTCTTTTTCCATTGGCAGATTTTTGCGTTGTGGGGCCTGAGATCAGATCAGTCTTCGTTCCTACCCTGATCTATGGTCATGAGCTCTGGATAATGACTGAAAGCACGAGATCGCGGATGCAAGTGGTCGAAATGAGTTTCCTCCGCAGGGGGGCTGGGCGCTCCCTTAGAGATAGGGTCAGGAGCTCAGTCACACGGGAGGAGCTCGGAGTAGAGACGCTGCTCCTCCACATCGAGAGGAGCTAGTTGAGGTGGCTCAAGCATCTGTTCCAGATGCCTCCTGGGTGCCTCCCTCGGGAGGTGTTCCAGGCATGTCCCACCAGGAGGAGGCCCTCAGGACAAGCTGGAGGGACTATGTCTCTCGGCTAGAGGATGTGTCTGGTGGGGGAAGTCTGGGAGTCCCTGCTTAAACTGCTGCATCCATGACCTGGCCCTGGATAAGCGGAAGAAAATGGATGGATGGACAGTGTAGGGCCACATGAGAAACAGAAAATATTGTGGAGGGTTGGCCCAAAATGCTTAACTCAATTCTGCATTATATTGATTGTATTTCTTTATAAAAAGCAGTAAATAACATAGTTTTGATGAGCTGGTAAGACTGTAATGCAGCTTTAGTCAATGTATGAGCTAGGAATCAATCCAACAATCACGCAGAGGCCTGTCCTAGTATATACCCTGCAAAACTTTGGGCCCAACATAATATTCAAATTATTGGTTTGGAAATGTCAATAGAGTTCTATCATCTCATATTTTTTATTATGCAACCTTTATGACTGTATGAATGAAAGTGCCACATCGCCCCCAGCAGCAGGTGAGGTCTGCTTAGTACTCCTCACTCTCTATGCTCCTCTGTCTTCTCCCAGTTTTTTTCCAGCTGTTTCCAGATGGGACTCACCCCGCAGTGTATGAGTCACCCAGTCTGACACGCCCACCCCAGCCCCTGTGTCATACCTGAGCACCCCCAGACATGTTCGACTGTCTCCCGTGGGTGTCATAGGAGCGGTGAGTGTGTGCGCGGTGGCAAATCAAGTAGCACCTTCCTGTTTACTTTTACAACCACTCTTCCATAATTTAACTTGGATTAAGGCGTGCCCTCATTCTCCTTTGTAACTTTCCAGACAAAACAGTAATGGGGACTAGACAACACCTGAGGGCCAGAAGTAGTATATACTCTGAAATATGATATAAGGGGGGGTTGTCATGTCTGGCCCACAGGGAACAAAGGTGTGAGAGGTGTAATGGACCTTACATTATGCACTGCAAATTTCTCTGCTGTGGCCAAGATTTTTAAACTTATATCAGGTTATTCATCTTGTTTTCAGATTTATTGTCTACTTACTAGTCCTGAGTTGGTTGTATAATCTTAAAAAAGAAATGTCACATATATTTCTTCCAAGACTCAACTAGCCAGAAAAACTTAAATTTAGGCAATAAATATTTTAAAGAAGCTACCATAGTTGCCCATGCAACACTTAACTTGTTTATATATTCAGTAATGCAGAATACAGAATCATCTATAAACTTATTTCCAGTCCATGAACACTTAACGTGATTCATCAGCCTCACAGCATTAGAATTCGTTCGCTTGGCGGTAGGGGGGGGTACTTTTTTATTTAAAAAATCCCTGCTACTTGGTCGTGACATATGTAATGCACCAAATCCCGTAGGAAGAAGGGCAATAATGTCTTTTCCCTTGATAAAATTCACCAAACATTCTCTTTGTTATGGCTTTAAATCCTCGTTCTTGGGTATCGTTGCTTTTTCTACATTCATCTCGACCACTTTGTCTACTGTTGTGCTGTACCAAGACAGGTGCTTGAGGTTGACGTCATGGCTTCACAGCTTTTTGCTGATTGGCCAGCGCGCAGTCTACAACTTTGGGGGTTCTTGTAAACCATCTAGTGTATTCCGATTCCTGACCTAGTCGCTGGAGAGAAATGAAATTGAGCGGAGGCACTGGGTAGCGCCAGCCTGACTATAGAACACTTACAAGAGACTGCTTAATTCTAGTCTAGAAATAGTTTATTTTAAGATAACTTGTCAAGTCAAATTATCTTGCTGCATGGACAGATCATTTCACTACTTTTAAGTTATTTTTGATAGAATTAATTGCTTATATCTGAAATATTGGGCCAAGCTTTTTTGCAGAGTGCCTGTTATGTCTTATATTTATATATGTATTTATGAAAATTTGTAGCAAGAATGTATTCCAAGGCAAATTAATTTAAAGGTGCACTGTGTAACTTTTCTGATGTAGAGTCCGCCATCTGCTTGTCTCCACAGAAATGATTGTTTTGCTTTGGATGTTGCACAGTATGGCATATAGATTGTATCATTATTACCATTATATGTCTATTCATGGGTTTCAGAATGAATCTTAGGACCGTTGGCATGGTGATTAACAATTTAAACATTATATTTATACCATACGACATACAACAATTCACCCTTATGTAATAAATAATCACAATTTCATCTTTGAACTGTTTCTCTTCTTACAATTTATCGTATACAACTGCTTTATTTGACACCAGTCTTTTCCTGTTTTTGCTTCTTATTTTGAATTTATTGTTACCATTTATATTGTTTTTCTCTTTGTTATTATATTATTGTAATGTGTGAGCTACTGTGTCCAAGTAATTTCCCCTGTGGATCAATAAAGTTTGTCTTCTGAATGGGAAAAAATCCTCAAAATGGTGAAAATTACAAGATGCTGAAACCTATGAATACATCTCCTAAGTTGTTTTGAAACCTCAAGCCTCTGTTTAGCTATCAATCTAATGTGTTAGTACAAAAGTGTGTTCTTTCTGTAATGATTAGTCTGACACAATGATGAGAAGCTGTTTGTTTACTCTAATGGTCTGAACTGTGCGGGAGAGGGCCTGAGGTGAGCTGTGAAGCACTTATGTCATCAGCCCTGCTCCAAACACTGTGTTTGTGGAGACCTGGGCCAAATGGGGACACCTGTTTGTGAATACATCTATGAGATTTACACAGGCAGAGAATGGGAGATAATAGTTTTCTAATGCGCTGTTATTCATTATGTCATTATGTGTGCTTTTGTTGATGATGTGCTTAGAAAGTGTGGGTTTAAATAGGACTAGAAAAGCTTTTGTGTACTGCAGTTCAGTGAAACAGTTGCCTTACTGATGATACTTCGCGGTGGCATCATGCTGGGAGGGGGTTACGTGTATGTCTATGGAGGAATGTTCAGCGGTTACCATGGTGGCAATGCATACAGTAGTTTTAAGATTGTCTGAAAACTCAAGAAAATTTGATTTGAGCAACACATTCTCAAGATGAATACGTGCATTCATGGGCCTGTGTAGGTGTGTCATTTTCAACAAAATTGTGAGTGACTAACTTAAAAACTGTTAACTAGTGACTGTAATTGGATGTGTCAGAGACTTGTTTAACGATCGTGTCACCTTCCAGGCACAAATCATGTCACCTTCCAGTTCTAACCGTATGTCAGCTCTTTCTGGTCAGATTGCGTTAAATCAAAGCTCAAATTAAAGTGTAACAAAGCCTCAGACAGATCAGTGCCTCCAGTGTCGTTAACTCTAATTCCTTTAAGAAATATCCAAACTTATCCACAAATGTTGAACCTTATCATTTGTTAGTGATCTGGTCCAGCAACTTGTCATATAAATCTAGCCCAAAGTCTTTTCAACTAACAACAATTACACCTGTGGGCTTGAATAATGGCATTGCCTTCTGAAGCTATAACAGAGAAAAGGTTGTGGCGCTTTTTGTTTCATGTGTATAGTAGCCCCAGTAATTAGAGATTTTAATTATGAAGCAGGTCAACAAACCTGGAAATTCCACTACAGAAGTCTGATTTGTCCGCCAAGTTGATTCACTCAATATTTTGCTATGTTTTATATGGTCCCATTCCTTATAACATTAATTACAGACAATGTACTAACCCAATTTATTCAGATAAAGCTGGCTTTCATACCTGTATTTTAATTCTGATGTAGACAAATTTGTTTTAATATGGTGTTTTTTGCAAATGTGAACGCACCTAAAGTCTTTCTGAAGCTTTAATCCACACCTACTCTCTCCATACCTTCACCTATCCTTTCTATTTAGATTCACATTGAGTTGTTTTCTATTTGGGAGTTATATATAGTTGAAGGGCCTGCTCCGAGTGAATCCAAGTGAAGATGACGGCTGGACACAACTATTGACCAAATATGATCTCTGCTGACAGGCCGAGAACTGACCAGAAGAGAGAAGGGATAAAAATATTAAAAACAAGCCAGCATGAACCCAGCTCTAGTTCATGAGTCATGCTTTTTTTTTTTTTTTTTACTGTGCATAGGATGTTGTGTTAATGATAGGGTGCCGTCCACAAATGATCCTAAAATGAAAAGGAAGGGTGTGCTATCAGAGGAAATATGGTACAGTTCTGGAGGATGTTTGTGAGTATGAAAACAGGATATGTAAAAGAAGAGGAAATGGTGAAACTGCCAGAAATGATCAAGATATCATTAAAGAGAATGAGCTTTTTGTTTTATACACAGTATAAGAGTTCAATAGGGAAAACTTTGCTGGAATAATTAGAAGGTGGAGAAGGACCTCTACTGGTGGAGAGTAGAATTACATGCACTTTGCAATTAACTGATCAATCTCATCTTCATATATTATGGAGTAAAAAATATTAGTTTTTATTTATAATTATATGTATACCTAAAATATTGAAATCACTATACTACTAGTCTATCGATGGGTTTCAGAATGATGAAAGATTAGGACTTCGAATTACATATTTAAAACTAAATATTGTATTGTTTTCACCAATGTAAATGTCATATATAACAGGACAGGAAGCTGAAACCCATGAGTAGGTGAATAATACTTCCTGTTCCAGCAGAAGCTAAAGAGGTGAGATACGTGTTATGGTACTTTGTGCATTGGTAGTATCTCAGTACTCACATACATAAAATGCAATGTTAAAATGTATGGGGGGGAGGGGGAAAATAGACATGTTGTGACATTTGAGTGCAATAATCTTTATTACATAAACATTTAAAATAAACAGACACATACAGCAAAACAGGAATGTTTCAAACACACACTGTGCATGTTTCACTCACACTCAGATGATTAGAGACTTTTCCCAGAGAAAATGAAATGATAAATAAACCTGATGCCAGGCACCTGACTCACCACAAACATTCTTATCTTACACATGAGACATTTGTATGAAAACACAGTGTAAGTGTGTATGCCCCTGCCAAGGTGCTAAGAGCACTTAGAGCACAGATAATCTGACAGTGATCCTGCTCTCAGTGCTCTAATCTCATAATCCTGTTTGGACTACCCTGACCCTCACCCGGCAGGTGCACAGGCTGCAGACAGGTAAGTCATGCCCTCATGCAGCTCTTTGGTATGTCTTTATCACTATCACTGTTAACTGGTCTCACTGTAATAAGGCATGGGGCATTTTCACTTTTAAAGGAAATACATGAATGTGTTGAAAGCAGTGGGTCCCATGTCCACTCAGCAGCACTGGGCACACTCTCATGTGCACATCACAGGGTTCAGCCCTGATCTTCAGACGGTTCTAGTTGGTTTTGGTCACGGTCTTGGTCTTGAGCTCAGCCAGTTTACTGGTGACAAAGTTCCACTTAAAGGAGGCATCTTCACTGCCCCCAGCCCCTCCCCCCAGAGACACATATTTGGAGAAGCTGTTGGTCTTAGCTCCGCCCTCATCGCCCTGGTTTTCTGAGATGTGGCCGTCCTGGGCCTCTTGCCCCCCGGACTCCATCACCCCCTCCCCCTCCTGCGCTGATGCGGCCGCCTCATTGGCTGCTGCAGCCGCTGCGTCCGCCTGCTTCTTGGCAGCCCAGTTGGTGGCAAAACTGTCCCAGAATCCTGTGCGGCGTGAGGGTCGAGAGGGCTCCTCAGGCTTTACTGCCAATGGACTGTGAATGAGAAGAAATCACAGCTACTGAGCATGAACTGTTTCAGCAGGACATGTGCATGTGTGCATTGACTTTAAACTGTCCAATAAAGCTCCAGTATATTTGACATCATGAGACTGTGGTCACTCTTGACATTGAGGTGACTGCACTGAAAAGCATGCAGTGGTGCACTGATGTGACTTACTGGTCAGGGACAGGTGGACTCTCCGTCTCCTCCAGGAGCTGGTGCTCATCCTCTTTGTTGAATAAAGTGGACAGTTTGTTCCAGCTCTTAGCCCCAGCTCCCTGCATCTACACTCACACAGAGGTCAGAGGTCAGGGACATCACATAGTATACTGCCTTCAGTGTGTTAGATCATAGACACCGCAGTAGCAGCTGAATGTGTGAACAGAGCAGTAGCTCCTTGCTGACATACCTTTTTGGCTAACTGGGAGACAGCATTGGGGCCCTCGTCCTCTTGAACTGGATTCAGATCATTCTCCATTTCCACTTCTGAAACCTGCTCCGCCACACAAACACAGAGCACCATCTAGTGTTTTTTCTAGGCATGACTTTGTCTAAAAATGGTCATTTCTAACATGACCACATCACATCATAAATATGGACACTTTAGGAGGGTTTCTGCACCAGTCAGATGAGGTCATATTCATACAGTTTATGTAGTGCACATACACAAGGATGGCCATGGATAGCTCTTGTTCTCCACACACTGTTATATGTTCTTCCATAATCCTCATCCTCACCATAATACTTGTACACTTAGTATTCTACACATGCATGGAAAGTATCAGTACTCTCTCTAGTATTCCCTCAGAGCCTGCCCTGTGCTGCACTGGAGCCTATAGGCAGGTGCACTTCCCTGTCAGTCACTCAGAGGAATGCCAGCTAATCCACAGGATCAGGTATCAGGCCTGGAGATCTGGGTCATGAAACACTGTCTGTACGGGTGTCAATCACACAATGCAAAACAATGAATACACCAGGCATTTCATACAGATATACCAGGCATTTCATTCAAAACTGTGTCTATAACAGTGTGAGTCTGTGATGGGTCAAAGGACACATAAGCACCTCAACACTTTGGTAAAAGGTCTGTCCCGGACAAACTTGTGCTTTAAATTTCAAAGAGATGCAGAAGAGTTTACTAACTGTTTACCCACTAAAAATTACACATTGACTCAAACGGTTATTCTGACAAATGAAAACTAAAAAAGCCCTATAACATGAACCTGCAGGCTCCAGTGTGATGGGCTGACAGCTGTGATAGATCACTGCCTTCACAGATAGTGAAACCACATGATCACTGAGCTCCTCTGTCCTCAGAATGAATAAGACATGATCTGAACACTAAACCTAAACACTTAGTGTATTTTATAATACGCAGAAATGATGCACAAATCCTTACCTCCTCCGCAGTTTCCTCCTCATACTCGGGGTTAATGGTCTTGAGCACTTTGCTCTTGTAGGACTTCCACAAAGGGTTCATATTAGCACAGATGCCCTGTCAGTCTTCTGAAAAACCTGTGTAAACCTCCTGACGCAGTCACACTTCAGCGTATCTCAGGCCTGTCCTGGTTTGGTCCCATATGCTTCTCCTTTGCTGCTAAAGAGATCTTAGTAAAGAGAATTGCACCAGACACATGCTATTTCCCAGTGCTCTTTGTAAGCTAACTGTCCCCTGCTCACTCCACACTGTGTGACCAGGTGAGGCTGGGAGGCTGCACCTGCCCCGCTCCAAACAGCCAGCGTCACGCTCCACAATCCCTGCCTTGGTTACCTGGAAACAGGTGTACTTTTACTCATGCATATTTCAGAGGGGCTCTTTCTTTTCCACAGCAAGGTCTATTGTCACATGGAGACGCTAGACTGCCTCCTGTAACCTCTGGGCAAACACACAAACCATGTTCAGCAGGCGCAGGCTTTACACTAAATGGGAAACTTAAATGAAGTATTAATTCTGAACCATAGCCTCCATTTCTCATAATGCAAATAGCACATATAATATATTCAGTGTAACCTCTGTCCTATCAGCTGATCATACACTGCCTTATCATCGCTACCTGTCCACCCCCAGGCCTGTCCTCTGCTCTCAATGGCTGATCCATCCTGTCAGTCAAACAGCAGCCCAACTGGGGCCTTTTGAGACTGGTCACCACGGTAACCTGAGACAACTGGTAAGTGTGGTGGAGATAAAGAGGGATGTATAAAGCTTTGATGACTGATCAAGTTTCACCAGCGAACAAAAACAGAACAAATTACTGCCTACAAAGTGGAATTTCATGCTGTGATCCAATTGGTTGAAAATGTCAAACTTCCTAAAAGCCTTATTTTATACTTTTAAAGTGCTCCATCTTTGAATCCGGCTCCAATTCTGATTTGTGGTCCATTGTTACAAAGGTATTTTGCATATGCATTGATGATAACTTTAATTATACACTACAGAAACCCAATCTGACCTATAGCTCTTGTGTTTCCAGATTTGATTACCATACGCAGAGTAGCCACTATAAGATCAACCATCTCCAAGCAGGATGTGAATTATGAATGGACTGTACGGGTGACATGTCTCCACACACAGACACATGCACGCAGGTATTTTGAGCAGCTGAGGGTTTGGTTGGAGGAGCTCACATTTCTCTGGCAAAGACACACCCAGGTATTTACCAGTGGCAACATGCAAACAATGTGTTTACTGGAGATTACTGTATGGATCACCAGGCAGGTTGTGGGCCACTGGTGCTTTTAAATAGTCAATGCTTGTGGGGTGTTTTGTTGTTAATAGAAACAGTTTACAGTCAATCCTGTGTCATTAAAATAATCTAGCAAATCCACAATAATATCTCTTTATATTTTTTTTTACAGATTGTTATCAGTCTGGTTCTGATACGCTCAGTTGCAATTAGTTGTTTGTTTTTTTTTCACTGAAACTAAGGAGGTCACCTATCATCTCCAAATAAAATCAGGTTCCTTTCACCTCAGTTTAACAGTTTAATTCAGTTTGAATTTAGGGCTTTGCTCACTGATTATGCTTACATATTTTTACCATCATTTTTTCTGTTCCTGATTGGCTAATTTACCTGTCAATCACGCCCATCTGACAACAGGGAGTCCAGGATTTCTGTCAAATGGTTCTGAAAGTCTGTGTGCTTTGCATTCAAAAAATGGATATTGAAAGCATTTTTTTTTTTTTTCAAAAAGTAAAAGTAACATGGAATCAAAAATCTGGATTGATTAATATGACAAAAAAGTTGATGTTCCGTTGTATGGCATTAAACTTACCTATCTCCATGGGGACAAGCAGATGGCACAAATAAGCCAAGTTACTGTGAGCCCCCAGAGTAAAAAGTTATGCATGTTTGTGACAATTTTCTCTCTTCTTCTTCTTCTTTTTTTTTTTTTTTTTTTTTTTTTTTTTTTTGAGCAATAAAAACATCTGCTCTGAATAAAGGCTGGAACATTTCAAACAAAACAATATCATCTTCCTGCAATGAAGCGACTGTCTGACACTCTGCTAGAGAATTTACATAGTGAACCCTTAGTTCAAACCTTAAAATGATTCAGCTTCCAAAATATAACAGATTTTACACTTATGTTTAATACGTTTATAGGTTTATAAGTTAACTTTTTTACCTGTGATTCCCAGCCCAGTGAGTTGTTATCATGTTGTCAGCCACATTTATGGCTCATTCATTCACGCTATAAAGTTGTGACATACTTAGCTGGCATCAAACCACAGCAGCTCATGGCCCAGCACAGCAGTAAACAATAATTAGATCTATATTTGCACTTTTCACTTGTCAGCACATATTTGACACTGTAGGCTATATTATGCATGCATTCTAATACATCACATGTTGTGTATTATCTTTTACAATGATAACATCAATTCCATGCTTATCTGTAGTTTACTTTTTTGATAAATTGTTTTTCTTTGACAGGATTCCAGATGTTTCTACTTTTCGATCTTTTGAGACACATGCTACTTAAATCAAACAACAAAATATGAACACATGAATGAATTAATTACCCACACATTGTAGCTGATGCAATTGGAAAAGGAATAGAAGTGACCACCAGAGGGCGCCCGACTGCTTTACAAGGAAAGACAAGTCTTTAGAGGTGCCCTGGTTAATTATTGGTTAAAGCACCTTTTATAATAAAGAGACATACACTACACATACTTTTTTTTTTTTTTGTATTATTTTTGTTTAATGTCAGCAAAAATAAAAATAAACTATTATTATTATTATTTTTTACATTTATTAATATTTAAAACGCTATATATCTTTTCTTTGTCTTGATTGCATGCATCCCTTTCTCCACTTGTGAGAATATCATTATCATTTATAATGTCTATTCACTGGATAGTCTTCCTTCTATTGCCTATTCATCAGGATTAGAGACTGCGACAAAGAACCACATTGTCTGTTAAACTCCTTCTGATCATAGATAAAAACAAGTACCAAGTAGTGGCCCAAGACATTACTCAAGTAAAAGTAGAAAAGTAGAGTAACTGAAGACTTACAGGACACAAAAAATTGTATGATATGAAGGAGCTGTCCAAGAATCAAAAATGTTCAAATCATTTGATATTGTCAACACAAAGCTTTTGTCACAAGTATTCAAGTAAGAGCACTGTTACTTCAATAAAAGTAGAAAAGTGACTCAAGTATAAATGTAACTAAGTAAATGTAACTGCAGTACCACCTCCTCTGATGCTTACATCTGCTATTATAATATTCTTAAGCTCTGATGTTGTAGACCTAGTGTGCATAGAAGTACTCTAACATATATTGCAATCTGTTTGACCCAGCTTTAAGGTCACGACTACTCACTTCTGACTATCCCCATTTTTGGAAAGGCGTTGATGTCCTGATGTGCCCTTCTTGACCACTAGGAGGAGACACTAGAGTAATTTATCGCGGTGGGACATAATGTACAGGACATAGCGTACAAGTTCCTAGAGTGTGTTTAGGTTACACTTGTGTTGAGTTACTGTTTACCGTGCAAAGTCACCTTCTGAGACAGCTGCTTATCGTCAACATTAAAGCTTATATTCTGTACCGAGACAATGGAGAAAAATATGTGTGATGAATAAAGTGTATCTAATTGTGTGATTTTCTGGTGAAGAATCTGTCAAATGCTTTTTTCCATGAAGATGTTATTGCTTTGTCTCGAATGTTTCACAGTACGGTATTAAATCTTTCTATCTTCATGGAGATCAAACCAGACTAAGTTACAGGTCAGATCCGTGGAGAGGCAACCCCACTCGCAGTCAGAATGCATGTTTTTGTAGGTATTTTTCAGCTATAAAACCACATGTAATTGAAAAAAAATGTTAGTTAGAAACTGTTTAATAGAAGAAACAAGCAGATGATGAACCCTCAAGCTAAAAGTTACACAGTGCACTTTAAGTTATTGGCCAGTAAAAGAAATCCTAGCAACAAAGGGCCTTCATGGTATTATAGGAGCACTATGAAGTGGAGCAAATGCCCTTTTGTGGATCTTAATTCGCTCAGTGGGGGGTGTACTGTGGGGGGCGTACTCAGGGAGACATGAATTTGACCCAAGAAAAGTTCACACAGGGAGAAAATGAGACACAGAATTATTTTATTAGCTTGAAATCTAAACATGGTAAGAAAAGGTTTTAGGGTTTTCTCTTTTAAGGTGAATTATTTAACCTTTTTGATGGGGTTTGATCGCCTTCTTTTTTCTATGGATATGTCATTGCTCGGCCTGGAATGTTCCACAGTGTGACATTAAACAAATTACATGTAGTTTTACAGCTCAAAAATACCTAGAAATACAAATATTCTGACTGTGAGTGTGGTTGCCTTTCCACTGATCTGTAACTTGGTCTGGATTGGTCTCCATGAAGATAAAAAGGTTTAATACCACACTGTGAAACATTCCAGACAGAGCAATAGCGTCTCCATGGAGAAAAGAATCTGATGGACCCTCTACTCGAAAAGTCACACAATGCATCTTTAAAAATACATTCTGTGAAGTACTAGGTATAGGCTACTTAAGGTGGCACTACTAGGACTAACTATAGGTATACCTACAAGTACCACAAAGTACTACTATATTACTCTAAGTCAGGGGTTCTCAATCTCTTATCAGTATCAAAATAAGCCAAGAACCACCACAATGTCATTACAATAAAATTCACTTTGTGTTTATAACCAAATTGGGTGAAAAATAAGTTCCCATAGTATTTAATGTATTGGTATTGTTCTCATTAAGAGGAACTGGTTTTAAAATCCACATTAAACTAAAATTTGCTGTTAAAAACACATAAATGAACAAATCTATAGACCAATATATCTTGTACGGAGTGAAAGTTGTCCTCAGATCCACTCACTCAGGGCAAATGTGGTCCACCTGTTCTTGGATTCTTTTATTGTGATTCAGCGTGTCCTAACCTGCTCTCAGGCATCCTACTCTGTGTATATGTTCTTATGTTATATGAATACAAGTATACACAAGTCCGTCTGCACATTGTATCTTATGAATGTAGGCCAAAGTTTATGAGGAACCTTACTGGGAATTAGTGGCACCCATAGTTGCCTAAATAAAGTCTTAAAATCTTAAAATGTGAGGTGATAGTTTCAGATGAATATAAAAGTAATTGCTTTGCACTATAAAAATGTAATGTGATTTTTACATTTTCCACATGTGTACTTCAGTGTGTATTAATTCTTCTGTGTTCTGTTGTGATCATACACAAATTTATTTTCAAACTTAAAGGTGCATTGTGTTAGTCACGCTGGCTCCAACTAGTGCCTCCGCTCAATTTCATTTCTCTCCAGCGACTAGGTCAGGAATCAAAATACACTAGATGGTTCGCAAAAACCCCGGAAGTGCAAGTTCGGGCACCAGCCAATCAGCGAAGAGCCATATATTCAGTGTTGTTCAGTGGGTTCCCGAGATTGAGGATTTAAAGCCGGAATAAGGAGAATGTTTGGTGAATTTCATCAAGGGGAAAGACGTTATTGCCCTTCTTCCTACGGGATTTGGGAAAAGCTTAATATACCAGTTAGCCCCATCGCATTACATACATCTTGACCAAATAGCAGCGATTGGTTAAATGATGAAAAGTACCGCCTACCGTCAAGCGAACGAAATCTAAGGCTGCGAGGTCAGATGGTTTGTATGAAGTGAAACGAAGTAAAACCGGCTGAGGAGTCATGCTAGCATTGTGTAAGTATGGCACAGTATGGCATTAAACCCTCCACCAGAAAAGTTACACAATGCACCTTTAACATTGACCATATTGGTAGAAAGAATACTGGCATTAAAATGTATTTTGTAACATTCTTGGTCAAATCAGAGTGCTGTATTTTGAGAAATCTAATATCTGTGCTGTGCCAGACCCACACTGCCAGCTCAGTCCTTGTTATCTTGGCATTATCATGTCATCAGAGGTATAATACTCCCCACAACAATGATATTTTTAAATATAGGAATTATATTTTAAATTCTATTGTGTATTTTTGGTACATGTATTTAGTTATTTCCCAAAACGGTCTGTAGTATTTGGCACAGTTGGATGGCTTTCACTGAATGAAACATAGCAGCTGTCCATAAATACACCCTAGTGCAAAGTCTAGTCACTGTATATAGCACACCCCACATTAATATCCTTATGTACACCCTGAGGTCATGCCAGGTGCATTGTGGGAAATTTAGGTCAAAGTTCACATCCACTGTCGAGTCCATGGTGTCCAGAGATTGTTCATTTGGAGTTGTGATCTCTGACCTCCTGCTGAATCTTGGATGAAATACTTGAAATTCCATCCGACTGTAGCTCAGAGTGAGGGGTCATTATGTAAGAGATGGTCACAATGTTTTATGAGGAAAAATATAAATAAAACAACTTTGGCCAGTGTTGAAGAGATGTGTTGACAGAAGAGGTAATGCCATAAGAAGTAAGATTAGTTGGTATATAGCAGGCGTGTCCAAACTTTTTTGATCTAAACATTGTCCAGTACAGTGAGTCATTCAGATGTAGCTAGTACAAAGAACCTGTACATTTTAATATGGACTTGGAATATTAGTTTCAAGTCTGTATGACAATCCTATGTGAAGTCATTGCATTTATAGTGGTAAAATTATCTGCAATAAAAAGTCCTGCTTATGATCATTTAAGCCAATTTAGCATTTTGAGGGCCAAAGATGACTAACAACAATAAAAGTAACAACAAAATGTCAATAATAGGGGTGTAACGATATCCAAGTTTCATACGATATCTTCATGGTATGAACCTCACGATACGATATCTATTGCAATATTGTGGGAAAGCTCACGACATGGTGGGGAGGCTCACGATTAGGGATGTATCAGTATCCAAATCTCTCTGTACAATATTTTCATGATATACATCTCACGGTACGATATTTATTGCGATATTTTGTGGAGGCTGCGAACAAAACTGTTAATATGCTACTTTTTCTTCTTAAAACAAGACTTAATCCAGAGAACTAAAACTTAAAAGTGCTTAGAACTGTTATTTCTTCTTGTAGTCTGCAGTGAAATGGAGCAAAGAATCATGGTCTGTGTTTCTTCTGTCGTTTTTTAGATATTGCTGCACCATAACTCTTAATTTAAACAAAGAGACTTATAATTCGATACATTGTGATGGTCCGCGATATTATTGTGAAAACTTTGACGATACGATATCACTATATTTCAGTTATAGTTACATCACTAGTCAAAAATAATACTAAAAACAGATGTTAAAGACTAAAAACTAGTTTGTTTTGTGAGTAACCAGCTCATTTTAAACAATCTGCACTGGTCCAAAATTATTCCTCATTTACCTTTGCATTTCGATCAACATGAGCATGCTAATAGTGTACTTCCTGATTAACAGACAGTGGAATGCTTTATAATTAGATGCAGACAGGACACCGCTGATTTATTTGGACTTCAAGAGCTGCTTAAACAATAAATCTGTGTCTGTTTGTAATGTGCCGTAAATGACTAAATAAGTACAAGAGAATAGGACAGGGCTCTCAGTAGATCACATAGAAAATTCAAATGTCTTCAGTGATGTACTCAGTGTTTATTTATCATAACCTGATCATTCAACAAAATGTAACAACAAAATGTAATCTACAGTATCTCAAAGGTGAAGAAGCATTGATACATTGATTTACAGTGACACCATATACAGGTCAGTGGGTCAGCAGCTGCTGCTTATGTAACAGCCTAACTTGAGCTCTTATGTGTCTATAGGAGCTGAAAGGTCCCCCACTGTTTTAAAAAGCAACATAGATCTGTACAGTACTAATGACTCCAGGCATGTTCTGTTGTAAGTACAGTAAGCAAGCAGTTATGAATAGCTGGGTATGACTACGGTTTGAGCTAAGAATATAGGAACGCACTTAGGCTACATGCACATTTGGAACAGTATGACAAAATATTAGGCCCAATGGTGTCCAGACAAGTGTTTTTAATGATTGATTTTATATTAAATACATACACAAAAACAGTGGGGCATAACATTAAAACATCTGTAGTTTTAAAGAAGTTACTATCGCAAAGATCGCAACTTAACACTGCCAGTGCCTTAACCTGCATATGAAGGATATATACAAGTTTTTTTGTGCATATAGACAGGGCATGTCCCATGTGAAAGTCAGAACCTCCAGAATTAACTCACTGAGCAGTAGAGGCTGCACTAGCACTGATTCATGAATGTCTGCATGTGCTGGGATTTAGGTAATGACCATTCAAATCAGAGAGATGCATTTTAGGTTTAAACCAACTGAACTCATGAGACTCATTCTGTTTTCTGGTTGGATAATCGTGTTTAGAACCAAAACACCAAATATAAGTATAAATATAATATAATAAATATAAAAAAAACTTTGCCATCATGTCCAATGTTGATGTAGTTAAGAGTCAGAATGTTATTAGTAAATGTTATATTTGACTCAAACATGTCTATTTAGTATCTGGAAACACAGATTGACACTTACTAACACTTACTAAACTAAATACATTTAGATAGTTGCAGTCAGATACAAAAAAAAAAAAAAAAAAAAAGATTCCATTGTTCATACACTAGATCTGTTTTTTTTATGCAGGTTTAGAGAGAGTCAAATTTAATAGATAAAAAAGTATTATTATTAGTATTATTTTTTTTATTTTTTTTTCTTTATTAAAACTGCACAAGTCAAGGATTTTATTTTTTTTTCCAACTGTGTTCAAAACATGTGTACAAGGTGTGGTCCAATATGTTCAAAACATGTGTGTACAGGGTGTGGTCCAATGACATACTTCTCGACTGATACATTCTCAGAACCTGTCCTCCATAAGTACACAAATGTTATCTTAATGTTATGCTGGTGCTTTGATTGCCTATTTTCTCTATTTTGTCAACATATATTCTTTACAGACACACTTATATAAGGCAAACACATGTTACATAAACACTGTTCCTGTATTTAAGAGGCCCTGTGGGTTTGCCACTTTAACTTCCTCTGCCCTACTGTTGTGTAACTCTCAATAAACACCTTTACACAGGTCACCTCCCAAACACAATGACATATATCTCTATCTATCTATAATTTCTGAAGTTGTTATAATTGTTTTGTCATGTCAAAACCCTGTCAATGACTTTAAATGTCCTACACTACACAAAATTGACTTAAATTGAGTTTTAAGCTATATTATAAAGCTGTTACCTCGTAAAAACATATCTGGTGTTGTGTTTTGTTTCATTCACACATGTTTGAGTTACATGCTGAAATGCTCTGTTCCATCTTGTGATGTCATGAAGCTGCAGTTTTCAAGTCAACAGTTAATTTTTAGTTCAGTAGAAATTGGCAATTCCAGGACTGAAATTATCCAAATGATTCTAGTGAAGATGTATGGAGTTTAAAAGCACAGTAGAGCACTTCCTGTATTACCACATGACGTCACAAGAAAGAACTCAGCCTAAATATGCAGGGTTTGTGTGTTAAACATATGTGAATGAAACAAAACACAACTCCAGGAGGTATGTTTTTGAAGAGGAGACATTTTAACATACAGTAGATCTGAAAATAGCTAAATATGGGCCCTTAAAATGACTATGGTGGCGACAGTAGCCTTTTTAGTGCTGGCGAGTAAGACCCCATAAACCCTTGACCTCCCAGACCCATCCTTTGTTAGCCGAATAGAGAGACATGGCAACCGTGCTGAATACATATTGTTGGTGCGCAGCGTGTGACCAATGGCACTTGTGCAGGCAAATTGTAAGGATTTAAAGACCACATGGTTTGAGTGAATAACTACATGGTGAAGGGACAATTTAAGCAAATGCAATCAAAGTTTTTAGTTTTTAAAAGGTGCATACAATTGACTTTAAATGTCCTATATTACACAAAATTTACTCTTATGAACTTTAGGCGATGTTATAATGCTGTTACCTCCTCAAAAACATATCTGGAGTTGTGATTTGTTTCATTCACACATGTTTGAGTAACACTTTTAACAATTATTGGTCTGTCTATATCCCCAAAGCTTAAAGTTCTCTGTTCCACCTTGTGATGTCATGAAGCTGCAGTTTTCAAGTTACTTTTTACCTTTAGTTCAGGAGAAATTGGCAATTCCAAAACTGAAATTATCCAAATGTTTCTATTGAAGGTGTATGAAGTTTAAAATCACAGTGGAGCACTTCCTGTTTCACCACATGACACCAGAAGTTGGAAAAGAGTGTTTTCTGTTTGAGACAAGAACTCATCTTAAATAGGGTTTGTGTGTTAAACATTGTTTTTGATGAGGAAACAACATTTTATCATAGGTCAGAAAATAGCATAATATGGATCAAATGGTGTTCCCTCATCATTTTCATTTTCAAGAGTTGTATTTCAGTTGATACACTTGAGTAAGCCTGTAGGTTCCGTCTTTTGAGGCTTGAGTGCTCAAAAAATATTTGTTTTCACCTACCCCCTGTCCTGCCCATATCTCTTTACATGCAGTCTGAAGAAACATGAAAAAGGCCTAATGAGTCTACATCTGTTTATGATGAGCATAGATTCTATTAAACTTATAATAAAAATTGTTGTCTCTCCTCTCTCTGTAACTGCTGCAGTGAGCCTCATCATTTTAGTCTTAAAATGTTTGTATTAACCCGCTCTAAATGGTCCTGGTGTTTTTATTTCTCTATTTTGTCCATAAATAAATTCTTATTCCTAATCTGGAACTCTGCTCCAAATTCACCCCTATAACTGCTGGCCTCATGAGCTTCATTTGGCTGAACGCTATGGGTGATGTCACACTCCCTTAGTCCACTTCTTTATACAGTATACGATGGTGATCATATGATGATGATGTGAATAGTGAAAGCTATTTAAGCATTGGGAACATGTATGGACTTTAAAAACATAGAGGAGCTTCATGGATTAACACCAGATAACATATAGCTCAGTGTTTTTCCAATTTATTTTAAGTCACTGAAGACTTGTACGGCTAAAAAGATTCCATGGCACACCATCCACCAAAGCATGACCAAATTACACCAGTATGGGACAAAAAATGAGCAAATATTTTCCTTGTGCTAGTGCCAAGTTCTTTCTGTTTGGCTTTCTGTTTGGTTTTGCTTTCTCAACTGGTTCAGAAGTTGCCCAGGACACTCCAAAAATGGCAAAGTATTCAGTTAAATATATGTTTATGTGATGTAGCCTAGCTGGTTTTTACTGTCTTAAAAAGTGGAAAACTGAACTACATCATTTTAAAGGGTTTTCAATGCTTTAAAGTTATTCCTCACTTACCTTATGCATTCAGAGCATCCTAGATTATTCACTGCAATGAGTTTATAAGAGCCAAGTGATGTCATGGTAATGCAAAAAACAACTAATAGCATTCTAACAGTGCACTTCTAGATTATTGGGCAACAAATCGCTTTATAATTAGGTGCAGATAGTACACAAATGGATCTGTAATAAAAACTGGATAAGCCATTCCCCCTCTGTCCTGGCTCGAGACCGACTAGTGGCCGGTCCAGGTACTGCAGCTCCCGGGAGCTTGGGCCCAGAAAGTATTCTCCCATAGAAGCACAATGCATTTTTTAGGAATTCAATATGTCCTTCTTTGGCTGACAGGGCATTGACAACTTTCACAAATGTCGGATTTTGTAGGGATTCTTTTCTATTTTCACAACATTAACTTTTTTTAAATGTTTACTCCTCGAAGTGCCTAAAATTTAGCTTTGTAAAACATAGCCTCACCCCGCTCTGAGCCTGTGCTGGCTCCACTTTAGCACCCCTTGTTCTGTTTGGTCCAACCGCTCCATGCCGTGCACGTTACAGACGTCACATGGGTGCATGCGCTAGCCCCATTGAGGTATTAAATGGGGAAGTGAAATTGTTTTTTTGGGCCCATGTGCCATTGAGCACTTCCAGATTTTATTATAGTTCTGTGAGGTGAGTCTAGTCTAGTCGAGTCGAGTCTAGTATAGTATAGTATAGTATAGTATAGTATAGTATTATAGTTTAGTATAGTACACAGCAGACTACAGACTTACTTTGATCTCAAGAGCTGTTTATACAAAATATCTGTACTGGGGCAGGACAATTTTTTGAATCTGATCCATGTTATAATGTTGCTTCCTCATCAAAAACATACCTGAAACCCTACATATTAGGCTGAGTTCTTCTCTCAGATGGAAAACACTTCAGGCAAGACAGGAAGTGCTCCACTGTATTTTTAAACTCCATGTACCTTCACTAGATTCATTTGGATCATTTCAGCCTTGAAATTGCCGATCCCCACTGAACTAAAGGTAAAAGGAGCTGTTAACTTGAAAACTACTACTTCCTGACATCAAAAGGTGGAACAGTGCATTTTGAGTTTTGAGGAAGTATGTTTTTGATGAGGTAACTACATTATAGCATGGTTTAAAGCTCACAATAGTCAATTTTGCATAATATAGAACCTTTAATAAGAAGAATGCATCTTTTCCAACCATCTAACCACATACTTTTAACCAGAACCTAAACTGCCTTAAGGTGAACCATTTCCAAAGATCACGACCCCTTTGTTGCCTTCAAACACACACATATACTCACAATGCCTTGGGAGCAAAGCAGACTTCTGAACTGGACAGAGATGCTGAAACGTTGAGCTGTCAGCAAACAGACAGACATTCCACCAGTCTCCATCATCACAGACTTGAGAGAGAGTGGACACAATGGACTTTTCTCAGGGCAGGAAATGTACCGGGGAGGATTTAGTGACCGGCTATTCATGCACAAATAAGCACGTAAACGAAAAAATGGGACAGGCTTTAGGCAAATATTGTCAGACAGTTTCTCAGTGGTTTGTTTATTAATTGTAAGAGAGGAAGGCGAGTGCTTCAGTGGGTCAGTTGAGTTTTAGGCCAGGTGCTCATCAGGATCACAGTGGAAAAACTTCACTTACAAACTTTAAAAAAGAAAAAAATCCGACTGCATTAAAAAGTCTTTTGTGCCTCGTTTTTTTTTTTTTTTATTATTATTATTTTCTAGCTTCCTAATTTTCACAATCAAAATTTTCCCCAATAAGGCATTAATTAAACTCCATGGAGACAAGTAAATGACAACAAATGGATAACTTTGTGGTTGGATCTGTGGAGAGGCGAGCACAAAGAATTCATGGATTTAATATGTATCAAAACACATATAACTGAGTAGATCTGTGACATTCAGATATTCAAGATTTAGTGCTATGTTGTGGAACATTCCAGGGAAAGCAATAGTATCTCCATGGACACAAGCATGTGGCTGACCTTGCACCAGAAAAGCTACACAGTGCAACTTTAATTTTGACTTTCTGCTACCTTTGATTGCCAAAATACAGTTAAAAAGTGTACAACTGCTTCACTGCTTTACCATTGTTTACAGTAGGGACTATACTGTCTTTAAGAATGAGAACAGAAAGCCAACAGTTAATATATTTTGTGTATTTTGGGGTGGTCTTGGGGTTACATATGTAAACAGGTAAGCAGCTTAAACTCTAACCTCCTCTGTCTTCCCAGCCCCCTCAGCTCCTCCCCAAACTGTTGAAACCTGCTCAGACCGGTTAGCACTGGACTCAGGAGCAGCTCTGGCCCTGCAGGAATTCAAGGTTTAACAGTCGAAAGACAGAGAGAAAACTGTTAAGTAAAGAAATCATCTCATCTGGACGCTAAAGAGTTTTTCTGATCGATGATATAATGTTGTTTCCTCATCACAAACATACCTGGACCTGTGTTTTGTTTCATTAACACACAAACTCAGTATATATAAGCTGTGTTTTTCTAAACTGAAAACACTCTGTTCCATCTTGTGATGTCATGCAGTAATACGGGAAGTGCTCCACTGTGTTTTTAAACTCCATACACCTTCACTAGAACCATTTAAATAATTTCAGCTCTGGAATTTCCAATCTTGACTGAACTAAAGAGAATTTTGAGCTGCGGAGATGTGGACACTGGTCATGAGCTGTGGGTAATGACAGAAAGGAGAAGATCACGGATACAAGTGGTTGAAATTAGTTTCCTCTGCAGGGTGGGTGGGTGCTCCCATACAGATAGGGTGAGAAGGTCAGTCACACAGGAGGAGCTCAGAGTAGAGCCGCTGCTCTTCCACATTGAGAGGAGCCAGTTGAGGTGGCTCTGGCATCTGTTCCGGTTGCCTCCTCGATGCCTCCCTCGGGAGGAGCATGTTCCACCGGAGGAGGCCCCAGGGAACACCCAGGACACGCTGGAGGGAGCATGTCTCTCGGCTGGCCTGGGAACGCCTCGAAGTCCCCCTGGAGGAGCTGGAGGACGTGTCTGGGGTGAAGGAAGTCTGGGAGTTCCTGCTTAGACCGCTGCTCCCGCAACCTGGTCCTGGATAAGCGGAAGAAAATAGATGGATGTAGATGTGGACAACAACTTCAGGTATGTTTTTGATCAGCAACAGCATTCTAATCATAGACTCTATGTATATGTATACGGACATAGCTAACACTCTAGCGTTGTGCATTCCAAATAGGAAGTTTGCATGCTGGCTCTTCTAGCTCTATTGACTTACATTGGAATATTGTGGCCTCTCTCTGTAACTGCTGCTGTGAGCCTCAAAATGTTCATATTAACCCACACTACATGATCCTGTTTTTTCCTGATTTTGTATATTAAAAAATCCTATTCATAACATAGATTCTGGCCCATCTAACAGCTGGCCTCACAAGCTTCATTTGACTGGAGCAGAACATAATGGGTGACACATTCCCTTAGTCCACTTCTTTAGTCTATGATTCTAACATGGCTTAGAGTCAGTTTAGCATAATTCAATTTTAGAACATTGGAAAGGTACAGTGGGAAGAAATGATGTGCAATATATACACATAAGAAATATAAGGGGGTCAAGCAATATGGTCATGCTGCACTACCACATTACTTTTATTATTATTTACTTAAATGTGTGTGTGTGTGTGTGTGTTGTGGGAAGGGGTGGGTTAAGGCTGGAAAGAGTCATTGTTTAATTTTTGTTTTAGGTATTGTTTTCTTGTTTTCATGTTTATTATTGTATTTGTGTTGTCTTTAATTGATGTTGTCTTAACTTTAATTTTGATTCTATATTAACACTTTATTACAACTACACCTTTAAGTGGCTGTAGTTGTTCCATGTAGTTCATATTCTAAATATATTGTAAACACACCTTACCTGTTGAGGTTAAAATAAGACCACTGTGTGATGTCTGTAGCTAATTATAAAACACTTTATTGTCCGATAACCAGAAAATACACTAAATTGCATGCTAGGTGTTGTTGGAATTACTCTGCGATGGCAAAACTCCGCTCTGGCCTCTGAAAGTTGCGAAAAACACTTATAAACTCACTGTGGTGAATAATTAACATGCTCACAATGCATAAGGTAAGTGTAGAATAACATTAGACTATAGCAAACTGTCGCCTCTCCACAGAACTGATATGCAAACTGGTGCCTCGTCTCCCTCGAAACAAATAACCTAATTATATTGTGATGTGTGAGCTACTGTGTCCAAATAATTTCCCTTGTGGATCAATAAAGTTTGTCTAAGTCTAATGTTATACTGCGGAACATTTGTGACAAGCAATAACATCTCCATGGAGACAAGCAAATTGCACAGTGCTCCTTTAAATCAGCACTCCTATCTTTTGTATCTTTGTAAATTATCATACCATTCCATATAAATAAGAAAAAGGAGCAATTTCATTATGTCTTATGTAATACTCTTATGCAGGCATTTTAGTCATCCTCCACTAAACAATGCAACAACAACATTCATTTGCTTAGTCACTAAACCCAGTCATGACATGAGAGGTCCCTACTGAGCATGCTCCAACTCCGAGCATCAAAACAATAAAGGTCACCAAAAGGAGACGTGCATATATCTGTGTTAATCCAGATTACGATGTTTGCGTAATCTGGACACTGTGGGGCATCCTTACATCATCTGAATCTGTGTGTTAAAGGCAAGAATACATACGTGACTGAGATGACATGGCACTGCTCTTATGTAACACCACTGACCTCGGCAACGAGGAGGGAACATGCAGTCATATATCAACTCACTGGCAGAGTTCTGAACCAATGAAGAGTCTAGGTTGGTGCCGACAAGCAGACAACGGAGCAGTAAAATTTAACGGTGAGTTAATGGGTGTTTTTAGAGAGGTAAGTGCGGTCAAGTACAAAACAAATGCAAATATGAAATAATGGATCGATTAAAACAGCTTGAATTAACAATAATAGTTTTAGTGTAAATTTGGACTCATGCATGGACAGATAATCAACATTTTTTTTTATATATTTATGGCTGGTTGTAGCATGTGGTTTGACTAAAGTTGCAGAGTGTAGGTTTTTTCTTTTGGAGAGTGCACTGAATGTTCCACTATGAAGCATTAAACCATGTGATTCTCAAAAATATCTTCCATTCTATGAGCGGAGTCACCCCTCGACAGATCTGACCTGTAATTGGTGATGTCAACTGCTTGTTTAACGCCATATTATGGAACATTCCAGTCACAAACCCTGCATATTAGAGTTCTTCTTTTAGGGCCTGTTGACACGAGAAGGCTTGCGGGTAAAAAAACGACACAATATTTTATCGGAAGTGCCTTTAGTTTAGACAGTGATGACGCTTTTGGGGCTTAAAAACACAAAAATCTGAAACCACCCTCCAGAGTGGAAAAATTGAATACGCTCCGCTGTAGCGTTTCCGTCTACACTGCCCAAGACGCAAAACTCTGGTCAGATCTGCTCATGTCGCGAACACGTTTACGTCACATACATACAGTACACAGAAACAAACATGTTGGATCATTTCCATGTGTCAGACCTTCAAGCTGCTCTGGCAGTTCTAATAAACTTATAGGAGGAATCCCAACAAATATACAGAATATGCAGAGATACTATTAGTGAACAGATGAGGAGCTGCAGTTACACTTGTCAAATTTTGGATGCACCAGTTTGTTGCAAGTAAGCCAGACGGCATGCATAACCAATCAAATTCCACACACTTTTGTGTCACTGTATGCACACAGACTTCCTTCTGAAAATGCTGGTCTAAACGAAATAAAAAGTGAAGTGATGCCACTTTTGCGCCTTCTGTTCAGACCGTCATCATATAAACGTAGCCTCAAACAGAAAACAGTCAGTTTCACCTTGTGATGTCATGCGGTAATACAGGAAGTGCTTCAAGTCAATAGTCAGTTTTGCATAAGGACTTCTAATCTGCAAGTGGAGTAGAAAAAATGCACAAAATTTGAACAAGATATCAAACTATGAAGACAATAAATTAAACACAAGTATTTAAGTAAAAAAAATCAAACCAATAGTCAGAAATATCCCATTAATTATCCATGTCACATGAAACATTCCCTCGAGAGCTTGCAGAATCTTGTGAATAAGCAAAATGCCATTTCCACTTTTAGATCTTTTAGACCTCAGTGTTGTAATAGACCACTAGAGTGCAGTTTGGAGAGCATACAAATGGAAGATATGTGCAACTTTATATCAGGGTCTGTTTCAGAGGTGGCTCCACATGTGACAGAAACAGAAGCCTGCCCAAGACTGTAGTAAACAACACATGGGGCAGGGGCAATAGGCCAGAGGCTCATGTCATGGAAAGCAACACTACCCTGCAATACTACAGGTGAGGGGGCTTGACATAAATAAATACATAAATAAATTTGACCTTTTTCAGCATCTCATTGCCTATACCCATTATTTTATTATTTTCTTTATTACATTTTAATTATTCTTTCTCTGTCCTTAGACTTATATTCTGAATTCATTTAGTAAACTTAATTGCATTTAGGAGCATTTAATGTGATCTGATACAACTGAATGATAAAAGCCCGTAAAAACATGCAAGCTACGTCATCATTTTTTATTATGTCATTTACTATCCTTTGTTCCAAAGTAGGTCAACGCCTCCAGACATGATCTTTGTGTCATACGTGGGGACTTCTGCATATACACTGCACTGTATCTTATCTCGAACCTGCTTCTCTCTAACTGAACTATTTCCTCTGACAAAATCCAGAGAGAACTGCCTGGCGGTGCATGCCCCTCCCCCCACAACGCTTTTACAACATGTGGGTCAGGGCACAGACAGATGGGGGAACTGAACTTTGCTGTCTACACACAAGTAAAGCAATAAAAGGAGGAAATTATGGTTTTATCGAAGAAAATATCTGCTCAGTGGAGACAGTGGTGACGTTGAGAAGAGCATGGAGAGGCTGAGGAGGAGGGTAGTTCTGCTGCTGAAACACAAACACACAAATCTGAAAAGGCAGGATAGAGGATAGAGAGTGCATTTATAGGAATAGCTTTAGATATGATCAGTTGAGAGGTAAAGTTGAATTTACTCTTCACTGTCGTATGGTTTCCACATAACTTGTATCAGATTTTTACCGTCAAAAAAGTTTGAAAACAGAACTAGTTCATTTTTAAACTGACCAAACTTATTCCTCTCTTACCTTAGGCATTCCTAGTATCCAAATTATTCACCCCGAGGAGTTTATAAGCATGCATGATAACTTTCAGTGGTCAAAGTTTTGAAGGTAACGCTAACTAGAGGTCTGCGCGGGACAGAATTTTCAGTCCCGCTCCCGCCCTCATCCACAGAGAATTGTAATTTTCTTTCTCGCTGCCACCTGCATCCCGCCCGCAAATCCCTCAAGATGTGAACATTCGCTTTCTTAAGCTCTATCAAACACAAAGAAGAGAAAAGGAATTGTCTAAACTGTGCACAAGATTAGACCACGTCTGCAAGTTTAGGCTGCTTAAAATGTTTTTATAATGCCTAATAAAATATCAAGCACACATGAATCATTTGTATATTTTACTTTACACTTATATTTAGTTTGCGGGATTGCAGTTTATCATCCCACCCGCCCGCTCCTGCATTGAGCAGTCCCGCTCCCGCCCAAGCCCACAAAATGTGTCCTGCTCTGATTGCAAGGCTCTAATGCTAACAACAACTACCATGCTAATAACACACTGTTAGATTCTTGGAGGATAAATGACAGCACCCAGTGGTCTCATTTTGACCCTAAGAGCTGCTTTGATCCCAAGGGAAATTCATCTTTTTCTGCAGCAACATTTACACTGTGCTTCTCAGTTACTTTTATGTCTCAGTCAAACGCCTCAGTGCAGTTTAACAGGTGGACTGGTCAGGTGGGGTCAGCAGATGTGTGTCAGAGTGGTTTGAGGAGAAGAAGAGTCAAAAGTGACCCTGCTACCTCTTTAGCTATCCTCTTGCACAGGCTCCATAGATACAGGAGAAACAAACTGTTCATTTCACAAAATCCAGCAGTCCCTTACTTGTGTCCTTTGAGTTGCACATGTTGCACTTCTTAGTTGGTTCAAATCCCATGATATGATGTTTAAAACCGATCTTAAAAATCAAAAAAAGTGTTCAGAGTGTGAGCCAGGTAGCCACAAACGCAGCCAACTACTCCATATGTACTGGGCCAAAATAAATGTTACTTTGTTAGGCTACATGAAAAAAATCTGGAACAGTAAAAACAAACTGATTATCAGGGGGCAGAGTTTTTCTGTGACTGTAATGCTAAGAACAACTAGCATGCTAGCTGTGCACTTCCTGATTGTGAGAGGATAAAATGACATCACACAGCGGTGTAATTTTTACCTAAAGTGCAGCTTTTACAATATTTTTGTACTGGAACAAATCAAATTTCACTTTATTGTGTGAAAATCAGATACAGATCCTTAAAAATTATTCAAACAGTTCGGCCTATTTTCTGGTTATGCCTTGAAGGTCGACTGCTTCGTTCTCCTGGGTAATGCCTTTATCACAGACAGGAAATCAAAAGCTCAGTGCACCTCCTGCTTTTGTCCACGGGCTCAGGGAGAAATGTGCTCGTCAAAGCTTCTTCCGTGATTAAAACAACATTGTGAAAGCTGCATGAATCCAAACTCATTGTACATGCACAGTACTGTCACAACATGAAGGAGGATTCCTGTAAACTTATTAGTCAGTGTCATTTAACTTTCAAACTGGCTCCAGGCAACATCGGTCCCAACTGAAGTTTGTAATGTCAGATAATTACATGCTGAGTAAACTGGATTGTGTGGCCTATATTTTTCTAGTACGCTTATGTTTTTGTTTTAGCGTGTGTGAACATATCAGAATCAAACTTTAAGCCACATTATAATGCCTCATTTATATAATGTTACCTCATCAAAAGCATACATGGAGATGTTTATTGTTTAATTCACAAATGTTTGAGTAACTCTGACTATTAGTCTGTCTACGTTTTCGAAGCTCAAAGTGCTCTGTTCCACCTTGTGATGTCATGCAGTGGTTTTCAGCTGCTTTTTACCTTTGGTTCAGTAGAGAATGGCAGTTCGAGGGCTTAAATTATCCAGATGATTCTGGGAAGGAGTGTTTTCTATTTGAGAGAAGAATTTAACCTAACATGCAAAGTTTGTGTGTTACATGTGTTAACAGCAGAGGCGGCGCTACTATTAGGCAACAGTAGGCAGCCGCTTAGGGCCCCGAACCTGGAGGGGCCCCTAATCAATTGTCCTCAGTGCCATTATGGGCTGAGGCCTCTGAGCAATTTGATTTTTGCTCAATATGACATTAAATGAGAGTAGTTTACTTTTAAACAAACTAAAAAACACCATCAAAATAGTATCTGACTGTCAAATTTATTTTAACTGTCAAATTTAACTGTCGAAATGTATTCCCCCTTTTCCCTGTTAGAATGGAGTAGTCAGCTTGACCCTGATTTGAACATAATCATAGCGTAATCATATATAATGGATGTAAACAAAAATGTAATTATACTAGCAAAAAAATAAAACTACTTTCAGCTCTGGTTATCTAGTAGGCTTCCTAACTAATAAGACAAGTTTCCAATCCACCATAATTCAAATAGAAATGTGCATGTCTCAAGAACAATGGGGAAAAATAGACAATAAATATATATATATGTAAAAAAACAAAAAAAACAAAACAACAAAATAATGCATTACAGTGAGGGCCCTAACTCAAGTTTGCCTAAGGCCCCCAAATTGTTAACTCCGCCACTGTGTGTTAATGAAACAAAACACAACTCATCATATGTTTGTGATGAGGAAACAACATTATAACATAGATCAGAAAATTCGTCAAGCCAAATAATTATGTGTCAATCATTTTCATTTACTTCTTTAAGTTTAGTTTAGTCGCTGATGTTCTTAATGTTGCTGCTAATGTGGAAGCAAGAGAAAACGAAATAGAATTTCACTCTTTTAAGATGAATATGACACACCTACACTTGTTATCTTGTTATGTTCGGTTTCTTAAATGAGATGTGTCCAGTGCACTTATTATTATTGCTGTCTAAATTATTATTGTTGTTGTACTGAAACTGCACAACAAATGTCTCTGTCAAAGAACAATAAAGGTTTTTAAGTGATTGACCTTTATCCCTGGCAACTATTCGTACAAAGTTTGACAAGCAAAATGCGGAAATAGCAAAAAAAAAAAAAAAAAAAAAAAGAAGTAAACAAGACCGAACATAACAGTGACTAAAAATGTGAATTAGAAAACATATTGAAAGACTACTCAAAAAGCTATTTTCATGGGGCCAATGAGACAACACTATTACCTTTTAGTGTTTGGTCTAACAAATAAGGCAAAAATATTCACTTTTAATAACAAAAGGAATGCCTTGGCAATCTGGAGATCTGATGTCCGTGTGTGCCAGAGGGCTCAGTAGACTTTCTCCACAGAACTAACTTATGAATAGACTGTTATTGCTAGAGCTTCACTGATCAGTTACAATCAGTGTGAGTGCATTAAGACTTCACCATGCATCTGTGAATTAACGTAGAAATACAATTATGTATAAATAAATACTGGCAATTTCATATGTGGAAAATTCCCAAACAACAATTCCCTCAAATAATGAACTCATGGTTTACACTGGACCAAGAGAAAACATGGAGGCCAGGGCTAAGCAGCTTTTCTGTAAATCCTGATGAATAGAAGCTACAGGGAGAGAGAGAGATAGCACTATCAGAGTGAGAGATTAGCAAACAGAACACAGCGGCCTACATCACACATCACACAGGAATCAACCATGAAAGGATCCGTACAATAATGATGTGAATGAGTCTTTTGGGTTGTTTAATAACTGAAAACATGCATTTCTGTGCTGTGACAGTCTCACACTGCCAGCTCACAGAGGTACACTGTAAAATCTAACACTAGGGTTAACTTGCATTCAGCTCGTTTACTTTACTCACAGCTACGAATTTGTGGATCTTAATGATTGTGGTAAAGTAAGAGTTACTTTCAGGGTGTAAAAGCAAATTACTTGTCAATTAGATTAAGTTGAACATGAATGAGACAAGTAACTCTAACAGTGACATATTATTGCCAAGAGTCCAGCTCCATTTCCCAGTCTGTTCCGGTCCTCCTTTTGCCTCCTTGCTGTTTTTCCCACAGCTGCCATTCATTTCCTAATCATCCCAGGGCGTCTCTATGTCCTCCCTCTGTTGTATATATACTCCCTCTGTTCATTCAGTCTGTGCCAGATTATACCTGGTCACCTATTTTGTTTCTTCCAGCATTTTTTGAGCTCTAAGTGCAGGGGCCTTGCTTGAGTTGACATGGACTGACTGAGCTTTATTATTTTACTGTTACACATGTTAATATGTGGTTTGAACTTAAGTTGAACAAAAGTTTTGCTATGTTTTTATCAAAGACAAATAAACATTCAACTCCTTGTGTACCTGATGCAGATCTAAATGGCATTATTGTAGAATAGAACCTGTTTTTACATTTACTTACTCGATTCAAGGCAATCGGTTTCAATGGTTTTATCAAGTAAAATGAAATTACTGTTAAAGTAAAGGTTACTACATATTTCAGATTCAAGGAACTGGCTGTTTAGTTGGCACAGCTTCACAACATGAGTTCTATGAATGAAAACTAAAGTTCACTGCTGTGCTTATTTACATGAAAGAGGAATTTACTGTACACTACACTGAGGAATCACTTGTAAACTTAAGATTCACAGTCCATTTTAGCCAGATTTTTCAAGGCAATCAGTTTCCTAGATTTTTTCAACTAATGTCTACTTATTTGATTTTACAGTGTATAATACTCCTTACAGCAGAAGCATAGACAGAGTGTGTTGTATGTGAGTTGTGCGCATTGTATGTGTATTGTGTGCGTGTTAGTCATGGTCATGGTCACATCAAGGAATCACTCACCCATTCACACACACATTCATACACCAGTGCAAACAGAAGCAAGGTGGGTTATTAAGTGAAGGGAGCTGGAGTCATGCAGCCAACCTGTGTGTCTGATAAATTATGCCTAGAGCAGGATTCAAACTGCCAACCTTCAGATCAGTGGACAAACTCTGATGTGTTCTGTGTGGTGTGTAAGTTATGTGTTTTGTGAGTTGTATTTTGTGTCGTGCATGTAGTTGTATATGTACTGCATGCTGTGTGAAACTTTTTTTGTGTTGAGTCTGTGTGTGTCGTGATGATGGTGTGTGTGTGTGTGTGTGTGTATGAGACATGCTGTTGTGCTCCGGGGCAGTGTCTGTTCTGACATGAGCTGGCTGGACACTTGCTCCTGCTGCACGTGGACCCCTCTGCTCCCAAATCCTCATGTGCAGAGTGAGAAACCAAAAATATACACAAGTCACTGTCCTATTACTCTAAAATAACTCAAGATAGATTGCATTTTTTATAGTTTAGTGATAGTTTTTAGTTTAGATTTTGAGGAAATACTAATTTGTATCGACACCCACAAATGCAACAGGGTTTGGAGAGTAGAATGAGACAGAAAAATACATTTCACCTAAATTGTTTTTCATATTCCGCTATGAAAAAGAATTGTCAAAAATATTGTAAATCAGACATTAATCGATATTAAAACTAGTCGATACTCATTTGAGCATGTATCGATACTAAAAAGTCACATTTCCTGTCAAGTCAGCCAAGCCAAGTCAGTTTCCTGAATAGTTTTAGAATGATCTTGAGCTGTATCAGAACAAGTATAAGCGCACATAGACTAGTATGTGCCCATGGACCACTGTGGAACCTACCTGAACCACTGAGGGATTACACAAACATAAGGACAAGTGGTAAAATAAAAGAAAGTACTATGATTTAATGTTGTAAATCACTTTCTATTGTCTAAAGAGAGTGTTTTTAATTATCATTGTGGTATCGGAATCGGTATTGAGTATCGAATCTTATCTTTAGTATTAAAAACCAAGTTTGAAATGTTAGTGTTGTGACAACACTACTACGGAGACAAAACAGTATAGGGGAGGCCTGCAGGAAGAGCCAAATGATTCTGTTCCATATGTCAGTTCCTCAAAGAAACAGCAGCAAAAGTAACCAAAACTTTGACACAAGAGTAGATCTACTTCAAAAATAAAATTATACAAGTAAAGGTCAAAGTATAATGACCTATAATCTAATCCATTTGTTTATTTTAGATCTTAAAATTGTTCTATTCCTCAAAGATTGTTTGACATTGATAAATAAACCTTGAGAATACAGGCAAAATACAGTCTATTCATTCAACGTGCATGTGTCTGGGTCCTGTACTGACTAGTGATGGGACTTTCAGATCCTTTGTGGGCTCCGAATCTTTTGGATCACCTCATTTCAAAGAGCCACTCAGAAGATTGGCTTATTTATTATTATTTATTCATATGACAAATACCAATGTGAGAACTAATTTTATCTACAAACTCTGTTTAAAATGGCCCAAACTGAGAGTGAGACTGTGTGAGGAACTTTTAGAATTAAATATCTAAATAAAACATTACACTACTAAAAAATACTCAAGAAAAAGTAAAAGTATCATGAAAAAAAATCTACTTAAGTAAAAGTTTTAAGTACTTAAAGAGTAAAAAGACAATTAAAAGATAAAATGCAGTGATTTTCATAAAGAATTTAGCTGACTTTAAGTGATTCAGTTTATTTCGTAATTTTTATAGCTGTTTTTTTTGTTTTTGTGTATTTGGTTTGCTCAAAATTTGGATAGAATGTCAAAAATGAAATGTGCTAAAAAATGTAGTTGAGTAAGTGGCATCAGCTTGTTTCTATGGGGTTAGATAAATGTAATGCCATATTGCAGATCATTTCAGGCAAAACAATAACATCTTCATGGAGACAAGCAGACAACAGGCCCTCAGCCAGAAAAGTTACACAGTGCACCTTTAAGGACCTGTTCAAAAGAGCCAATTTGTTCACGATTTTCACATCACTAGCACTGAAATAAATAAACTTGGATTGCACGTTTTGCATGTGAAATTATGCAGATAAAACTTCAACAGTATTTTTTAATCTGTGTGAATTTCAGATTGTTACTCACTTTTTGTGAGTTTTAATGATGTTTGCTTTTGGTGTTCCCAGTCTAATAATACTAACAGGTAAGTCTATTTGAATATATCCAGGATCCTTTGACTTTTGGGATGGTCTGTGTTATAAGACTTGGACAACAGTTTGTTTCTCATGGTGTTTCAGAGTAGCCCGATTCATCAGCCACTTCGTGGAAACTGTTTGACCTTAGTTTCCACTTCGTGGAAACTGTCTGAACTGTCTGAGCATTAGAATTCGTTTGCTCGATGGTAGGCGGGTAAATTTTTTTATTTAACCAGTCGCTGCTGTTTGGTTGTGACGTATGAAATGCCAAATCCCGTAGGAAGAAGGGCAATAACGTCTTTCCCCTTGATAAAATTCACCAAACATTCTCTTTGTTCCGGCTTTAAATCTTCAATCTCAGGAATCGTTGCCAACACAGAATGTATATCTTCATCTACATCCATCTAGACCACTTTGTTTACTGTTGTGCTGTACCACAAAAGGGACCCGTCTAATGTATTCTGATTCCTGATCTAGTCGCTGGAGAGAAATGAAATTGAGTGGAGGCACTAGGTGGCACCAGCCTGACTAGTCTCAGAGTGTCTGAATATTCAAAGATTTATACTTAAAGGTGCATTGTTAACTTTTCCGGTGGAAGGTCCGTCACCTGCTTGAATCTATGTATTTTTTATTGCTCAGCCTGGAATGTTCCACAGTATGACATTAAACAGCTCCACCTTACATTTATTCAACTACAGATGGTTTTACAGCTCAAAAAAGCCTAGAAAAACAGATATTCTGACTGTGAGCATAGTCGCCTCTCCACAGATCTGACCTGTAACTTGGTCTGGTATGGTCTCCATGATGATAGAAAGGTTTAATACCATACTGTGAAATATTACAAAGCAATAGCATCTTCATGGACCCTCCACCAGAAAAGTTACACAATGCACCTTTAATGTATACAACAGCATAGATAAAAGACTTACATAGGAGATCCCAACGAAAAACTGGAATGTTTTATAATTATTTATTCTGTTTCTATATGGTCTGTGAGAACTTGAACTCATTGTATATTGGTATTTGGATGTACAAATCATGCAGTGAATGGCTTTACATCAATACATAATGACAAATAAATAAAAGCAACTAAAACAATTCCAACATTTGTGTAAGCTTTTAATCACACCAACAGATAATTATTTTAACACTCAAATTGTCTGTTGTTATTTCTTTTTGGTCTAATTAAAAAAAAAAAAAAAAAAAATCCCAATTTTTCATAAGAATTGCTGGTGTCAAAGGATAAATTTATTTTTATTTTTCTCATTTTCATTTTAGTAACAACCAAAAAACAAACAAACAAATTAAAAAAGAGCTTCCTCGAAATATCAGTATTGACCATTTACGTGTTTACACATCGTCTTTTTTTCTAACAACACTGGACCTTCAGTTGTCTATGCTTGTCAAAATAAATGCCATTTGAATGTCTGGGCATATATACTTTCTTACTTACTGCCTATAGACCTGTATTTACACAAACGGTATTTACCAAACTTGTCAAATCTTGTTTGAAAATCCTGGTACAGATCCTCCTTCAGATTTACACCTAATATTTAGTGCAGTATTTAAGTCCTGCTTTTGAGGTTGGATGTCACAAGAACCATGGCCCACACTCTACTGAGTCTTGTACTGATCTGCGCCTGCCTGGGTAAGTTTGTTCTTGTTAAGTTTGAAGGTGCATTGTGTGACTTTTCTGATGGAGGTTCCATGAAATGCTTGTCTCCATAAAGTAAAATGATTTAAATTGGAAAATCTGAAAAAACTAGGAAAGATTCTTTTGCAAAATAAATACAGTACATCATTAAAGGTGCATTGTTGGTGTAGGAATGTTCCACAGTATGGTACAGTACAGCTCCACCTTACATTTATTCAGTTTTTGGTGGTTTTATGGCTGAAAAATACCTAGAAAAACAGGCATTCGGACATGGAGTTCCAGAGATCTGACCCATAACTTGGTCTGGTTTGGTGTCCGTAAAGATAGAAAGGTTTAATAGCATACTGTGAAAGATTCCAGACAAAGTATTAACATCTCCGCGGAGAAAAGTATTTGATGGGGTCTCCACCAAAAAAGTTACAATGCACCTTTAAAGGGACAGTCTGGAATTTTGGACATAGGGCCTCAATTTCTTAGTGAGCCACAGTGTTGGAGACGTGTGGAGACACTTTTTAAAATATTCCATCCAGTCCTTGTATTTGCCGAGGTCGTTAATGCTAGGCTAGTGCATGTCAATGGCCATATTTAGCCTGTCGCTAAAAACAGTCTTACCCACTCCACAAAGCACCTGAAGCGAATCTATTATTACACCAGACTGTCAACTGTAAATGTGTTAAAAGAATAATGTTTGAAATAAAATTAAACTGAACTGAATCGTCGCATGTTGAGGGACTATTTTCTCAGCAGCAGTAGAATTTTACTTTGCCAGTAAGATTGGTGCTAGGTGATATCAGTCCACCGCTGCCAAGCTTTCTATCAGGAAGTACAACTCAGTGCTCAGACAGAAATTCTTCAAATGCAAGGTTAATTTTACTTCTAAAATTATTCTATCAACACAGACATTTACATCGACAGTCTAGCGTAATAATAGATTTGCTTCTGTTGCTTTGTGGAGTGGGTAAGACTGTTTTTAGTGGCCATTGACATGCACTAGCCTAGCACCAGTGACCTCTGCAAATACAAGGACTGGATGGAATATTTAAAAAAGTGTCTCCACACATGTCCAACACTTTGGCTCACTAGGAAATGAGGTCCTATGTCCAAAATTCCGGACTGTCCCTTTAAGTCTTGCTTAGATTTAGTTTTAGTTCTGGTACAACAACTCACCCTTATGTGACAGATAACCCTATGTCCTGTCAATCATTATATTATCTTTGCACTGCTTTTCCTTATGACGTCTTATATCACTGTGAGATACTGTATTTATATTACTATTTTTTCTACTTATTTGTACATACATATTTATATAATTATGCCTTATTGAATTTAACAATGACATTAATATTTTTGCTCTTTGTTATTTTATTATATTATGAAGTGTTAGCTACTCTGTCCAAATAATTTCCTTGTGTATCAGTAAAGTTTGTCTAAGTCTATGTTGATTTTCCTTCAGGCTCATATGGAGTCTTCAGTGAGCTTCTCTGTGACGAACATCTCAGTGAAGATGTGAAGTTCTCCACGAAAAAATCCCGAATCAGGACTTCTCCGAGCGTACGCCACTGTCAGCTCATGTGCAGCCAAGAACCAGAATGCTTTGTGTTTGCGTTCCATGGGCCATCTGCATCAACCAGGTACAGTAAAGCTATATTCTACAGCCCGACGATATGAAGGGCCAAACATTAAAGGTGCATTGTGTAACTTATTCTTTTTCTTTCTTTCTTTCTGTACCACAGGAAGTACTTCTGTTATATGTGGAAAAGTGGAACTCTCAAAATCAAAAACAGCACTGGAATCACCTCTGGATACAACCTTCGAGGCTGCCAGTTTAAAAGTAAATTAAACTGGGCTGGGACTTAGTTCTTCATTAGTCCTGGTTTAGTGCTGGTTTTGACCTGGTTTAGACCTGTTTCAGTCCTGGTTTAGTCATGGTTTAGTTCTGATTAAGTCCTGGTTTTGTCATGGTTTAGTTCTGGTTAAGTCTGGGCTCAGCTCCTTGTTTAGTCCTGGTTTAGGTCTGGTTCAGTCCTGGTTCAGTCTTGTTTTAGATTTGGTTTAATCCTGGTTTAGTGCTGGTTTAGTCTTGATTTAGTCCAGGTTTAGTCCAGGTTTTGATTTACGCCTGGTTTAGTCCTGTTAAATCCTGGTTCAGACCTGGTTTAGTTCTGGTTTCATCCTGGTATAGAGCTGGTTTAGACCAGGTTTAGACATGGTTTAGTTCTGGTTTAGTTTTGCTTTAGATTTGGTTTAATCCTGGTTTAGACCTTGTTTAGTCCTGGTTCATTTCGGGTTTACTTCTGGTTCATTCTTGGTTTAGTCCTGGTTTTGATTTAGTCTTAGTTTAGTCCTAGTTTTGTCCCTGGTTCATATGTCCGTCTTCTCCTCAGAACCTTGTTTCGATGAAGTGTACGAGGGACTGAAATTCAGTAACAGACCGTATGAAACTGTTCAAACTGAAAACCCTGACCAGTGCAGAGAGAAGTGCCGCCAAGACCAACACTGCTCATTCTACACCTACTACAATGAAGGGTACAAGTATTTCACTCCTTACACCACCAGATATGAGCAGTACTTATTTGTGTTAACTTGAGTCGTTTTACAACTACAGATTCAAGAGTAGTTTTCACATTTATTTCTCCTTCAGTACAAGATTTGAATCTGCATACACTTTTTACTCAAGTACAGAAGAGGATTTGGAAATTATTACTTACGCACAGTTTAATAATGTGTGATTAATAATTTGACAGAAATGTAATTGGAAGAACTAATCATTAAAGACCTCATATTTTTATATAGACATATATTTCTGGTCTATGTTATTATGTTGTTTCCTCATCACAAATAGATGCGTTTTGTTTCATTCACACATGTTTAACATACAAATTCTGCATATTTAGACTGAGTTCTTCTCTCAAACAGATCTGCCTTGTGATGTCATGTGATAATACGGGAAGTGCTCCACTGTGTTCCTCTGTACGGCTCCATACTCTATACTGCTATAGGATAATTTTAGCACTGGAATTTCCCGTCTCTTCTAAACTAAAGGTTAAAGGAGCTGTTAGCATTAAGTGACATCAGAAAGTGGAACAGAGCATTTTGAGCTTTGAAGATGTAGACAAACTAATAATAAAGATTTATTCAAGCATGTGTGAATGAAACAAAACACAACTCCAGGTATGTTTTTGAGTAGGTAACAATGTTATAAGATGGCTTAAAGCTTACAAAAGTCAATTTTGCATAATATAGGACATTTAAATTATGCATGAAATTGCTTGTGTCTAAACGATACACCACAGGCATTAAAATGATTTAACACAGTCCTCAGCTTTTATCAACCAAAACAAAGCTAGCTGAATTTAATAACAATACTGACGATGCGAGGTAAGAATAAAAGTTTGGTGAATTAAAGCTACTTAATAGTATTATTTTAGTTATTGTAAAAAAAAAAAAAAATCAAGTGTATTTCAATAAATGTGGTCCAATATTGATTATATCTCTCTATATATTTATCTATATCTATCCTGTGTTGTGTATAGTTCCAAGTGTGAGCTGAAGTTCACAATGCCAATTCCCACACCTACTTTTCAACGCATGGATGAAGTCTTCAGTGGATTCTCCAACAATCTGGACGAGGACTTTGGCTCTGGAGAAGGTCTGCTAATGTTTACTTATGCATTAGGTTCTGGTTTAGTCCTGGTTTAGACTTGGTTTAGACTTGGTTTAGTTCTGATTTAGACCTGGTACACATGCATTAACTTGAACCTATACACTTTCTTTAAGAACAAAATCACATTGAAGTATTGTGTAAGATCAAAATAAGTCATCTGTTTCCTGTCTGCATCTAATTATAAAACGCTTCATTGGCCAGTATTTAGGACTTTTGCAGTTGGCATGCTAGTTACTGTGATGGAAAGGCTAACTATGCACACACACATCTTGTATATTTGGGCTACACAGAGAACACTCTGTTCCACCTTGTGACGTCATGTGGTAATACAGAAATACTCCACTGTGTTTTTAAACTCCATACAGCTTCACAAGGATCATTTGGATGATTTCAGAATTGCCAGTCTCTACTGAGCTAAAGGTAAAAGGCAGATGTTGATACCACCACTACATGACATCACAAGGTGGAACAGAGCATTTTGAGCTTTGGAGATGTAGACAGACTAATAATAAAGGATTACTCAAACAGTGGGAATGAAACGAAACACAACTCTGGGTATGTTTTTGAGGAGATAACACCATTATAACAACGCTTAAAGCTCACAAGAGTCAAATTTTTGTAATTAAAACCTTTAGTAATAAACGCTGACAGCTAAACCTGCCATTTCCTCTTCTCAGTGTGCCCCTCACAGCTGTATCGGGACAAGCAGCTGGAGGGTGGGCGTTATCCTATTAAGTTCAGTGCCATCTCTGCCCAGCACTGCCAGGCTCTGTGCAACATCTACCCCGAATGCCAAGTCTTCAAGTACTACAGGTAGGATTCAGACCACAAACATCCCAGTCAGATAAAAGGCAAATTTACAGGTCTGATCTGTTACTTTTCTATGCACCAGAAACTACGTAAAGGGACCAAACTGTTACATGAAGTCTGAAACAAGGTTGATCTCTGAGGTCATCACAGAGCATCAAGGAGTGACATCCGGCAGGGTCCAGAAGGGATGTAAAGTGGACTTCAGTGAGTAAAACAAGTTTTGCCTATGACTAGACTACTCACATTACTGCAGATGACAAGTTTGGATGATTCTCTAATTTTGACTTAATGTGGTGGGATAATACCTGCTGTAAATATAGTGTGTGGTTTTAGTAGAGCAAAATGAGAAGACGAAGATGAAAAAACATTGTTGAAATTGAAGCAGAATGGCAGTGGAGCAGTGAAAATTTGAAATAAGATGAGATTCAAGATGATGAAGAGAGTTAAAGAACATAAATTACTGAATATTCTGATTTGAAACGTTTCAAGAGAGTTGAGAGTATTATATTTTGATTTCATTATTTATTCTGCACTTTATAATATAATTTTAGTTCTTTTTTATTTTAAAATTTTTTTTTGGATTGGTTGAAATTAAATTGTAGTTTTACACCAGCGGAGCAGGAATTTGAGAAGAGAAGATGAAAAAAATGTTGAAAATTACAGATAGTAGAGAGTTTCATATTGATGATTTCACACTGGAGAGAATATAATGACTATTATTTATTTTTGCATAAAATATTCACACTTGTTTTCCTAATTTGGCAATCTTTTAGGTTTAAAATTTTACTTCCTGGTTGGAAAATTGGAGAATTACAGAAATTATTATATGACAAATACAAATATAAGAAAGCACCTTTATTGTGTTCACATCATGCTTTAAGTAGCTGAAAAAAATGTTTCTTGTTTGTAAATTGTCAAACTTTTGGATAGAATTCTCCCTAGTGAGATGTCATCATTATGTGTTAGAACGCTTTACTTCCTGCAATTTTCAAAAATATTTTTCAACATTTCTTCCCAAATTTCTTCATTATTGCTGTAAAACTATAATTTATATTTACAATGGTTAAAATCCTTAAAATAATTTGAATAATTTTATGGACTTGCTTAATTATTTTTTATGCTTTCTTTTCTTAAATGTGTTAATTGGGCATTGTGTAACTTTTCTGGTGGAGGGTCTGTCATATAATTTTCTCTATAGAGATGTTATTTCTTCATCCTGAATATTTCACAGTATGATATTAAATCTTTCTATCTTCATGGAGCCCAAACTAGACCAAGTTACAAGCCAGATCTGTGGAAAGGCAACCCCTCTCATAGTCAGAATGTCTGTTTTTCTAAGTATGTTTAAGCTATAAAACCACCTGTAATTGAATAGATGTAGGGTAGAGCTGTTTAATGTCATACTGTGGAACATTCCGGGCAAAGCAATAACATCTCCATGGAGAAAAATGTACGGACTCTCCATCAGAAAAGTTACATAATGGACCTTTAATTTTTTCTATTGTGCACTTTGGAGATTCTGAGTTGCTGTTATACAAATAAAGCTATAAAGTTATTATATCTTGCCCAAAAGACTCCTCTAACTCTGATTGTGATCTCTAGGCTGGAAAAATGACGTTGTGAATGGATCTTTGTCCGGCTCAGCATTTAACGTTACTGTCAAAGCTGATCTTGAATGTAAGAAAGCCTGCAATGACGAACCCAACTGTCTGTTCTACCTCTATGTCTCAATGAATCATCCTGCAGTCAAGCACAGGTAAGAAGATCCACAAACTTTATTGATCCACAAGGGGAATTATTTGGACACAGTAGCTCACACATCACAACACTAGGTGAAAGTAGATTAGTTGGTAGAGTGTTTGTCCACTGATTTAAAGGTTGGAGGTTCAAATCCTGCTCTCGACATGTAAAACATCATTGGTTGAGTGGTCAGGTTGGCAGCTCCTACAGATGAATGCTGTTGTTGTGTCTTTGGGCAAGACATTTAACACTCCTCGCCCCCAGTGTCTGTGTTCACTTGTGTAAGAATGGGTGAGTTGTTCCTTGATGTAAAGTGTTTTGAGCGCCTCGAAGGTGTATAATATATAAAAATGTGACCACTCACCGATATTATATATATTATAATAACAAAGAGCAAAAATATAAATGATAATAATAACACATCAAAATAAGTAGCAAAAATGGCAAGAGACTGGTGTAAAATATATAGGAAATAATTATTGGGTTTATAATCCCACTAAAATGTTTAAGTCTGTGTTTTGTTTTTCATTCTTTCAGGGGGAAATGTTACCTCAAACGGGACTTGACTTTACCACGACCAAATGTCTTTCCGAGACCTGGTACTGTCTCAGGTTTTGTGATGAACTGCTGATGGTAGTGTCAAATGAAATAATATCAAATAAACAACAACTAAAACAAGAGTTGTGTCAAATTAAAGATTTTGTTTTGTTGTCTTTTTTAACATGCAACACAGACATGTAATTTAAATGTCCATTGTGTGACTTTTCTGGTGGAGGGTCCATGGAGATGTTATTGCTTTGTCTGGAATGTTTCACAGTATGGCATTAATGGCGAGGTCAGGTCAGATCTGTGGAAAGACAACACCCCTTATAATCACAATGCCTGTTGCTGTAGGTGTTTGTGAGCTATAAAACCATATGATAATGTGAATAGTTGTTTAATGTCATACCGTGGCACATCCAGGCAGAGCAATGACGTATCCATAGAAACAACCAATCAAAAAGTTATTTAGTGCACCTTTTAACAGTAGTAATTACAAAACTGGGCCTAATCCTGATCACTAGAAACTTTGACTGTCAGGGAGAGACAGTAGATATGATACACACATATCCAGAGGTGAGTGGTATTCAGTTACATGTACTGTTTAAGGAAATTGTACTTTTCTGGCTGCATACTTTTACTCCCACTTGAGTAATATTTTATTGAAGTACCAGTACTCTTACTTGAGTAAAAGCTGTTTTTCCTCTACAAGTAACACAAACTTTATGCTGACAATATGAAATGATTTGAAAGTTTGTGTTTCTTACACCACTCCTTCAAATATAATTCAATTTTTTTCTCATTCTCATTTGTGCCCATCCTTTCAAAATATCAGATTTTTTGCATTATTTAACATTTTGTCCTTCAAATTACATTAACTTCAAATTATAAATCAGATGTTAACATCCTGACAGTTACTCTTTAATTTACTCTCTTCTTTGAGTAGTACTTTTCCCAAAGACTTTTTACTCTAATTTATTTCACAGTGTGACATTAAACAGCTCTACCTTACATTTATTCAATTACAGGTGTTTTTATTGCTCAAAAATACGTAGAAAAACAGACATTCTGACTGTGAGCGGGGCTGACTCTCAACAGATGTGAACTTTAACGTGGTCTGGTTTGGTCTACATGAACGTTTAATACTGTGAGACATACCAGACAAAGCAATAACATCTCCAAGCATTTAATGGACTCTCCTCCAGAAGTTACACAACGCACCTTTAAGTATCACATAACACACAAGAGGCAGACTTAAATTTCACTCTTTATTTAAATAGATTTACAGCAGGAATGGGACCGTCTTCATCCCCTGTATTAGAACATTTACAGTACATTTGATACAAACTACAATACCATGGCAGATATAGCTAGCTCATCAAAATAATATTGCACAATTATCGGTAGTCTATACACAGAGTCATTTAAGGTGCTTTCAAAATATTCTTCTTGTTTACACTTTCTTTAAAATCCTTTATTTCCAACAGTTTTGTCAAAAGGGACTTCATTACATTGCATTATGTAAAGCTGCACTGAGAAAGTTTTCTGGTGGGGGGGGGGTCTGTCACCTGCTTGTCTCAATGGAAATGTTATTGCATTGCTTAGAACGTCCCAAATGAATGGCCTTAAACTATTAATATCTCCATGGAGACAAGCAGGTAACACCATGAGGCCAAGTTACAGGTCAGATCAATGGAATGGCAGTCCAGCTTACAGTAAGAATGTTTTTCAGTGTATTTTTAAGCAATAAAAACATTGCAATACTGTGGAACATTCTCATCAAACCTATAACACCTTCATGGACATGACCCGGTAGCGTACTCTCCACCAGTAAAGTTACACAGTGCACCTTTAATTTTGACAGCCCTACTAAAAAAGGGAGAAAACAAAAGCTTCACCCTATGTCACCCACACAGAATTTCAATTTCAGTGACGTGTCGCAAGCTCAACCAATAGGCCCACTCGGTTAAAGCCGGAGAATGGTGTTATATGTGGTGAGGAGGAAGGGGGCGGAGTTACATCATGGCCATGGGGTTAGGTGGCGCCCAAGCAGATCTCAGTTTGTCACAGCGCATCACATCAGCCGGTGAACAGGACCGCACACATCCGGATAGACAATACGCACTGACAACTGCGCCAGACCTGGATTATACAACTCAATGATGTGCAAAATAAGCAAACGTTAACGTGAAATGTCATATCCTAATAATATTTAGTTTTATTAGCTTTATCAATAGTTTTCACTGTATGACAGTTTTTGGTAAAGCTATTTTGGGCTTACAGTGACCAATGGACATTGTAATCACTCTTCCATTTTATGCTACAAAATCTTGCCTACAAAATTTTCAAATGATCATATTCAGGCAAATCACGAATATGGTTTAAAAATTTCTTTTTCAAATCCCTTACCACAAATATAAGCACTGACATTTAACAGTCTCAGTTCATACTCAACTTAACACTTTCCTTTTAGCTTACACAATGTCAACACTGTACACCTTTATATGACTGTACAATATATTCACAGCTTTATTCAATAATTACAAAAGTCATTACATTCATTCATCATCAATAATAAAAACAAAAAAAAGATTCAAAAGGATAAAAAGTTAGCACACCCATGCAATTTTGAATGTCTTCCACAAGGCCGCCAACTAAGGCAAAAAAAAACAAAACCATAACATTGTTACAAAACTCCAAACAAAAATATAACGTGATGTGAACGAAAGAAAGTAGGTAGTGAGTCGTTGAAGTCCGTTTGACGAAAGATCCAAAATGAATGAGTTATGTGCAAATAAATTCAAATATTTCTATACACTATAAACATTTTTAGACAGTATAGCTCTGTTCAGACAGTGCTGCCATGTTTTCCTACTTAGGGAAAAATACAACTAGAAAACGGGTTCATCTAATACTTCCTGGACCTGGCACCACTCTGTCTCAAAGTTCAACAAGCAAATAACTGTTATCTGTTTTTAAAATTCACAGTAAAATCAATATTTACCAGTTTTCGCTACGTCTTACTCACATGAACTTTAGAAACAGCTAATGCCCTGACCCAGTTGAGAACAAACTGGTTTAGATCACCCATTTTTGAATTGCTTTAAAATAAACTAAACCAGGCACCCCAACCCTGGCGAGCTTGCCCAATCCCCACACTTCCCTTAAGGTCCCAACGACATTAAAGCAGGGAAAACACTAGCAGCAGCAGTTCTGAAATCTGCGTATAGTGAGGATGCGTTGACTGTTGACTGTGGAGAAAGTAGAACGTGCTGTCCGCCGTGACACTTCCGACGCCATCTCCCGCATCTCAGCTCCTTCACTTGCGACTTATTCTTCTTTTTCTTCTCTTCGTTTAAGGCTAGCGTTGTGTTCAGGGTGTCTGCTGGGCTTGGACCTTCTCCGTCATCTGTTTGGCACTGTAGTAGGACAGGCTCAGACCCATAATGGCCAGCATCATGGCGATCTGGTTGACGGCACGGTCCTGGGGTTGGGTCTGGATCTCACCCGCCACTTGTCTCTGCACAGAAGACAAAAAAGACTAAAGGTTAAAAAGGTTAAAGGTTAGGATGATGGGAAGATTAACGAGAGCTTTCTGAAACGTGTCCAGTCAAGTCTGAGATCAGTCAATAAGGAAAACTGTTTTGACAAGACCCCATCCCACTAAGTACTTCAGGCTTCTCTTTTGAGGGATTATCAGTTGACTCCCTGACAAAGAAAGTGACCAGTAGCTAAACAAACCTGCATATTTTTTGTGTTTATAATGGTCCCTGTATGCAAATATGACCTCTTTTAAACAATGCACATCTGGCAGAGGGTGGTGGCCTCGGTCCATCTCTCAAGACAGACATTTTGCCAAGATGATGTAACTAGAGATTACCAAATTTGTTGATATTTTTAATGCCCAATAAATTTCACACCCTTGTGAGCAGACTTTTACAAGCTTCTGTGTAAAATTTGAGATCACAGAACTCAGCTCACTGCAGCATAAAATGTGGGCCATTCAAACCAGGCTCATTTGAACAGTCTGTCTTTTGTGGTTCCAGCCAATGGCTTCCAGCACTCACAGGAATGTGTGCATTTGAAATACTAACACACGGCTGTCCACTGTCACTTATCTGAGAAGCCTATGTGCTGTTCCTATAAGAAGCCAGTTAAGTGATAAGAGGTGTAAAAGGGAGATTGGTGACATATATACAAACTCCCATACACTATACCAGGGCTGCCCAAACTTTTTTCAACAAGGGCTCCTCTATACTACATTCAGTCATAGTTATGTTAAAGGTACACTGTGTAACTTTCAGGTAGAGGGTCTGCCATCTGCTTGTCTTAATGGAAATGGTATTGCTTTGTCTAGAATGTCCCACAGTATTGCATTAAAAAATGTATTTTAGTCTCTCTTAGACCAAGTTACAAGTCTGTGGAGAGGCGAGCTCACTCACTGTAGGAATGCATGATGTTCATTGTATTTTTGAGCAGTTAAACACCTGTAATTAAATAAATGCAGCATAGATGAGTTTAATAGGAGTAGGAAACAAGTTTGTGGCAGACCCCCTACCACAAAAGTTGCACAATGCGCCTTTAATAGCCCCTTTCTATTACTTATTTGTGCACATTATATAAAATAGTTCTCGGTCCTTGATACAAATTGACGCCATGTTCAGCCTTTATGCAACTTTGAGGCACTTTCTTCGGTCTGCTGAGCAGAGTCCATATACAGCAATATAATCGGACAGGCTTTGTTTCCCAATTAGTGTAAATATGTGAACAATTACTGAGTACAATGGTCTCGGATGTATGGAGGAACCCACTATTGAGAAGTGGGCTATGTTAACAGATTGACACAAAGGAAATATGTGACAGTAAATTAGTGTCAGTGCTAATCGAATTATGGATGAAAAGCTCTGACTGACTGTATAACCAAATTCATTCAAGTGAACTTATAAGGTGCACTATGTAACTTTTTGGTTGTGGGCATGTTTCTACTGATATGTCATTGCTCTGCCTGGAATGTTCCACAGTATGACATTAAACAGCTCTACTTTACATTTAGTAATTACTGGTGGTTTTATGGCACAAAAATACATAGAAAAACAGGCAAAAAACAGTGGGGTTGCCTCTCCACAGATCTGACCTGTAATTTGGTCTGATTTGGTCTCCATGAAGCTAGAAAGATGACACCCTCCACCAGAAAAGTTACACAATGCACCTTTAAAGATTTACAACTCATTATTTAGGAATGCTACTGTAAGTACCTTGTACTTTATCCCGATGTATTGCCTCTTTATAAAGTTCTTTTAATGTTTTACTTTTATATAGCACTTTGAGATCTGTGTGCAACTGTGTGTTGGAGTACCTGGAGAAGGCGGAAGTATCCAGGAGTCAGTCTGCCCAGTCTGATGATCATGTCTGCTGCTGTGGAGGGCTGGAGCTCAGGGGGGCACTGGTGACCTGCACAGAAAATATAAAGAGGAGATATTTACAAAACTTAAATCCAAATAGGTAAAATAAATCAGTCCATTTTGTTGAACATAACTTGTGAAATTACTCGTTTATCTCACGGTCTGATCTGGATATTTTGATACAGATACTGGTCTTGTTGCTATGGCCGATAACTGATATAAATACAGCATGGCATTCAGAATCATTTTAAAAGATGCACTGTAACTTTCTGGAGAGTCTGCCACCTGGTTGTCTTCATGGAGATGTCACTGCTTTGTCTAGAATGTCCCACAGTATGGCATTAAACTAAACTTTTCTATAAAGACAAACCCATAAGTTACAGGTCAGGATCTGTGGAGAGTTTTTCATAGGATTTGAAAAACTAATTGAATAGATGCAACATAGGTGAGTTTAATGCCACAATGTGAAAATTTTAGGCAAAGCAATAATATCTCCATGGAAACAAGCTCATGGCAGACCCTCTACCAAAAAGGTTACATAGTGCACCTTTAAGATATAGTACAGTTCACAAAATAACATAGCTCCACTGTAAAAATAGAAGCAAAATGTATTTAAAAACAAGGATGTAAAATAATTTGATTTATGATTGCGGAAACATACAATCATATTTTTTGGCTAATTGGCCTCCTATTTCAATATTTACTCACAAAAACAAAGTGACGCACTGATGAACAAACTGGGAATGACACAAGGGCACATTGAGACTGGGGCAGCAAAATCAATACATTTCGGTAAATTTTCGAATTAACCAATATCGAGAGCTTGGAAAACCTAATATCGGAACTGAGATATCACCCATCCTTAAACAAAACAAGAAATGGGATCAAGCAGGTCTGACTTGAAATCACTTGCACCAAAGCCAACTCATGTTAACAGAAACAACAGAACAGTACAGAAGAGCAATTGCATTACATCAATATTTATGTCCAACCAGGATATCAGCTGCACCGATATTCAGAAGCAGATCTGATCCAGTAAAATTCTCAGCATCTGCGCCGATATCTGATACCAGTATCGAATCGGTGCATCCGTAAAACTCACACCTTAACTTATTTAGGAAATAACCACATTTGCAGCCTGTTCTAACGCCGGTGATCTCTGACTTATTCAATTACCAAGTTTGATCCAGATTTAGACCAGGGCAACAGTGTCTCTATTCATACTGCGCCATCAACTGAATCAGTGAGGCAAGGATAATTCAACTTTGGAGATCAAATGGCACAAATGACAGCTGTGAAGTGTTGGAAAGACAACTGCAGATAGTAGAGACAAGGAAAACCCAAGGAGTGAGGTTTCAAAAGGAAGAGGAGGAGGAACATAACATTTGGGATTTAAAGGGAAAGATCGGAAGCACAAGTACCAGAGAGCAAACCTGGCAAAAGCTGAATGAAAATCCAAAGTTTTGCTACGCCTGACGAAAAATATTAACTTTCAAAACCAATTTCAACCCAAAAATGTCTTACTTTAGGAGAGTTGTCACAAACGCATGATAGCCATGTTGTGAATCCAAGCACAGAGTTGTGAACTTGAACTGAGTGAGTGAGCTGTGGCCGGGAGCTCCGCCTTTTTATACTACCGCTTACCCAACCAGATGAACGACATAGACAATCTAGAACGCACACCCTCCAACACACACACACGCACACACACACATACAGAGCTGTCCCAAAGCATTACTCTCAATGGGCTGCCTCCAAAACACACGCCCCTCTCCAAAACACAGCACTGTCACATACGGTTTAATCAAATTTTAATGGTGCATTCAAGGTAGAGTCTAACCAATGGGAAAAATATAAACTTGTATAACAAATATATATATATAAAACAAAAAATATTACATAATACTTTTACATTTGAATTGAATTTAATTGAATTAAGCTCATTTATGTAACAGCCAATGAATGTTTTGCAGTTTGGTACATTTAAATATGCAATTTTAAAAGGTGCAACGTGCCAGCTTCTTTTCATGGAGATATTTCCTGGAATGTTCCACAGTATGGCTTTACACTCATTTATCTCTACAAAGATGGCAGGTAACGCCACAGGGGCAAGTTATATGTCAGATCTATGGAGAGGCGAGCCCACTCACAGTAAGAATACAAGTTTTTAGGTCAGTAAAAACTCATGTTATTGAGTAAATGCAAGATACATGACATTCCAGACAAAAAAAATAACATCTCCAAGCATCCGACAAGCATCAGAAAAGTTAAAACGCTCTCTAAAAGCTTTCACACATTTGGCACCAGAACAAAAATTTTGGTTTATTACTGGAAGCCAAGAACTTATCTCAGAGTCAATCAGAAAAGTGAGTAATGATTAGACTAATAATTACAGATTCACAAAGGCATAACAAAAACGATATTAATCCACTATGTAAATTTGTATATATATTTTGAATTGAGAACACGCTGTTATGAAAAATGTTATGCTGAATCACAATGGGAACAAAATGTACAGCCCACATATAGTCAGTTCTACTCTGCTTGTAAAGTACTATATGTCAGCTCAAGTATCAGCTGCTGCGGATTTGCAATGGAAAACCTCAAGCTGACACATGCACACCTCGAGTACAAAAGTTGCAAAAAATAAATAAGTAAATAAATAAATAAATACATAAACTAAAAGATATAATAACTGGACAATGTGTTGATAATTTCAGATAGGCATGTAGGTGTGGAACATGCTAACTGATGGCTCATTGACCTTGTTTACTGCATGTTTGGGGAGGAGTCCAAGTGAATCACATGTGAGTATTCCAACTTTAAAAAGACAAAAGGGCGTTTGCCATTTGGAATCTTTTCATGTGAGCATTCTCAAAGTGCCAGGTGTTGGCTTGGTCACCGAGTATTAGCCTGCGTATGATAACAAGAGATGACGCATGGCCAGAATTGCTTAATATGGATATGGTAGGATTTTTAAAAGTGCACTGCGTAATATTTTCTAGTTAGAACTTGCTTTCTCCATGGAGATATTAATAGCTTTGTTGGGAATGTTTCACAGTATGGTTTTAAATCTATTCATCTTCATGGACACCAAAGGGGACCAAGTTACAGGTCAGATCTATGGAGAGGCAACCCCGCTCACAGTCAGAATGCCTGCTTTTTTGGGGCGTTTTTGAACTATAAAACCACACCTGTAATTGAAAAAAAATGTAAGTTACAGCTGTTTAATGACATATTGTGGAACATTTCAGGCAGAGCAAAGACATTTCCATAGAAACAAACAGGTGACGGACCCCCAACCAAAAAATTACATAGTGCACCTTTAAGCTTATCTTATTATTAGTGGACAAAAAAAACTGTCCAGTCATTATGGCACAAATGTTCTATACTGGAAAAGCATAATAAACACCCCCCATACACATTCTATCGTCTCAGTTTTGGGTTGTCCCTATACATTTAATTTATTAACTTGGTACACCGTGTTCTTTTCTCTCAGCGAATCATATTCCATCTCCACTCCTCTTTACTCCCTGGCCCCTCCCCCCTACAGCCACATATGATTCCCAGCAGCAGCACCCAGAGCAGGGGACCTCCTACTAGCGCATGTGGATATGAATGAAGCCAGTAGCAATTTCAGTACACACTCTTGCAAAAATCTACCAAGCAACAGCCCTCTCAATATAAGTAACCTCCATGTGTACAAGATTGCACCCCCCTTTTCCTTCATACATGACGATAACGTAACCACGGCTGTTACCATAGAGACACAGTGTTCCCGTCTCCCCATCCCAAGACTGATGATGCTGCAATGAAAGAAAGTAAAAAAAAAAAAAATCTAAATGAAGCCATGTCTACTAGTATACTAATATTTTAATCAATGCAATTAATATATGCGATTTCTATGTGACAAGTGTCATTTTCTGATAATAGCTCTTAAGACAATGCATGAAATCTGCATATGAATTTCGTAATGCCACTTGGTGTCTTAGCTGTGAACTTTGGCACTCCTAAACAAAGAAAATAAGAATTCTATAAAATTAAGCATGGACAATTTCACTATCTCGCCATTCAGCTTGTTATCAACCAAGTTCAATGTAAAGTCAAAGGAGTACAATATTGGAATTAATTATATAATAAAACATCAAAATCCTTAAAAAAAAAACCCAAAAAGGACAGCTGCTACAGTCAATACAACTTTTTAATACTGTATTAACTACTGCAATTTGCATTTAATCTTTTAAGTTTGTCCAAGAAAGATTTTGGTGATGGGGGGCTGTGATGTTGTCCGCACTGCCAGAGAACAGAATGTTCAGTTGATTCGTGAAGCACCCTACACTTCTTATGCAGAAATGAATGGACTGACAAAGGAAAAATGACCAAAACATGCAAGATCACTCATAAAAAAACTTTTAAAGAACAAGTACTTTGCCTATTCTGAAGACTGCTTGCAACTTGTCTGTGTCTGTTAAAGTACATCAAATTTCTTTTCCCAAAATAGCAATAGTAAGAAAGTAGCAAAATAAATAAGATAATTACTTTTTTTTTTTTTTTTTTTTAATAAGCCTATTCAAGTAACTATAGATTATAACAAAACAGCCTCCATACATTATCCGTGCACACACTACAGATGTGTATTCTTAGCCAAAAAAGTTGGAACGAATTGTTACAACTGCAAAAACTTGCCATAAAATGCAGATTTACAACACTATGCCCAAACCTGACGAAGAAACAATGGGCCAGTTTGTTGCAGCCAGTCTTTAGGTGTTATGCTTGACAAGTAATAAATTGGCTTTTTGACAATTATCCTGCACAATCTCAAATGTTCTTTAGTGTTTTAAAAGTGAAAAGTGCACTTACCCGGAGTTGTGATGAGGTTTGGACAGCTTTTGGGACGGATTGCCTTGGCTGGGATGGATAGTACACAGTGTACACGCGCCTCCCCTCTTTATAGGAAGCCGGGGAAGCATGTTCTATATGTCAGGGGGGAGTGGCTTTGAGTAGAAAGCACACACAGACCGCGTCGATGTGCACGGGGACTAAGAGGGCCCCCACGTCAGGCCAAAGTGAGCTCGTCCACCACATGTGCTCACGTGTACTACGGGCTGCTTCTCAGTAATATGTTGAAAGAACATTGTGTTTATTCTGCAGTCTTTGGAAGAGTTTTCATTGGATCGGTGCTTTAAGTTCAGTTTAAACAGTCTAGAATCCATATGCACCACGGCTCAAGTGGCCCCAAAATTAATTGAATGAGATTCCAACAAACGAGAGGGGGAAAGTGTATTAATTACCTTTGCAACAAAGGCCTACGTCTCCCAATTTAATGCGCTCCAAATCAGCAAGACGTAAGCCTAATATTGCAGAAGCCTGTCACATAGAGCCTTCCTACATGTTTACATGAATAGGACACGCCTATGATTCCCTATAGCCTTCTGTTTGCATTCGCTCGCTCACGTAGCACACGCTCCAAACGTAAAGCCGCCCCATACCCCCCGCGAGGACGTGTTTCTTTTGGGATCACCTTCACCCTCATGGTAAGTGACATAATCACCAGGGATCCACTATGTTAACGCTGGCGCGTTCTCTCTTGCACTCCAGCTGTATTCCCACTTCAGTCCTCATTTTGGTGTTGCAGGATTTTGGGGTGAACGCTTATCCAGTCTCCGCTGTTCACTACACACTGGTGACCCCTGAGTCTGCTGAGTCTAGGATTGGGGATATTCACTGAATCCACACGTCTCTACGGCTCTGGGGCGGAATTCGCCTCAATGCGCCGAGGCATTCCTATTTTTGAGAACCCGAACCATGAGCTTTATGCCCATGGCCTTGACCAAACCTCCCAACTTTGTCCCATACTCAGAGTACCTAGTGATTAAGTAGCCAATAACTCCGTTAGGATAAGAACTTGGATAACATAACTACATTTTTTACGTGTGTAATACAAAAACATTCTCGAAGATATCAACCTGACTAAAATGATAATTTCTATCTTAAAACACGACTGAATTTCAACTACTTTAAACAGAAACCCCCTTTTCCGCGCTTCTGCAGCCTTTGCGGTTTCACTTTGTGATCCTATAAGGTAGCACTGCCATCTGGTGGTGCGATGAGGTCAAAACGTCCTCTAGTATGACTCCTGCAATGATGAGGAGCCCATGCAGCTCCTCCACCTGTACGACCGAATGTTTAGTTTATCTCATTGTTGCCCAATCGCTCACCTCTTATCCCTGAGATCATCATAACACCAATCCCCCTCTACTGATCTGACCTGATGAACAGCCGTTATTTGCTGCCAGTGTTGGTTTATTGTTTTCCAGTTACCAACATTCTAGCAAACTAGGCCTTCTTTTGAAGTAAGGAGTTAAGGCTTTATGATTATGACAAGGTTAGTCATGGTAAAACTGCACTAAATCACATTTACTGAGGTCAACACTGAACAGGAAGCAGCATCTAGACCTACTTTACTGTAAATCTTCATTTACCTAGACTTTTATTCAACAAAATAACAGCCAGACTACATTATATTTTTTTTGTAATTTTATTCAAGAACATGAAAAGCAACCATTGTCAGAAAAGTTTCCTTTTCCACTTACATAATTTAACAGTTTTTCAGACAACCAAGGTCACATCATGTTTTTTGGGATGTATCAAACTTGATCTACAGCTACTTTCAAAAAGACATCTGATGCATTTTCATTGACTAAATATCACGTGATTCTAAGTAGTTCAAAACATTTTGAGCCATTCCATAATTAAGTTTGACATTAAAATATATAGGGAGTGTCTTAATTCCTAATGTCCCTACATTTGTAACAATATTTTAGCTGCCACACAATGTTTCAAATTTCTTGACTTCAACTTACAAATATTACTCAGCAGTTTAAAGTAAACGGGCTAATGTCATACAGGATATGGACGGTAGTTACTTTAGGTGGATATAAAATTGATATGAAGGTGAAAACTCATGTTACATCAAGTGCAAGCCCAAAACAAACCTATGACATTTATAATATAAAACTTGGTAAAAAATACTTATTTTAAAACTGTACAATCACCAAGTACACAGAGTAAGCACAACAGTTATTCATTCCGCGGCTTCAGCCTTTGGCTCCTGTGGAGAGAGATCAGATATACTTTATTACAACACGTTTGACTCTTAAAATCCATTTACTGTCTGCTACAAACCTCAGCCTTGCTTCCATTCTCTGCTGTCTTGGCCTTCTTTTGCTTGGGTGGCCTCTGAAAAGTAACAATTTTTTTAAAAAAAAATAAATTAATATCCTGTTATAAACTGAAAGAGAGCTAATGCTCATGAGTCTATTTCATCTTTCAGTGATGTTTAAGCCATTTACCTTCACAGCCTTCTTCTTGGGCTCCGCTGCTGGTTTGGGTCTCTGCAAAAAAAAAAAAAAAAAAATTCTATTAACGCTGAAGGGACAAAAGAACAAGTAAAATGTGTTTTAAAAAAATGTATAAAACTTACGCTTGCCAAACGTGCAGAGACTCTCCGCTGTTAAAATAATAAAATTAGTTATTATATTAGATCTCACAAAGTCTACACAGATTTACAATAAAGACCCAAATCTACTAAGGAGCCTTCACAACGTGAGAACAATGTGGCAACTCATGCATCATTAATATGAACTAATGCTTAAGGCTACATGACCGTTTGAACAAATGTAATATTTGAACCACAAACCTCAGTGTTGGCTGGTGTCTGAAACAAAAGAAGAAAAGAGAAAAACATTAGTATTGATTGATTGTGTTAAAAGTGAAACTCAATAACAGCAGTAATTGACTTAAATATGAATGGTCCATATGGTGTTTGTGAGGTCAGAGGCTGGTGTTGCTGTGCGGACATTGCGGATGACAAAGGTTTCCCGCTCATATTTGAATTCAAATGTGGGCTGCACGAGCGTTGTGACGTAGATTTGGCGCCTTGACAGCTTCCTTTGTTTTGTATCAGTTCGCGCCGACGGACAGCTGTTGTGACACCGAGGATTATTGCGCTTTGAAAAATCACTATCTTCCCCAGACGATAAACCCCGGCCAATGTTCAATTCAAGCTTTAATTCCCAATTTCTATAGATAGGAGGCTACGTCTGCAGGGTGCATCTTTGTAAATCATTTTTGCATCTTCATCCAATGCAAATTCGGAAACGACTAATCCACTACAAGGTTATTACGCGCCCAAACATCCATTACGACCAACCCATAGCAAATGATGCGCAATGGCTTGGGCTGCCATAAAACACGATGTCATCACTCTAGGAAAAGGCGTTTTTTTTTTACTAAAACATTTTGTGTTTATTCAATTCTATGTTGAGTAAAATGTTAGCTACTTATCATAATCTAAAGAGGGTATAAGAAGGGACAAGAATAGCCGCCCCTCCCCCATCCTCTTCCTCAAATAACTAATTTGTCGAGTTGGAAATATCTTAAATCGATTTTTGGCGGGCTATGCATTTCCCTCGCTTTTCTCTCACGGTAGTATGGCTAAAAACGCATTTTCTACGGTGGAAATTTAGATAATGCGTGTAACCTGTCAAGATTTACATCCCCCACCAGCAGCTGCCCTGAAGACAGGCGAAATATTTCACTCCTGCTTCAGTAAACGGCTCCATCTCTAAACACAGAGCTGACCAAACGTTTACTATCTTTACAACAACAGCATTTCTTAAAATAGTCTTTATAAGCTTCGACCTGCAGAGCCTCTCAAAAAACGCACTGCATTTGAGAAAATGAGAGCAGATCGGCGTGACCGCCATCGCTGTAGCATTTGAGATGATGACGTCCCGCTGATGCACATATCCATTCAATACAACACTGTATTTGCTCGAGTTAGCAGCAAATTTCATGCAATAAGTTAAAAAATAAGTAAAAAAAAAATCTTACCTTTGCTTTGCCCATGTTGGTTGCAGTAATTGCAGAAAAAAATCACAAAAATATAACCGTAAAAACGGACTTTTTTCAGGAGGATTACGCACGACAACCTGCGAGCTGCTGCGTAAAATGGCGAATGTATAATGCAAACGAATGTTTTTGTAGTTTATACGCTGAAATATAAGAACGAAACCGGTTTGAACCGGTTTTGTGTTGAGACGGTACTCATTGGACAGACGACAGTCACGTGGTTTCTGTTAAGCACCGCCCATTTGTCAGAAGGAACTGAAGAAGACTCGCGATTTTACGCAGTGCCGCAGGGTGGCGCTGTCTGTCGGCATTTGTGGAACTCTTGGAATTCTTTCTCATTGACATACGTGTACAAGTTACTGTCGAGGAAAAAAATCCGTGGGAGTAGGAGTTTTCTTCTCTCCAATTCTCTCCAATTTATGTCTCTCTTTTTTCATTTTAATCTTCATGATTATTTATGTTTTGATTTGTTTTTATTATGATTTTAATGTATTTCTTATTCTGTAAAGCACTTTGAATTACTTTGTGTACGAATTGTGCTATACAAATAAACTTGCCTTGCCTTACCGATATTATTAACATTGTGATAACAGGTTAGGTCCTAAATATAATGCTAAGACGATCTAAAATATAAAATGGCAAAAACATCATTCAGCAACAGTTTATTTGAATTTATTGTCTACTGTTAAGTAGTGTTATTTATAAGGTGTTGATATGAGGGCTTGGTGCTCGTTTTAGTAAACATTGTTTTTAAAAAATAGAACACAAGTCATCCAGGGCTCACTGTCAGAAACAAAACCTTGAGGCGGTGAAATCCATTTCACATCATGGTTCATTTTGCCACATAATTATCACTTTATTGTACATCTGGTCAAAATCTAGTTAAATTCAAAAACACACTCAACATTTAACACTTACTGCCGACTTCAACATAAAGTATAAGTACAATAACGCACTACATGTTTTAGAAACACTTCCAAAACATGTTCCTGTGACTCAATGCTCACACCAAAAGCATGCTTTTGACCCACTATTATATAACTAAACCTTGACCAGATATTTCCACATATATTTCTTTAAAAATCTACAATCATAAATAATTCCACATTTATTCTACAGCCCCATAGGGGTAAGGTGCCCTCTTGTCTTATACAAATCGGGAAGAAAAAAATCAGTTTCCCTCAGAAGCGAGAAACTAAGAGGTTTTAACATTGGGCATGACTGTTCTTAGGTAGCAGCAGCTTCACTGCTTAAGTTGCTAAAAAACAAGTCTCTCTTGTGCTTGAGTTCCTGTAGGAAGTCCTGAACGCGCTCCTCTCTGTGGGCACTGTACTGCTGCAGGGCCTCCTGTTGTTGTTTAATGTCAGAAGGTTTCCCATTGCCCTGGTGCTGCTCCGTCACACAGGAGCGGTCTGCCTCCAGCTGCTGTAACTCCTGTTGCTCTTGATAAAGATCTCTGGCTTTCTGTCATTGAAAACAATTTAGAAAAAAAAAAAAACTGTTGTCAAATTATGAAATATGCATAATTATTCTTTAAAATGTCACACATTAGCATTCAGACACAAAATGAATCCTCAACAGTTGCGCAATGCAGCGCCACTGAGCCTTAGTTGAAAATCTACAGTTTTGCATTGTGGTTGATTATGTTTACCAAGTATATGAGTGCAACTAAGTATTTGCACAGCCCTAACTACAGGTGTATAAGACCGTAAACAAAAAAACATACCTGAATAGATTTGTGATTGAGCTGATACTGAATAATAGCTTCACACAAATTCCAAAATGTGTACTCAGGCCACAGAACTGACTGAAACACTACGCAGGAGTGAGAGGTCTGTGTGGTAGAAAGGAGACTGTTAAATGACACATCTGATTTCATTTCCTGTAATTTCACTGTAATTTTTCATACCTGCCAAAGTAGAAAGTCACTTAGCCTCACTTCTCCGGATGTTCGAATGAGCAGATCAGGGTTGGGAGAATTATTGCTGTACAGACACTCACTGAGCAATAACTCAGAAATGTCACTGTGGGGAAAAAAAATAAAAATTTAGAATATGCAAGACTTTAGGGGACAGGAGTGCTACAAAGTTGTAAAAACTGAGACACTCAAAAAGTACAAAAATAATTAAAAGTCCACATGATAGATAAAATTAAAATCATGCCAACATATCTGTATAAAGTGAGTTTTAGGGCTTGAATGCAACACAAAGTACTATTACTGTAGTCAACTAAAGAAATTCTTGGTGGATAAAACACATGCCCTGCCAACTGATTAGTTGACTAAAAGATCGTGGCAAAACTTCCAAAAAGTATTAAATGTCTATAATCTTACAAAATATGTTTTATGCAGAAAAGTTCTAAGAAACTGTATTTTTATGAAACAAGAAATGCAGATTAAAGCATGTATGCCAGATTTTTCTGATCATCTAATTTTGATTTAATTTGGTTGGACTATTGTAAATATAAATTGCATTAAATTTATACCTATCAAGAAGCAATTTTCAAAGAGAACATTTAAAATGTGTAAAAAATTAGAGGAAGTAAGAGTTAAAACATACTGATACACACTAGGGATAATTCTGTATAAAAGGTTGGTACAATTTACAGCAAGGAACATATTTATGCTGATACTTTAAACAAGATTTCAACAAAAATAGATGTGTTTTCTTAGATTTAGGCCCGAGCCCCGACAGGGCGTAGAGCCTACTGCGTTCGTTACGACGAACGCATGGGCAACGACGAGCACATGCGCGAATACGAGAGGATGTCGTGCAGCTTCGTCATCTCGGTCGTGCCCCGGCATGAACAGCAGTATTCCAGTAACCCACAACCAAGGCCTGGGCCATATTTATCACTGCTAAAATGAATGGAAGTCAGTGGGTCAGGGGGCGACCCGGACGAGATGGTGAATGATGAGCACATCAGTGCCGGTCACTCACCAATGACCCTACGGTGACGTGGGGAAGGTCGACAGGTTTCAAAAAACATCTATTATGTTAGTCCCATGTTAACAGATATATTGTTTTTGCTCTAATTATTATTATTATTATTTTATTATTATTGTTCTGCTCTTTGAGCTCAAATTTGACCCCCTAAACACGTTCAAAAACTCACCAAACTTGGACCAAAATTCAGAAGTGGCAAAAAATTCAATAAAATATAGGTTGCATGCATGGGCATAAATAATGGCGACACTGTGCCACCTGGATAAGTCAAAATACATTGCGCCTATGGGAAACGTTCAGACATCAAGTTTGTCGTAGAGCCACGAAATTCTGTACACACATTCATCATGTGAAGACACACAAAAAATATGGTCACGCCCCTTGACAAACTAGAAGGCGGCCATTTTGGATTGAAATTTGAGTCAGCATTTTCGCTGATGTTGCATTTGGACGAACTCCTTCACTTCCTTTCACCCACAGGGCTGAAAAATCACCATATATCATCTGACTAGAGAAGTGGGGCATCTAAAGTTATCCAATTTATTTTGATAACTGTCATGGTTTACGTGCAGTGAAGCCACAAATTTCAATCAAAATTTTTGATATTTTCATGATGTCAAGATTCACTCCTGTTCGCACAGGCTTTGTCCGATCGTGCTGCAATTTGAATCACTAATGCGTGATCTCAGTCTGAATATAATACACTATACAGCACAAGAAAAATGAACACTATAGCACCCCCCAGCATAGACATGAAACGTCAACATTATCAGATCTGTACTAAATTTGGGAATTAAATTCTGTGCATGATTATGAGCAAAAAAATAGGTCATGGACATGGGAAATTTTTCACCCTTGGCCAGCAGGGGTGCAAAGACTCCCCCCAAAATTATATAAAATAATATTATTACACGCACGTGCTAAGTCCAATCTTGCTGAAATTTGAATTACTAATGCATGATCTCCACCTGAATATAATACACTATAAAGCATATGAAAAGTGTACACTATAGTGCCCCCTAGCATAGACATCAAATGTCAACATTATCGGATTTGTACCAAATATGGGAATTAGATTCTATGAACGACTAGAAGCAAAAACGTATATTACTGACATTTTGCAATTTTCATGGTTGGCCAGCAGGGGGTGCAAACATTTAAAGGTGAACTATGTAATTTTTCTGGTGGAGGATTTGTGGGCACACAAATTCAGAAAAATGGCAGGGTTAGGTGAGGAGTTAGGCCTAGCGTTAAGGTTGGGACTAGGGATTAGATTTGTGGTTGGGGTTTACGGATATTAGAGATAGTGTAGGGCGCGGCATTTGTGTGCGTGGCGCTTGCGGGCGCGGCGTGCACTGGGCAAGGGCCGTTTGACGCCGCTTGCGGCTTTAATTATATTTGCATTTGTCAGATCATAATTTCTGTGTACACCAAGTACAGTTGTGTACAGTGTGATGTTACGATTTACAACTAGGAAGTAACAATTTAAACCAAAAAAATGGCCAAATTCAGAAAACAAGTGTGAATGTTTTTGCAAAAATCTTATAGCTGTATACCTATAGTGTAGCTGCTGTTGTCCCATATAAATCCATAAAATCAAAATCAAATTCTAAGTTGACCAATCTTGGTCCACCAATCCACCAATTAACTGGCTAAATGACTACAAAGTACAAAATATTCTGTGACTATGAAACATGTCTTGATACCTAAAACTAAAGTACAATCTCCAAACAGGTAAAGTGGGCAAACTCAGCAGTGGAGTTCTTGAAAAACCTGTGGTTCAAGTTTGGATAGAAGGATGTGGAATGTTTAAAACTAACAAAAAACTATGCATTTCACTGAACAAATGCCATACCTTGCTTTGATCAGGCCATTCTCCACTCCCCAGGCCATTTCTCTGACGGCGTTTGTGATCTCATATCTTGATGTGTAGGCAAAACATACATTAAGGAAACATCTGCAAAGCAAAATATTAAAACAGTTACTAAAAATATAATTACTAGTATGTCATTACAGTTTCAGTCATGGGTTATAAATATATTCTGTACATGATATACATATTTCTACAACAAAACGTAGTGTCATTACTTAATAAGAAATACTTAAGTGTATGTAATAACACTTGTAACATAAATGGTAAACACTGGTTTAATGGAAGTAGAGGTGATTTTAGTATCATGTGTTGTTTTTCAGTTGTCCAAGGTACACTGTAAGAAGTGTTAAACGCCACACTATTCTTTATCCAGTCCTTTAGTCTCACAGGAAGGACCTGCTGTTGTATGTCTATTATCTGATCATTCTTACCTGTACTCAAATGTTAATGTAAAGATATTACCTCTCTGAGCAAAGAAGGCCAAAAACTGACCTAAATGCACATTGTACTTGGATTGGGCTGGATCTATTTAAGTGTTGTTACCCCATTGCTCTGGGCCGTCTGCAGCAAAAACTGTCAACTTTAGAACCATTTGTTACCATTCAAACATAATAAACCAGCATAGATAGCCTTCTTGTATGTTTTGTATTACTTTACAGGTCATTTCCACAACATGTCATACTGAAGAACATTCCATGCATCTTTAAGGAGATGAGCATGTGATGTTCCCTATACCAGAAAAATTACACGGCGTGCCTTTTCAGTGTATTTCTATTAATATATTATTAATAATAATATTACATTTAATTCATATAGTGCTTTTCAGGACACTCAAAGACGGTTTACGAAACACATATTAAAACAGTCAAAAGAGCAATGAGCAAATAATATAGTAAAGATGAAAACAGTGACTCATATTGAGAAAAATTCAACATTAAAACCTATTCTACATAGATGGGTATTGAGATATTTAGATATTATTTTTGGTATCTGCAATAAAATTTTGCTACTTATTTCGTTACATGGTCCAATCAGAGTACTGTATTCTGTTTACTTTGAATACTTTAACATGCAGTTTCACTTTATAATTACCAACACAACATAGGATTAAAAACAACTTTAGGTTTGTTGCACTGCATTTATTTATCACCGACTTTTAGAGACAGAAAAATCGCACATGCACGTTTTAAGCCTTACTTGCACAATCAAATATTGTGATGTATTCCTTTGATTTTAGGAAAATAACTATTCTAAATATCACCAATTGAAAGAGTAACTATTTTCTCATAAATACCCACTTTCCATGCATGTATTCAGTGACTTAGTACTTGGTGATTTGTGTGGTTTTGACATCTTCACAACAGTGTAATTAGACTATAGCATCATAATAAAGGTGTGCTGTAAAAATGGGCAGTTAAGAAAACTTGAAACATGAAAACCATCACTTACTTATTGTGATGTTTAGTTGCTACAACAGCTTTGGCAATTATTTGTTGAAGATCAAGTGGCAGCATATTCAAGTCTCCCAGGACTCTAATACAAACTTCATGCTTTTTAAGATTATCCCTAAGAAAAGAGAATGTTTTTTAAAGTTAAGAGTCAATACAGAAAATCTACAAAATCAGACAAAACAAAAATCTCAGTGTCACTTTATATCAGTGTTTTGGGATATCACGCAAGATTTCATTTTTTGCATATCTCCAGTCCAGACCAACATTTGTGATTATGCAATTAGCATATTGTTGTATTAGAACTTGTTATATGTATGTACTGTTTTTAGAACTGTGGTTTTGCCACTATATTACAGTACAAAATGCAGAGGTATTCAAATGTTTATTTTCTACAAATAGACCTTCATCTCATTTGATTGAAAACAAGTGTTGGATATTTTGGAATTAATTTTGAATACAAAAAAGATTCAGTGTATTGTAGATTAACTAAATCATTAACTAAAAAACAATAAAACTAAATAATGTGTATGTTCATTTATCAATTGACAGGGATAGGACAAGCACAGGAGTCAAAATATGGATGAAATAAGTTAGTTCTTCTGAATACAGATCAAATGCGTGAGGCAAAGACTGAAACTTTATGAATAGCCAATAGTGTCTGCAGAACAGTAACTCCTATATTAACTTTAAGGAAGTTGTGAATCATGTGATGGATGTAGTGGTGTGACTAGTGTCCCACTGTCAATAACAACAAGCATATGTGAAACATTTACTTACATTTCTTCCAATAATTTCAGAAACTTTTGCCTGGCCAGTTCCATCAGTCCATCCACCTCATCTTTAGTTCGCTTAAAGTTCTCAATACTGAATGCATATACAGTGACTTCCTGAATGTCCAAATGTTTACACCACCTTAGGGTCTGGGACAGAAAATAAAAAAAATCAATTAAATAAACATTTTTAAAGTTAGTTTTAAGCAACAGTACAAACTCACCTCTGCTAGTTTGTTAAATCCTTGCGTGTGCCCCTCTTGACGATCCATGTTTTTCTTTCGTGCAAAACGCCGGTTACCATCCATAATAAACGCCACATGTTTAGGCATGGGTCCTGCCTGAGAAAAGTGGCGATACAAATAAGGAACTACATTATCTAATATAAGACATTATCTAGATCACCTAAAACCGCAGCACCAATTCAAATAGACTGAGAACCTGTTGTCAGTAAATCCACTTAATCTAATATTCAGTCCCAACAATGTGAGGATGTCTTGTCCTTTATGAATGAGTGCAAGTCTTGTCAGTCATCAGATCGTGAATCATCCCATTGTCGTTGCAGTCCTATAAGCACAAGCAACAACTTCTCTCGAATACTTAAAACTTGAGGTTTACAAGCTCACCTTAAGAATATTAGCTGCGATTCTCTCAAGAAAATTCAATTCACCTTCTTTTATCCACGACATTTTACACAAATCTGCAAACATAGCAAAACGGTGAACACAAAATGACGAATGTATTGCACAGCACACATTAGTAGTCCCGTTAAAGCTTTAATACAGCAATCCTTCATAAGCGTAAAGTGAGAGTGAGGCTAAATATGAACCGCTACTGATACTTTGGCTAGGAGGCATGCAGTGCAATGAATGAAATGATCCGAGAAAACCACAAACCTAGCAGCAGCCGATCCGATGAGACTTGTAGTTAATAGCCAAAGCTTCATTCATTCAGTTTATTTGTCTAAACAGGCTAATCTCGGCACGTTTGACAGCTCTGCCAGGCGCTTCCAACTCACAGCTCTAACGATGACGATCACTTCCGCATTGGAGTAAAGTGACGTACTGAAAATATGACAACTTCCTGTTCACGTCCAGTTGATTTTCGAATCATGTACATGGCTCGTGTATTTCTATGTTGACTATGAAATACTGGATATTTAATGGTAGATGGTAGAGTATATATGCATACTGTTATAGGGACAACAGCAAGAGCACAATGTGTGAATGAATGTTGAATTGAATGTAGAAATGTATGGCCACCAGCGTACGTCAGCAAAGCGCATGTAACGTAATGACCAAATATAGGATTGTTTCTCGTGTGTAGGCCTTAGGTAATGATCCGAAAAAATTGATGTCACTGTGTGTACCTTTACCTAAACTGAACTCTTGATTCATTTGCATATCTCTACTGCAATTCCACCTTCGGCCACTAGGGTGAGACTGTAAGTTCATTACCAATCTCGTGGCTCTTTTTGAATGGAAGAGAAGAAGTTTTTTGGTTTTGGGGGGTGAGGGGCTGATCTGATCCAGGGGCTGGCCTTTTTGTTCCGCTGGAAGAGAATCCTGCTTGGACGTTGCGAGCAGGAGCACAACACAGCGTGAAGACCGCCCTGCGCCGCAGAAGAACACGTCCCTGTGCGCGCCAGTGCAGGCTGCCCAGAGACACACGGAGACAGCGGTGCGCCGTCCTCCAGCTCCGCCGTCTGCAGCGCCAGGGTCAGCGGGCTGCAATCGCTGTTAGCCTGAGCTCCTCTGCGGGTCTAGGGGTTCGGGCAGGGGTAGGGGGCGGGGGTACACCGAGAGGGGGACGACTACACACCGAGAGGAGGGGGCTGGAAGTCTGAGTCGCTTCCAGCCTGAAGGGGCCGGCTCTTTGGCCACAGCTGCACGGACTAGCTAGCCTGTTCTGAGCGGCTAAGTGAATGGGATGGAGCCGGGACCGTCTGGCGCTGGTAGGTTTATTTTTAATTCGATGCTGAAACGTTTGAACATTATGGAGAGTCAGATAGTCTGCAGCGATAATGCAGTTCATACTACCAGTAGGCTGTGTTACGAGTGTTGGTGACAACACCACTGCATCATATGGTTTGGAACACAGAGTACACTTAGTACAAAATGAGACAGTCTGCTCAGATTTACATCTGCAGACCGGAGCAGAGCGCTGCTGGCCGTGCGCAGCGCTGGAGAGGTCGTGGGAATCTCCGAGAGGAGAGCGAAGCCCGCCTTGAGGCTGCAGCTGCAGCTGTGTCTGTGCAGCCTGCACAGCCCACACAGCCTGCCCCGTGCCCACACTCAGGCTTTGGGAGCAAACGTGTCTTCTTTTGAACATATATCTCTTATCATAAGCTGTCGTGATGAGTGAAGTTTGGAGTCCACATTTATAAAGCTGTCATAAACGGAAGAAGGAACACAGTGAAGTGTTCACCTTTGTAGTGACCCTAATGTGACAAAGCTACAGCGTAAGTGAAAGATGTGCCGGACCTATGGCCTGAAATGAACCTTTGCTGTCATAATGCAGCACATATTCAGCTGAGCGGATGACAAATGCACTTAAGTTCTCCACAGGTGCGCTCTCAGACCTGTTTACATGGCTCAGACAGGGCCAACTTTCTGTCAGGGAAGTTGTGGATAATGTGTCAAATGGACTTCTATTTTTAGACTTTTTTTGTGCGATTGCTCTCAAGTACGTTCGTGTATTTTAAATCATTGTTTTTGGTTCATGCTCCACTACAGTCGGTTTTGGGCAAACGTGCCAAATTGGTGGAAGACAACATGTTCAGTGTTGTGCCTGCCTTGTTGTAACCTGATGACAGAGAGAAAGAGCTCGAGATGGTTACAATAAGTGTCACGGTTGTACAGCTGTGTTTGACCCCGCAACAGCACTTCAAACTCCTGAACACGAAAGTTTGCCATATATGTAGGGCTACAGCGTCAGTAGATCCAAATAATCCACATACTCATATGGATTCAACGTTACGTCATCGCCAAAACCGTGAGCGCGAGTGCTCCTGTTGCGATGCAGAACTAAAGCCCCGCTTCAAGACTTAGCACCAGGAAAGACAGCTATTGTCTTGGGGTTTGTGAGCGCCCTGGCTGCGCTTCTCACCATCTGCCTTCACTGGCACGGCCATCAAGAGTCTGTTAGCGCCGTGTGTGAGTGCGCTCGGATCACAACAAAAGTCTGGACACACAGCGTATGCGCTCTTTCGCACATGTGTGTGCACGCACACGCAGGGACCCCGCGTTTATCGTGTTTGGCAGATGCATTGTGTCCAAGTGTGATTTTGAGCGTTGATACCAAAAGAAGGCCGACGCAGAATGCCAAGTAGAACTCTTATTTAAAGCGATCCCTTCTGTCAGTGTGGCATCTGAGGTTTGGAGAACATATGATGGTGAAACGTGCCCGACCCAAGGGTTCACTGTGGCTATTTAAGGCAAGGCTTTCCCTGTTTGGGAGGAGGGCAGCGTAATATTGCAGTATCACCACATAGGCTATTACTACACATGTTTTAACAAAGCATTGTCCTAGGCTAAACAGCTTTTAACAGTATAAACCACTGTGCACTGGCATATATTATGAAATAAATAGAGTAACGTCGTGGGTTTACATTATTTTCCTGTTTGCCTAGTATGAGAAGGACTTAACAGAATTATCATCTTCTGTACACAGAAGTGTCCCTAAACTAAGGGTTTAGTTTAATTTAACTTTAAATTATCTTCGGACATTGTCAAGTCCAAAGTGAAAAATAAAATTTGTGACTAATCTTTATGTCTGATATCCACTAATTATGTGGTGCACTTCAGCACTTATTGATGCTTTTGCATGAAACAGAAACTAAATGACCATTTCCTATAAGAATACACTCTACAATATCATCTAGGTTATCTTTATTTCTTTATTTTATTTTTGTTTATTTTAAGCCCCTGGCTTCATCTAATGAAAGTTTAGTTCTAAAAAAACAAAACTGTTTTAGCTCACAAAAACAAACTAACAAAATGGCAGAGGATGCTGTGTTTCTAGATGATAACAGCGTTTCATGAAGCAGGTTATTTGAATGTCCCTTTTGAGAACCATAAGCGTCCTGGACCGTAGTGGGAACAAATTCACTGTTGTGCCTGAAAAGGCCAAGGTCTCTTCAACATGACCAAAGTAGCACCCTACCTCCTCCCATCTTCACCAACAACCCAACACACACCACTCCCTGATATCCATGACAATACTGTGTTGCCGTGGTGTCTCCATGGTGAGACTGGGAATGTGGAGGGGGGCCCCCATGTTTGTGTGTGCGTTCATCGGGGCGAGGGAGGGCAGTCACTACGTAGTACCACGGTGTGTCTGTGTGTGCGGCTGGGACCAGAGGAGCAGGGCAGCTGGGGTCTTTGTTGTGTTGGAGGAGGGCCGGTCTCTGGGGACCCAAAGGTTAAAGCATGGGCCCCTCTCAGGCAGGAGTCACATGTAGCACCCATTCTGGGACCCCCTTCTACTGAGCAGGCAGCTTTTTCAAACATGCATCATGCAAACTTGCACAGCCACTTAGAGCACGCCGCCACTGTGACGAAAGCCATGGGCCTCTCTTCTCTGGGAGATTTATATCACACAGCAAAGACGCTTTGATAGACACAGTTACGGTTGGATGGGACAATGGGCATCTTTTAAATTAAATGTGTGTATATAGATTGGACACAAACATGCATTTAAAGCTATAATAAATTATTCTGTACCCCTTTTTTAAAAAAAATGATAGAACATTTCTTCCTGTCTCTAATATCTGAGGTGGGAACTAGGACTGGGTGATACAACAATACAGTGAATCACTCATTTTCAATTATATTTTTCTCATTAAAATATACATGGCTTTCAATCTATTTAACAAACAAAATCAAAATAAACTTTCTGAACTCTGCGTTTAAGGTTAAAGTTAAAATTGTCTCCATAGGGAAATTCATCTTTTGCATTGCTTTACTTTGCACTAGCCACCAGTGCACTGACTGTACAAATGTCTCCACTAACCTGTATTGTTCCATTTGTGTTGTTTTATGCACCTATACACAGTGTGCCCAAGACAGATTTTCCCTTTCATGTGACAATAAAGTTTTACTTGCCTTGACAAACATGGCGTGTTTAGGGAAAGTATTTCACATACATTAAAACCAGTGCAGAGGGATCTAAGAACTATAGCTGAGATATCCAGTGGGCCACAGTTCAACTGGTAAAAACAAAACAAAACAAAACAAAAACAGTTTTATAACAATTGAGCTTGAGATGGTATATGCCCTAATGCCTTATAGCATGCATCATATGGTTGACATCACAAAAATTGGAAGAACAGTAGTCTGTAAAGGTACTGGGTATATGTATATATATGTGTGTATATATATATGTAATGCTTTTCTATCAAATTACTGAATTGCTGTTGAACTGTACTAAAATGATAAATGCGATGTATTGTGACAAAATTCAATGATCTTTTCACAATGCTTTTAAACAGTATTAATTAATTGTAAAGACCTAGTCCTACTCCAGCTACATTCAGACTACTGCATTACAAAGCTTTATATCAGGGGTGTCAAACTCATTTTGGTCCGGGGGCCGTATCCAACCGACTTTGATCCCAAAGGGGTCGGATCAGAAAACTCATGTCATATAAACCCCAAAAATAACAATAAGTTCAAATATTTGTGCAGAGAAACACAAATCTATTACAGAAATCTTTTTTAATTGATGAACTCTTTCTTTTACAAAATATTATAATATTATGAACAACCTGAAACTTTAAGAAAAATACAATTTCAACACAATGTTTTAACATGAACTTGTTTAACATTAACTTGTATAAATAGGAATAAGTAATTTTTTCTTGGTAAATCCTGCACTCCTTTAAGAGCATTTGGAAAGAGGCAAGTCTTCATTTGTGCTGCTCTGGTGGGAGGGACCACGTACAGAGACACTGGAGACGCTGCTGTGCTCACCACCGCAGAAAATTACCAACATTTTAATAAAAAATTGAATTTAAATATTTTAGTAGAAAATCAGCCGAGGGCCAGATTAAAGGTCTTGGAGGGCCGGATCTGGCCCCCGGGCCGCATGTTTGACACCCGTGCTTTATATGTTGAGCTGAGTCATGGATAAATGTTCTCTTATAAAGGGTATTGTTTACATGAAATCCAAATGCAGTTTTCTATTCAACAAAATAAAAACATTAGTTTTGTAAACTTTTTGTAGAGGTGCGTTGTGTGTTTTTCATATACTAGTACATATATTGCAGAGAAGTTCATTACCCAGGCTGTGTCATTGTTTTCACATCTTTAATAAAACCTTTTCTTAACCACTATAACTCCTCCTTTCTGAACTAACAAGGTGTTTATGTGTTTTGTTGCAGTGCCCATGGGGGTCTTCCCCCCGCCCCTGCAGCAGGTGTTCCATGCCCCCCGCCGGCCGGGCATGGGCACAGTGGGCAAGCCCATCAAGCTGCTGGCCAACTACTTTGAGGTGGAGATTCCAAAGATGGATGTGTACCACTATGAGGTGGACATCAAACCTGACAAGTGCCCTCGACGAGTCAACAGGTAAACAGGCCAGGGGCTGCACTCAACACAACACATAGAATAGCATTGGGAACACTACATTCTTACACTAGATCGTAAGTTCATCAGGCTCCTGTCATTACACATTACATGCAACATTAGAAATATAATCAACTATACTATATCTTTATTATCTGTATATTTAAAATGCATTTTCTCAGCCACAACAATGCCAGAGATTTCAGACCACACTGATGGAGTCAAAAGTGAATCAAGATTAACCACCATTTTCACTTCAGTCAGGGCAAAGTTTATATCAAATATTTACTTAGTTCCTTAATGTGTCTGAATCTTGTCATAGGTTCCTAAACTAAACTATCGATGTATATGTTATATTTTATTATCATTTTATTTACACCTTTATTTACTCAGGAAGTCCCACGAGAGAGACCAGGCCAAGGTAGCAGCCAGCACAAGCGATACAGTACAGCAAAGTCACAAAATATTACATTATAAAAACTCTGACGTCTCTCAAGAGTATTTCTCGGTCACCACAAATTTAGGTGTTCCAACTCAAGATCTCTTTATAAATCATTCCAAGACCATAGTGCTGAGTAAGAAAAAGCTGAATTTCACAGCTCTGTGAAACACATTGAACAGTGACTAAGCTGGTAACTACCTGAGCTGACCTTATGGAGTTCAGTGATTTACCCCGAAAGTTTCTCCAGTTTGGCTTTATATTAACTTATTATACTATAACCTATTACACATGTAGAATATTATTTTACATTTTATGCATTATAAACAGCAAAGTAATATTGATTTGAAGGGGCCAAATAATACAAAGGTACACTGACTTCCTGATCAAAACTGCAAAGCTAAGAGGTCCCACCTAGTGTTTTCACGATTCTAACATTTCAAACTTTATTTTGATACTAACTAATAGGCTCGATACTCAATAACAATTTGGATGCCGCGATGTTAAAAAAAACAACAATTTCTCAGTATTAAATCGTAGTACTTTCTTTTCTGTTACCATGTAACCTTATATTTGTGTAATCCTGCAATCATCCAGGTATGTTCCATAGTGATCCATGAGGGTATACAAATCTATGTGGTCTTGAACCTGCTCTGATGCAACTGAAGATTATTCTATATCTATTCAGGAAAGGTTCATTTCTGTCCTGTGAATGTGACTTTTTTTGTATCGATACCTGCTCAAATGAGTATCTAGTTTTGACACTAGTTTTAGTATTGATTGGTATCATGTAAGACCTACAAAGTGAATTTTTGGTCTATTTTAAGGACAGAACTGTGAGCAGGGATAGGGGGCAGAAGAAAACAGGTATTTGTCAGAACATGCATGAATCATTTAAGATTTATAAGGAATCCCTCTCTCTATGAAATCAATCCACAAAATTACATCTAAAAATCAGGGAGAGTTTAATCATTTTAAAAGTTTAAACACTGATTTTAGAATAAAGATGTATTTTTTTATTTGCCAAAGCATAACCTGTAGTGTTAATTAGACATATTTGGCCTTTGTTCACACAGCATTGCTTATGGAATTACCTCTACATAAGTCACTGTGCTACATATGTCCAACCAGGAAGTAAAATTGTGTAAACTGGTATTAAATATTAGTCAAATGGGTAGTCTGAATGGTCATAGGGGACTTTAAAGTTTCTATATTATACAAAATACCTTTTAGCCATGTTATAATGTTGCTACCTCATCAAAAACATACCTGGAGTTGTGTTTTATTCTAGAGTAATCCTGCATTATTGGGCTGTCAACATCTCCAAAGCTCAAAATGCTCTGTTACACCTTGTGATGTCATGAAACTGTAGTTTTCAAGTTAACAGCTACATTTTATCTGTAGTTCTATAGAGATTGGCAATTCCAGCTCTGAAATCATCCAGATGATTCTAGAAGGTGTATGGAGTTTAAAAACACAGTGGAGCACTTCCCGACTGTATTACCACATGACATAACAAGTGAAAAATGGAAGTGTTTTCTGTTTGAGAGGAGAGCCTCAGTATGCATAGTTTGTGTGTTAAACATTTAAATGAAATAAAACACAACTCCAGATATGTTTGTGATGAGGAAACAACATTATAACTTAGATCAGAAAATAGTGTAATATGGACCCTTTACGCTCGGGGCTCTTTTGCTATTAAGGTTTGAACAAAGCCTTCAAGAAAGCATTCAAAGATCACAACCTTTGACCCCATCCCATTCAGTGCACACTCATCCCCCACACTCATGTGAAGGCCAAGGCACCGTTCATTGAAAAGTCCACCCTTCCATCGTATTGTTCTCACGTCCCCCCATGACCATGAAATACAACATTCAGCAGCCGTACACTCCGATCAATATTCGTCGACAAAGGGTGATGATCGGGAGATGGTTTTAATTGGCAGATTTGCACCACTCTTTTGTGCATCCGAAACAATAGTGACTCATATTAAAGTGGTCCTCTCTCTCTCTTTTTCACAGGGAGGTGGTGGAATACATGGTACAACACTTCAAACCCCAGCTCTTTGGAGACAGGAAGCCAGTTTACGATGGCAAGAAAAATATCTACACGGTGCTAGCACTTCCAATCGGGAGTGAGAAGGTGGGTGCTTTGTTAGTGTTGCAAAAAAAAACTGTACATATCAGTACATGAAATATAGAAATGAAATTATGTCATCTTTTTGCAATAACATAGAGAGCACATGTAACACAATAAATCACTCTTATGAACTGCAAAAAGTATATAGCAGACTTAAACTTAAGTATGTTATATATATTTTGTCATGGAAGTTGCCTAAAAATAACCCAATTTTTCCCACTAGTGCAAAGAAAATGTACACACGATAAATATATAAAGCCTTAAAATATATTTAACCAGTTATTTATTCAACAAAGCAGTCAGGGATTATTGTGACAGGCTCACTTTGTACTATAAATATACTTGACATGTTTGTCTATGAAACTAGGAATGGGCAATATGAATGAATGAAATTACCAGTAATTTATTTGCAAGTATCCTAATAACAATATTTTGATGATATTATGCCAATCTAACATAGTGTTTCTCAAACTGTGGTACTGTGCCAAGTAGTACCTGAAGGTGCTACTTGGACAGCTCTTCACTCTATGGGTTTTCCTAATTTAGAGTTCATTCTACCCACCTTTTGGTCCTTCTTTGGATAATTTTCATGTTTTGAATAACAGTTAAAATGTTCTAGTCCACTTTTAGAGCTGGTTTAAACCTAGATTAGACCTGGAATAGTCTTATTATATGCCTGATTTAGACCTGGTGATTCTTAGAAAGCCAAATTTTATCTTGATGTGAAAAGTTGGAAAGCCACTGACATACTGAAAAACATATCTTAGACATATTAGTTGAGCTTACGTATCAGGTGTTGTATTAGGACAAATGCAAACTGACTGCCCAAACGCTGACATTTAGTTTTTTATTTTGTTTATAACAACATTCAAGATATTAGTAACATTTTGATATATCACCCAGCTCTTACCACATCTCTATAAATAGTCATTTCTTTTAATAAACTAAAGCATTTACTGTTTATATTATCTGTGGTCTTCTCAACTTGATTCTATTTGTAACACTACTGCTGTATTTGCTACATTACTGTAGTGCTGTAGTAATGTACAGGGTTCCCATGGAATACATTACTTTCTGCGTACATTACTTTTCCAAGATTTCTCATGGAAATCCTGGAAAAGTAAAGGAAATTAAAAATGTCATTTTCCAGGCCTGGAAAAGTCATGGAATTTTAGTATTTCGTTCACGCAACTACAGTGTTCTGTTAAGTTCTCATTAGGCTATTACGATTATTTCTGAACATTTGCGCCTTTTGTTTAAAGAGACGACAATAAATGCACTGACAGTATTTTGAATGTTAAAAACTATAATACCAAACCATAAGGTGAGTGGAAAGGGTTAACATTTCATATTTAGCCATAAAAGTATGCTAAATCCTACACATGTAGGGTGCTGTAAATTCATGGAATATTCACTCTAGGTCTTGAAAAAGTCATGGAAAAGCTTTTAAATTTTGTCAGTGAAAAACAGTGGGAACCCTGAATGTACCTGTTTCTGAGTTGGCATGAAATTGCTGAGTTTCAGATGACATAACCAGCCAACAATTTTTAATACTTTATAATACTTTAAGACTAGCAGGTACAATTAATGTGGTTAAAATTCAGATCTTAGGGTATAGTCCTTAATAGAAATGACCAGCTTCAATATTAACATTTACTTAGTTTAATATATTTCAATGGAAAGTGCAGTGTAAGTAATACGGTTGTTGACTGTCTCTTGGCCCATCTGGGAGTATGACATGTCATGGAGATGTGAGACAGGCCTCGACTTTGACAATATTTAAATCCAGGCTCAAATGGTTCTGTTGAGCTGTGCATATGACTGAAAGGATTTTATTCTGCCCTCTTCTCTTTTAATGTTAATTTTATGATGATTGTTGTTGATGATTGTGTAAAGCACTTTGAATTACTTTGTGTATGAATAACTTGCCTTGACTTGCCACATTCTAGAATATGAAAATAAATAATACCCTACTCGTGACAACAAAAATACAATGATTCTTTCTGTGAATAGGGGTGACTCTCCACAGATTTGTATTTGTATTTTTTATTAAAGTTATATATTATAAGACAAGATAATGCAAAAGAAAAACATGTACTTGTAAATATGCAGGATTGTAATGTAGTGTGGTGCTGTAACCTGCCTGTCTCCCTTGTGATAAATAGGTCTAATCTATACTATGTAACATTTTAGGCAAAGCAATAACATTTCCATGGATATAAGCAGGAGGCAGACCCTCCACTAGAAATGTTATGCAGTGCACCTTTATTTGTCATCTAAACTCCGTCTCTTTCTCCCCCCAGGTGGACTTTGAGGTTACCATCCCAGGCGAGGGGAAGGACCGTATCTTTAAGGTGTCTATCCGTTGGCTGGCCAAGGTGTCATGGCGCCTGCTGCAGGAGACACTGGTCAGCGGGAGGCTGCAAGTCCCCCTCGACTCCGTTCAAGCCTTGGACGTCGCCATGCGCCACCTGGCCTCTATGAGGTATTGTTTTGTTAAAAGTGTGGAATAATACACACTCAAGCCCCAGTGATGTTCTATTGTAGTTGACCTAAAAAGCCTGCATTTCATGTCAATGGATCATTTGGAGAGGTTGTGTTTTCCTGCCTGAGGTGGTGGATTCACTTAAGTGGTCAAATGATACCTGTGTGACTGTGTCTCAGCACCAAACAGGGAGGGTGTTTAATGTCCTGAGGGTCAGAAAATCATTTAAACTGGATAGTCCAAATACAAATCTACGGTCTCTATCTCCACTTTTATTTAGCTTTGAGTTGAATAACACACGATGCAGCACATTACTCTAGGGGCAGGAGCAAATACAAATGCCAAAAACAAACAAAAACAAAATAAAAAATAAACTCATCATATCCTACTCAAAATGTTTGTGCATAACATTGTGTTGTCTTTGATTAAGTATAATTAAAGAATAATTAAACTTAAAATTAACTATAAGTAAAAACAGCTAAAACAATTTTTATTACTACCCTAATGTTGAAAAGACAGAAATGAAAAACAAAAAAATATTCAGCATTATAAGATATTTTCCACGGTTGCCAGTATCAGTTCAAGGCAACTGTACAAAATGTATTTCCATTAAAACTAGTACCAAATTTAAGACACTAAGACAATTTGTTCTCCTAATTCTTTCAAAGGTACACTCCAGTTGGGCGTTCATTCTTCTCCCCACCCGAGGGATACTACCACCCGCTGGGAGGGGGCCGGGAGGTCTGGTTTGGGTTCCATCAGTCTGTTCGTCCTGCCATGTGGAAGATGATGCTCAATATCGACGGTGAGTCAAAGCCTGGCACAGTTACCGTAGTGACCGGGGTTAGATCAGCGGATGTCAGACTCTTAAACTGGATCACAAAATCATCTGTCACCCCTTAGGAAAAAAAAAAGAAAAAAGTAAAACTAGCAAGTCTTCTAGTTTGAAGCATAGACTGTAGAAAGAAGTGGACTAAAGGAGTGTGACGTTACCTATAACGTTTGGCTCCAGTCAAATGAAGCTCACCAAGGCTTGCAGTTATAGAGGCAAATTTGGTGCCGAGGCCCATGTTAGGAATAGGAATTATTTCCAGACAAAAGAGTGAAATAAAAACATCAGGATCATGTAGAGCGGGTTAATACAAACATTTTTAGACCAAAATAACAAGGCTCACTGCAGCAGTTACAGAGAGAGGAGTGACAGTTTTTCAATAGTACAATATCGTCTATGGTTTGAAGGCATACATGAAGTGGAACATAATGCGATTTGACCTTAATGGAGAAATTTGGGGATTAGCTTCAGAATATTGCAAATGTTAAGATTGCTCATATGCATATAAGTGATGAGACCCTGGTTAGAAAACATTATTACATGATTATTTAATTGGCAATTATTATACACATTTGACATTTTTCATGAAGGCAAAATCTTGTTTTTAGGTTTTACTCGACAGATGCTTTTGTAATTGTTTTGTTTCTTTCACATGTGTTCGAATATTATGTCACGAAGCAGTAGTTTTCAAGTTTAACAGCTACCTTTTACCTTTTGTTTAGTAGAAATGGGAAATCCTAGGGCTGAAATCATCCAGATGATTATGCAGAAGGTGTATGAATTTTAAAAACATAGTAGAGCACTTCCTGTATTGCCACATGACATCACAAGGTGGAAGTGAGTATTTTCGGTTTATAAGAGGCCCTATCATGTGCGAATAAAACAAAAGACAACTTAAGTTATGTCGGTGATGAGGAAACAACATTATAATATAAATAGATCAGAAAAAAATGCGTAAAATGGAGCCTTTGTAGAAAATAGAGAGAGATATAATTCTGTCAAGGATTCTTAAAGAGGGAGAGAGCTATTTATTGTGGTTCCCTGGCAATAAAAATCCCCCAAAACATAACCAATCTGAATTTGATATCAGCTTATCATTGAATTTTTGCCTCCAATAGCCTCCATTTATGAATTTCGAGCATTCTGATGACATTGCATGTTAAGAAAAAAAAACAGTTTTTTGCTGCCTGCTGGTATATTCTTCCTCTGTTACTAAGGGCTTTTTTGCTGTCTGTCTCCCTCTAGTGTCCGCCACGGCCTTCTACAAAGCCCAGCCCGTGATCGAATTCATGTGCGAAGTTTTGGACATACGCAACATAGACGAACAGCCAAAAACACTAACAGATTCACAACGAGTGCGCTTCACCAAGGAGATTAAAGGTGAGCCAGTGGACACGGGAATACCTCCTAACAGAATCACAGCATATGACTTTAAATTCTTTATAGTAATAGGTCTGTCACAATAATTACTATATATACAGAGCATTATATATTTTGGGTTCAGTATTTATCATGTGTACAGTTTCTTTGCAATAATGAGGATATTTTTGATATCTTATTATTTTAGTTTAGTTGATTAAGTAACTAAGTAAGTAAAAGTTGATTCTGCTATTTTATTGTTGCAGCTCTTTCCTTTAAGTGATACAGTCTATTTAAAAATGGTTTACTGGAATTATTTTGCTGTATTGTTATTTGGTTAGTTGCCTAAAGATGCATTGCGCAACTTTTCTGGTGGAGGGTCCGCCAGCTGCTCATCCCCATGCAGATGTTATTGCTTTGCCTGGAATGTGCCTTGGTATTACTCTAAATGGGTGGTTCTGTTGCCCCAAAACAGATTAATTCCTTCTGCGAATAGGGGCGGCTCTCCACAGATCTGAATTGTCAAGTGCTGTAACCTTCTTAGCTCCCTGGTGATAGATTCTGAGGAACATTCTTGACAAACAATACCATTTCCTTGGAGACAAGCAGTTGGCAGAACCTCTGCTAGAAATGTTACTCAGTGCACCTTTAAAGTCATTTCCATATTATCGTTTATCATTATGTATATCTGTAGCAGTTTAAGATGCTTCAAAATGTGTTATCGTGACCTGTGTAAGCCTGTATAGAAATTTGGTATACAGTTTTAACAATGTTTATGTTGTCTGTTTACAATAGGTCTAAAAGTGGAGGTGACGCACTGTGGGCAGATGAAGAGAAAGTACAGAGTATGCAATGTTACACGACGTCCTGCCAGCCACCAGACGTACGTATACTATGCTGTAGACCTATAGTTAAATTAGGTTTTCAAATACAGTCAAACCTTCTCCGGTGTTTCCCAATTGATACTTTGCAACTGATGCCATCAACATTTCCTGGAGGTGTGAAGTTAACTGTGGGTACTGCTCTGTCTGAAGATTTGTTACTCAAATTAGACTTTAAACAGAAGACATTTTGACCAGAATGAGCTGACTTGGTTAAAACTAAGAGTCTTTCAGACATAAAATTACAGCCAAGAGTTTTTCAGTTAGTCACTCTCACCTTTTTAGTTGAAAATCAATCAAAATGTGTTGTTTAAATCCATTTAGTATTTTTTTACATACATTTTCAGACCATTTTTTGACCGTGTTTGCTAATATGTGCATTGTGTTGCCGTGGCTACTAATGAGCATTTCGCCAATAGACTTACTTGGGAGATACACCCCCAGCGTGTTGTCACAGCAAAGTATCAATAACACGATGGTGGTCCCACACAGTCTTAATTTTTGCCCCCTAATTCTAATAATAATTGGTATGAAAAACTGGTACAACTACTTATACTTTATGCCTGTAATATTGTCTTAAATGAAACAGAAAATGCTCACCAAAGTTCTTGTAGAAGTGCAAATGCAAGGAGCAGAAACTTAAAAGTGAAAAATGCATAGCACACTCAGATGGCCGATGTCCAAATGCTTTTTTTTATTTGTAAATGATGTTTTGGGAAAAAGCCTTCGTCAGATCATTTTTCTTGCTTTGGACCACAGTATACAAATTGGTTGCCAACCCAGGTGCTTATATCCCCCTAGTACTGTCTTAAACATATAGAAGTAACTATACTTTATCTGCAGTGAGTCTTTTTTTTTTTTTTATCAGCAAAGCCAAAAAGTCACATTGTTCTCCATATTGTACTGAATAAAATGAATGAAATATGGACTGCTTGTGCCACCATAGTCTCAGTATAAACTTGTGAGAAACACTGATTCTTTAAATGTTATGGGTAAACTGTGTAATTTATTCTAAAAGCCATATCATCTATTTTGTCGATACAGTACTGAATATTTTTAAAGGATATAGTAAACCCATTTGATCACCATTATAAGCTTTTCATTGCTTCGATTGATGGCATCTTAGCTGACCAAAGTTTGTATAACTCAACTAATAATTGTGTGTAGATAATAAGTATTTATATGAGAGAACAGCAGAAAGGTTAACATTAGTGAGCGAGTTAGCTGATAATTTGGTATTTATATGTAAAAAAGCATTATTTACATGTTTAATCTGTATTTATATAAATACATAGTTTCCTTGTCCTTTTTCCTGCATATAAAGTTGTTTTTGTGTGAATACCGATGCAGGTATAGTCTTGTGAGTGCAGTTTCGGTCAGATAAAAATAGATGCATAATGCTTTTGAGAGTTTTTGCCACTTTCTCCTTTTTAGTTGACTATTTCATCAGCAGGACACATCTTTAGTCAAGAAGGAACTACCGCCATAATCATAATATAGCTGATCCATTATTTAACTAAATCAATTTGTGCTTAAGGTTTATAGTTTATTTTAAAAAGGGAAAAATGTATGTATGTAATGTATTTATTATTAATATTATTTCATTTTACGTTCAAGGTTTCCCCTCCAGCTCGAAAGCGGGCAGACCGTAGAATGTACAGTGGCCCAGTACTTCAAGCAGAAGTACAATTTGCAGCTAAAATACCCCCACCTGCCCTGTCTCCAGGTGGGGCAGGAGCAGAAGCACACCTACCTGCCTTTAGAGGTACTTTTCCACTTTAAAATTAGAATATAACTTTTCTGGTGGAGGGTCCATCAAAGGCTTTACTACATGGAGATGTTATTCCTTCATCTGGAATGTTTCACAGTATGGCATTAAACCTTTCTATCTTCATAGAGACCAAACCAGACCAAGTTACAGGTCAAATCTATGGAGAGGCAACCCCACTGTAAAACCACTATAAAACCACCTTTAGTTGAATAAAAGGTAAAACTGATTAACATCATATTGTGGAACATTCCAGCCAGAGGAATGATGTAGCTATAGAAACAAAAAGATGACTGACCCTTAACCGAAAAGTTACTTAGTGCACCTTTGAAAGAGTATTAACAGTGTAACCATGGAGTACATGTTTCTTGTTCTTTCGTACTAGGTGTGTAATATTGTAGCAGGCCAGAGGTGTATCAAGAAACTGACGGATAATCAGACCTCCACTATGATCAAAGCCACTGCCCGCTCTGCTCCAGACAGACAAGAGGAGATCAGCCGCCTGGTGAGTTGATTTATTTGAGAATTTTTATAAGGATTTAATTATTTCAAAATTTCAGCTCAAACAAAGCGGACAATATTACAATGAAATGATCCAATCAGAAAAAACAGACCCAGTATTTTGGAAATTATGTTTTCATGAGGTATTGGATGTACAAAACACTTATGATAGGGGTAAAGTAGCCAGGAAAATGAAGTTCTCCACTTAGGGTAGAATTACTTTAAATATTTTTATTACAAAATAGAAACACACAGTAGTGGTGCAAAACATTACTCCAGTAACAGAAAAAATATTTTAGGAAGCTAAAACTAAAAGTAATATCTGATCGAATTTGAAGTTAATAGAATTTGAAGGACAAGACTTTCTCACAGAGGGAAGACTAACCAAGAATTGTACTCGACTAAGAATATTGTTAGACTGTGAACAATATGATGCAAGTGAGAGTATAAGTATAAAGTCTGGAAACAACCTTAAGGTAACTGCTACCTACCTCATTGCCTAATCCTTTGTCAACTGACCGCAATCTATCCTACATATTATTTACCATGCAAAAGTGAATACAGTTATTTTACCAAAGTTGATCTGTACTGAGAGAACTTGTGGATCTTTGTGACTATTGAGTTCTGCCACATCAAACAGTATTGGCACAGAGGTACTAAGCATTAGCCTGGCCAAACTATGACCCACTATGTCTGCTATGGGGTCCTATAGGCGTGTCATGATAGTGCATATTTATGCGTCAATAGCGTAAAGTCAACATTATCTTTTATCAAGATAGTTCTTTATATCATGCTTCCTTTTTTTTTTTTATCTTGACAAGCTTAAGTTCTCAGAATAGAATGTTATAACTTCACATCTATGCAAACTATTGAAGAGCAATGTTTACACAATGTCTAAAATGTCTTGGGAATGGAAAATCCTATGACGTAATGCTCATTTAGCACCAGGAAACCGGATATTTAACATCTGATAATATATTGTCTTTGTGTTTTTTAGATGAAGAATGCAAACTTCAACCTGGACCCATACATCCAGGAGTTTGGGATCAAAGTGAAGGATGACATGGCCGAGGTGACAGGCAGGGTGCTCCCAGCTCCTATCTTACAGTATGGAGGACGGGTAAGGCCGGTTTCTCTTTGAATAGTCATTCAAATGTGAAAATATGCTAATGATTGAATTTTGTGTCTGCAGAATCGTGCTATTGCTACCCCCAACCAGGGAGTCTGGGACATGAGGGGGAAGCAGTTTTATAACGGCATTGAGATCAAAGTGTGGGCCATCGCATGCTTTGCCCCACAGAAACAGTGCAGAGAGGAAGTCCTTAAGTAAGTACTAAACAGTGGGAATAGTCCAGAGGGGATAGACTTTTTATAGAACAGTGCTTATCTTAAACTGGCTACTTTATCACTAGTTGGCGTGACTGTATTCAAAGTGTAATTAACTGTATAGACTTGGTTTGGTCTCAGAGTTACATTAATAACATGTGATCTCTTCAAAGTAGGGGTCTCCAACCTGTAACTGCTACTACTATTAAAAGTAGCTCTCCATCCTCTTTCAAATCATTTAGGAACATTAATATTTTATTCAAGACATCCCTATTTACCACTGTAACTGTATACTTCAGATAAGTATGTGCAGAAATAAATGCAACATGTTATATTATGTTTTATAGGCATCTAACTGTACCCCATCTAAAGTTTGCTGTTGCTCTTATATTAACTTTATTTTTTACAACCACTAACGATAGTAGCTCTCAGCAATTTTTATTTTGTGGAGACCCTTGCTTTAAAGGTACACTATCTAACTGTGTTGGACCTGTGACTCCATGGAGTTTTTGTTACTTTGCATGGAATGTTTCACGGTATGGCATTAAAAGTGCATGGGATTTATTTAATTTCAGATGTTTTTACTGCTCATAAATATTTCCCTGGAAAACATTCTTACTGTGAGGTCTGACTTCCAACTTGGCTTGGTGGCATCACCTGCTTGTCTCCATGGCAGTTTATAAAGGTTGATGTCGTGTTGTGGAACATTACAAGACAAAATATAAACTAAAATAACATAAATAGAGCATCTTTAACATTATATTAAAACATAACTATGACATTATAATAAAATATACCAATTATTTTTGTGTGCTTTACAGGAACTTCACAGACCAGCTGCGTAAGATCTCAAAGGATGCTGGGATGCCAATCCAGGGCCAGCCTTGTTTCTGTAAATATGCCCAGGGAGCAGACAGCGTGGAGCCCATGTTCAGACACCTCAAAAACACATACTCTGGACTGCAACTCATCATTGTCATCCTCCCCGGAAAAACTCCTGTCTATGGTATACTCTGTTTGCACAATTAAATAGCTTTGATTTTAGAGGCCTTTATTATGAATTAAAAAATTGAATTATCCTGCTATTAAAGGCACACTGTGTAACTGTAACTTTTCTGATGGAGGGTTTATCACTTGTTGCTTTCATAGAGATGTTTTGTTGTTTTGCCTCAAAGGTTTATTAGTGTGGCATTCAACTTATCTATCTTGCATTAATTAAATTCCCAATGTTTTTATTGCTCAAATACCTTAATCCGTATTCATACTGTGAGCATGCCTGCCTCTCCAGAGATCTGACCTGTAACTTGTAACTTAGTGGTGTTCCCTTTTTGTCTCAATGAAGAAAGGTTTATTGTTGAATGTTTCTAGAAAAGCAATCTCCATGGAAACAGGTAGTGGGCTTTCAGTAGAAAAGTTATATGCACCTTTAAAGAGCAGATATTATGCTATTTTCTGATCTACAGTATGTTTTTATGTTGTTTTTTCAACACAAACATACCTGGAATTGTGTTTTGCTTCATCCACTCTTTTTTAACACACAAACCCTGCATATTTAGGCTTTAGAGTTCTTCTTTATAACAGAAAACACTCTGTCCCACCTTGTGATGATCATTTGGATAACATCAGCCCTGGAGTTGCCTGCCAATCTCTACTGAACACTTCACAAGGTGGAACAGGACATTTTGAGCTTTGGAGATGTAGACAGACTAGCAATGCAGGATTACTCAAATATATGTGAAAGAGACAAAACACAACTCTAGGTTTGTTTTTGGGGAGATAACACCATTATAACATGGCTTAAAGCTCACAAGAGTACATTTTGCGAAATATAGGACCTTTTAATTAACAAAATTGCAATACATTTCCCCCTATCTTTGAGATTTAGTAAAGTTAAACTAAAGTATAATCTTGTATTTTAGCTGAAGTGAAGCGAGTTGGGGACACTCTGCTGGGCATGGCCACACAGTGCGTTCAGGTGAAGAATGTGGTGAAGACATCTCCTCAGACCCTCTCCAACCTCTGCCTCAAGATCAACGTCAAGCTGGGAGGCATCAACAACATCCTGGTCCCTCATCAGCGGTATTCTCAAGTTTTTATCTTCTTTACAAATATTTAATCTGACTTTTCTGGCTTTTAAATGTGTTTTATTTGTTTTATTGTATTTATTTATAGGGCAAGTAAACATTTTACTGTCTTTTGCAATGGAACGTAGTATCATCCATACTGACAGTGCAAACGTATCAACAGAAACAAGAACAACATAAAAAAAAAAATGCCCAAAAAGGAGTGGGAAGAAGAAAAACATATTTAATCCCACCCCCATCTTCTAATTAAACATAATGTGCTTTCTTTTGCATTCTTCATGTTTTTCAAATTTTACTTGGTGAGTTAGTACCTGTTGTTAACACAGACCTGTTATGCAAAATCAAGTTTTCAAACACACAAACCCTGCATATTTACAGTTTTTCTCCCAAGATGGAAACACTCTGTTCCACCTTATGATGTCATGTGGCAATATAGGAAGTGTTGTACTGTGTTTTTTAACTCCATACACCTTTAAGCCCTGGAACTGCCAATCTCAGCTAAACTAAAGGTAAAAGGTCGCTGTTAACTTGAAAACTACTGCTTCATCACATCACAAGATGGAACAGAGCACTTTGAGGTTTGGAGATAGACAGACTAATAAACCAAGATCACTTGAACATGTGTGAATGAAATGAAACACAACTCCAGGTACGTTTTTGATGAGGTAACAACATTCTAACAAGCCTAATAGCATCAATTATGCTTAACATAGGACCTTTAATGCTTTTCCATTTCTCATAACACTACTTCTATAAACACAAATTAATTAAACATAGACTCCAACAACAAATTAAAACCAGCCCTGTGTTATTTATTTTTAATTAGCGAGTCTTAATTCTCCTTTTGCCTTGTTTCGTCAGGTCTGCCGTGTTCCAGCAGCCTGTTATCTTCCTGGGAGCAGACGTCACGCATCCCCCTGCTGGAGATGGGAAGAAGCCCTCCATTACTGCTGTAAGTGTCTCAATAAGGCCCAAATCAAACACCTGTTGACCCTTCACTCCAGGGGGACAAAAGAAAGAACAGACTGCTATATAAAGCCGGTATTCTCCAATAGGCTCTGCGCACAACATCACTTGGCAACCATCCTTTTAGCGTCACTACTTCCTGTCCAGTTGTGTATCTGTGTTTTTTGCTGAGTCGTGCTCCATTGAATACATATTAAAAAGTGCACTGTGTAACTTTTTGTTTGGGGGTTCATCGCCTTCTTGTTTCTATGGAGATGTCATTGCTGCGCCTGGAAATTTCCCCAGTATGACATTAAACAGATACATATATTATATTACCTTACATATATTAAATTACAGGTGGGTTTATAGCTTAAAAATACCTAGAAAAACAGGCATTCTGACTGTGAGCAGGCTTTTCCACAAATCTGATCTGTATCTTGGTCTGGTTTGGTCTCCATGGAGATAGAAAGGTTTAATACCATACTATGAAACATTCCAGACAAAACAATTACATCTCCATGGAGAAAAGCATTTGATAAACCCTCCACCATAAAAGTTACACAATGCACCTTTAAAAATAAGGCCTTGGACACAGTTGTGGGTTGATGTTACTGACAACATGTTAAAAATTACACAAATAAAATGAATACTTCAGCGGAGGACACTTCTGCTTTTAGAAAGGGGTTTGTGTCTAAATACTAATGCTAATGCTAATTTTGAGACATAATTATAAGGTGACCAGATGTCCTTATTTACCTGGGACAGCCCCAGTTTTGAGCCCTGTGTCCCCTGTCCCAGCAGATTTATCTAACACCACTGATTTGTCCCAGTTTTATACAAGAAATGTCTCTCCAGGTGTCCCTATTTTTGACCCATTTTTCTACCCACCAACAGTAAAGAGAGGCATAAATTGTTGGTTGTTTAGGTAAAATACAGAAAAGCTGCTTAAAAATGTTAGTCATGAATGGTCTCTGCATAACAGTTTTCCTTATTTACGCACTCGTTTCACAATTTTATTATTGCCACCCACCAAAAAATTGGATGTACCAGTTTTTTATTTTGAAATTCTGTCCCCCCTAGCATAATAATGATTAGAACAACATCACAAACTGAAGTTATCTACATTTAAAAATTATTGGGTAAGCTTGACTTTAATTAATTTGAATTTTAATAGGTTGTTTAATATTTTCTGTTTCACGATTTTAATAAAAGTGACTGTTCGCTTAAAGACACAGTGAGCTCGCAAGCACACTGCTGTGCACAGAGCCAATACTACTGAAAAATTATGCTGTTGGCCAAGACAAGACATTTGCCTATTCAAATCAGTTCTCCATAACATTACATACAGAAGCAGCCAGAAATCGATTTTGCATGGAAAAAAATGCAAATTATATTTAAAATAAATATAGGTTATGAGACTGAGACATGGGTTATTATAGCATTTCAAGTATTATTGGTTTGTAGATAATCAATATTTTTTTGAAGGGCCCATATTCCTGTACATTTTCCTTGTTTCCTTGTTTCCTTGTCTCTAGAGATTATTGTTATGGCTTTGTCTGAACTGTGCCAGAGTATGGTATTAGATTTGGCCATTTCCATAATAACAAGCATGTGACGCCACCAAGCAAAGTTACAGGCCAAATCTATGGAGAGGTAATGGATGAATGGAGGAATGGATTTCAAGGTATTCCTGAGCAATAAAAACAACTTTAATAGAAAACTGATATGTTTACTTGTGTACTGCGGAATATTCAAGACAAAGCAATAATGTCATCACAGAGACAAGCAGGTGGTGGACCCTCCCCATGGAAGTTACACAGTAAACCTTTAAGGCATAACATAAAACAAAAATTCAAGCGTTTAATATTACGAAATGTTGTACTTTTTCCCACTTTTATTTGCATATTTAAGACTTTATTGTGACATCAATGGCTCTCACTGTGTAGTTTTACAAACTCATCAGAAAAACACATATAAAACAATGGCTCAGACTTTGTGAGGGACAATGGAGACAGAGAGACGGTTCATATTGACGTTCTCAGAGGAAATGACGTAAGCCTCTCTCCTGCCCTTGGACTCAGCTGGGCTCTGGTTGGTTGTGCTGTTGCTTAGCGACAACAAGAGATGCCAGAGTCCTACAGAGAAAGTATGAACTGTTCTGTGACGAAAAATGTGTTGTTACATATTTATTAATTATTTATTTATTTCATTTGTATATAATATTTTATTTACTATTTTATTTTATTATTTTTTATTACATATTTGATTACATTTTCAACATTTTAACACAACACACAAAACAAAGAGCAGTCTGAGCACACATTTGAGTTTTCCTCATTACATAAATATTACCCAATTAAGCAAGACATACCGACCTGGTCAAACAGGCAAATCAACAGCCTGCCATGACACTGAGCCTGTACCTATCTAAATTACATTTTTTTATGTATTTTATTTTTGATCTTTGTAGTTTTAGAAGCTATATGTTTCTTTATGCCTATTATAGGGATGCACTGATCCAGCTTATTCAGTTCCGATACCAATTCCGACCATGCCCAATAAACACTCTTATTACATCAATTTATAAGACCAACCAGGAGGAGTCAATATTTGGAAGCTGATATCTAAGACAGCCATTTTTTTCATCATCAGTGCCAAAATATGATTCCATTATTAGATGGGTGCATCCCTAGCCTGTCATTGTTTTGGAGATTAGTACAGTCATAGTTATTATATTATTCACTGAGCTCTCTGTTGTGTATTTACAGGTGGTAGGCAGTATGGACGCCCACCCCAGCAGATATTGTGCCACTGTGCGGGTGCAAAGGCCCAGACAGGAGATCATTGAGGATTTGTCTTACATGGTGCGAGAACTGTTAATCCAGTTTTACAAATCCACGCGCTTCAAGCCCACCAGGATCATCTTCTACAGGGATGGAGTGCCCGAGGGACAGCTGCCACAGGTATAAGGGTATATATGTATAAGGGTTGTAAAAAGACTATTGGTATTGACTATCGAGTCTATTCCTTAGTATAAAAGTAGTTTGGAATTTTAGTATCATGACAACACTTCTGTCTACACCTATCTATTGTACAAAGACAGTACAAAGACGTTAATAATGCTCCCACAACTTTCTCTTCAATAATGTTCCTCAGATTCTGCACTATGAGCTCCTGGCCATCAGGGACGCATGTATCAAACTGGAGAAGGATTACCAGCCGGGCATTACCTATATTGTAGTGCAAAAACGCCACCACACGCGCCTCTTCTGTGCTGACAAGTCTGAAAGGGTAAGACATCAAACTATGAATGCAATGATGTCACAATACCAGATGGGGGTTTTGATTGATAGCATATTACTTTTATTATTAATTTTTTTTGAATTAATTGATGGCATAGTACTTTGTCATGCAACATTCAAAAGATGAATTCACAAATGGTGATCCTGATCATTTTTATTATTTACTAGATCCACAGACTGACTCAATTACAACAAGAGTCTGCATTTTAACTATATTATTTTTAGCGTCCCCCTCATCTGTATTAAAGGTACTTTATTATGCAAAAAAAATGACTCTTATGAGCTTTTAGTCATGTTATAATATCGTTACCTCATCAAAACATACCTGGAGTTGAGTTTTGTTTCATTTATACATGTTTGAGTAACCCTCTATTATTACTCTGTCTACATTTCCAAACCTCAAAATGCTCTGTTTCACCTTGTGATGTCATCTAGTGGTAGTTTTTAAGTTAACCGCTACCTTTTACCTTTAGTTAAGTGGAGATGGGCAATTCCAAGGCTGAAATTATCCAGATTGTAATAAAGGTGTATGGAGTTTAAAAACAGAGTGGAGCACTTCCTGTAGTATCACATGACATCATAGGGTGGAACAGACTGTTTTCTGTTTGAAAGAAGTAAACTAAACTAAACTAAACTAAATATAATTGTGGGTTAAAAATCTGTGAATGAAACAGCACAACTCATGTATGTTTAATATGGTCTTTTTAGCAGCTGCTCATCTGTATTAAATATTATTGCCATTTAGATTATTTTAATAAAGTCTATAAATGAAGTGTTTCCATCATGATTTCTTTTCTGTTTTTAGATTGGAAAGAGTGGTAACATTCCTGCAGGGACCACAGTGGACACCAGCATCACTCACCCCTTTGAGTTTGACTTCTACCTGTGCAGCCATGCAGGCATACAGGTGACTCAAACACTACACATGTCCAGACAGGCTTGAAATTGGAACTTTCCCCTCAAATAAGTAATGGTAAAATATATGGGCCAATATTTTTGGGTATATTCACACTTGTCACTTGTTTAGTCCTTTGTTTGTTCCTGGTCTAGTTCAGATTTAATCCCTGTTTTGTGTCTATTTTGATGATGTATTTGCTAGGGATGGGCGATTTCTCTGCAAGTATCTCTGTCAGCTGATATCGATACAAATTATTCTGTATCGGTAACAGCTGATATCGAGTCTATCGATATTGAGACGATTGCATTAAAATCATTGACTGTATATATAAATGGACATGGCTAACAGACTAGCCGGTGCATTCCAAATACGAAATTCGCATGCAGACAGTTCCAGCTCCTTCTGACTCTGGCTCCCATTCACTGCTGCGAGACTCGTCATTTTGGTCTTAAAATATTCGTATTAACCTGCTCTACATAATCCTGGTTGGGTTCTTTTTTGCTATGTTGTTCATTAAAAGAAAACTTTCATATATACTAAAGCTTGGCTCCAACAGCTAGCATCGCAAGCTTCATTTGACTGGAGCTGAACGGTATGGGTGATGTTAAACTTGCTTAGTCCACTTCTTTATACAGTCTATAGTCAAAATAGAAATGGAAAAGCATTATATGGCTAAATGTTTACACAAAGAAACAGAACAATTTAAATTGCTGTAAAAGATAGTTTGCCATTATATTTTTAACAAAATTTTAGATTCATTTGTGGGCCTTCCTTGGTTATCGGCCACAGCAGTGGGACTTTCTTACGCCCTAGTATTCACAAGTGAGAAATCTGTAGGTTTATTATAGACTAAACCATATGTTTCCATGCTTACTCTCTCTTATGTACACATGACTAAGAGATGACTATTTATTATTAGACTTTTATTTGGCTGTGGTTATAAAAATAAGACTGCTCTCCCAAATAGTGGAGAATGTGCTTCTTTTTACAAAACTCTTGGGTTTTGATGATTGAGCATGACTCAGGATGAGTCTGTTTCCTGGAACTACAATGACACAAAATGAGCTCAGGTTTAGAAAAAATCTGTAAAAAAATCAGTATAAGTTGACATTAGCCGTTTAGTTATGTTTAAAGATGCACTATGTAATTTTTTTGGTTAGGGGTCTGTCACCTGCTTGTTTCTATGGAGATGTCATTGGTCTGCCTGGAATGTGCCACAGTGTGGCATTAAACAAGTCTACCTTATGTTTATTAAATTATAGGTGGTTTTATAGCTCAAAAATACCTACAAAAACAGGCATTCTGACTGTGAGCAGGGTCGCCTCTCCACAGATCTGACCTGTAACTTGGTCTAGTTTGATCTCCATGATGATAGAAAGGTATACCATACTGTGAAACATTCCAGACAAAGAAATAACATCATGGAGAAAAGCATTTGACAGACTCTCCACCAGAAAAGTTACACAATGCACCTTTTAAGTACATTATCACCACACTGTCAATTGATTGATTGGTTTTTATTTTGAATTTGTGCCAAGAGAGAAACAATAATCATATATACATGTACATTGTAAACAACAGAAAGCACATTTGTCGAAAATTATGTGGTTGCTTATTTACATTGATCATAAAACTTTACAAATATTTACATATAAATTACACACTATACATACTAAATGTAAGCTTGTAACTGAAATGTGACTGAAGTTTTTTTTTTTTTTTTTAATGTTTGAACTATTTGGGTTTTTGTGTATCAGGGTAACAATCATTAATGTCTGCTCACTTAATTTAAACTCTTCTCAGGGTACCAGCAGACCGTCCCACTACTACGTGCTTTGGGACGACAATCGCTTCACTGCGGATGAGTTGCAGATCTTAACCTACCAGTTGTGCCACACGTATGTGCGTTGTACCCGCTCTGTCTCCATTCCTGCTCCAGCCTACTATGCGCGACTTGTAGCCTTCCGTGCCCGCTACCATCTGGTGGACAAAGAACATGACAGGTGAGTCTGATGCAGGTGGAGGCAAAGTTTATTTAGGACATATCAGTACTGAAACACTCTCAGCAGAATTTGGCCCTTACTTGATAATATAAAAAGAGACAAGGTACAAAGTTGATTGAGCGGTCAGATTGATTGGCCTACAGGTCAGGATTCCAGCTCCCACAGATGAATACTGTCCTTGGGCAAGACACTTAACCTACCTCGCCCACAGTGTCTGCATACACTGGTGTATGAATGTGTGTGTGAATAAGTGAGTGATGTAAAGTACTTTGAGTGCCCTGAATGTGGTAAAGTGCTATATAAAAATGTGACCTGAGGTACAACAACTGAAAATATTAAAAGTCTCTTATTACATGCTGAGGGCCACATTCTACTGAGATTTCTACTCAACCCTCACAGAGATCTTGTACTCTAATTTTTAAAGATTTTTTATAACCCAGTGACGCGCTACCTCTTCTCTTAAAGGTCCTATGTTAAGCAAAATGTACTCTTTTGAGCTTTAATCATCCAAAACATACCTGAAGTTGTGTTTTGGTTCACTCACACGTGTTTGAGCAACCCTTTATTATTAGTCTGTCTATATCTCCAAAGCTCAAAATGCTCTGTTCTACCTTGTGATGTCATGAAGTTATAGTTTCTAAGTTAACAGCTCCTTTTACCTTTTGTTTAGTAGACATTGGAAATTTCAGGGCTAAATTATCCAAATGATTTTGGTGATGCAGTGTATGCAGTTAAAAAAAACACAGCGTAGCACTTCCTGTATTACCTCATGACATCACAAGGTGGAACAGAGTGATTTCAGTCTGATTGAAGAACTCAGCCTAAATATGCAGGATTTGTGTGATAAACATGTATGAATGAAACAAAACACAACTCTAGGTATGTTTGTGATGAGGAAACAACATTATAACATAAATCACAAAACAGTAATATCTGAGTACTGATGTAGTTTTGTGTTTTCTGACAGTGGAGAGGGCAGCCATGTGTCCGGTCAGAGTAATGGCCGGGACCCTCAGGCTCTGGCCAAAGCCGTGCAGATCCACCATGACACACTGAGGACCATGTACTTCGCCTGAGCTCCATGACCCCTCCCACCTCATACTTACTGTGGGCTGCAGCTAGCCCACTGCCACCTCATCCCCATCCCTTCTCCCCAGTGACTCCCACTACACACCCTTTACAGAGCATAGAGTCATCAGAACCACAAACATGCCCTCACCTGTGCCACGCAGGCACTCTACAGCCTCATGCACTCAAACGGTTTGAATCATTTTAATGTTTTTTGTTGATTTTTTTTTTTTTTTACCTTTTACCAGGACTATTGTTCTTTTTATGTTGACTTTTTAAAACCTGGGTATTAATATGTAAATGTATTGTATAGGGGTAGCACGGTTCAGGAAAAAAGCCGAACCATTCGGTCACAGTTCAGGACGTGTGCGCACCGCACGGTTTCCACGGTTCCCGGCTTGCACATGGTAGCCTCGTGCCCGTATGTGACCTGTTTCGCTTTGACACAAAAGAAGAGGTGTGGAGGGTGAATGCTGCGTGTTACGTGTAGAAATGGCAAGCAGGAGAGAAGTAGAAAGACAAGACGGCCGCCAGGAGATGGAGGATGCGCCCGTGTCATTTAGGGCCTGGCTCCACAGCACGCATCAGCGTTTACACGCATAACCTCGCGAAACCACAGCCACGCGTCAACGCAAAGGCGGCTCCACCAGCAGCTGCAGCAGAACATACACGCGCAGCACTGGCTCTGTTTGTCAATGGGAAAGACGATCAAACTTGACTGGGTGCGTTTAGCCACTTGTATCAGGCCCACAGTGAAACTAACAGCTGAACAGGCAAATGCGAGGATTTCAAAAGTAAATTTTAAAGCACTAATTAACAGTCTTTCTGGACCTGTGCTCTTTCAGACGACACAGATCTGCCCCAGGAGTACATTACACCATAGATTAAAGATTAAAAAGAAAAAAATTACAACAAGAACCATACAGAACCAAAAACCGCGACTTGAAACCAATACAAACCGAACCGTGAATTTTGTGAACCGTGCCACCCCTAGTATTGTAAGCTACCTTCACACTCCTATCTATGTAAGTATGCATTACGGATAGGGGAGAAATGGGCAAGAAAAAGATAATATCTGAAAATATCTTTTTTTACTGCCACCACGATGCTGCCTCCAAACCTATCCGAATGCCAGATGCCAGTGTTTTGTGTCCTTACCTGTGGGCATCCTACGTGTGGCACTAGGCGCATACTTACATGTGTCATTCACTTACGATCATGTCATGCTTTGGGATTATGTTTTTAAGTATTTTTACTGCATTATGGAGAATTGGAGTATATGGTACATTAGCACTTAGTGATAGCATGTAGGTGCCACAAGTCCTGCACATACAAGTTTGTCAGTATGTACTGTACACTGAAGTCTCCTGGCCTGGGACTCAAGGAGCAGGCATAGCATATCATAGACACAGAAGAGATTTTCTTTCACTCTCTGTGCTGGATGGCACGTCCCTTAGAGAACTAGCCTTAGGCATCATAGAGTAACAGTAGAGGGACCATTTGTTTAGAGTGTGTCAAATATATTGTACTTGCACCCCATGCACCTAAACCAGCATTAACCAGCCAAAAGTGATCCCAACCAATGGAAACGGGCACTTAGACAGGAAGATAATCTTTATTTCTGCTTTTAGGATTTTTGAGGCACTTTTATTTACTTTTTGTTTAATTGCTGCAAAATGATGAGTTTTCTTCCTGAGTATGACATAGATTATATAGCGTTTCTCACACTTACACTTGCTCTCATAACAAAAAGGCAACTAAGGCAATAGATAAGGTCAACACACCTCAGTAGATTTGAATGCAGGCAACTACAAAAGTCTGTGACCACACAAGTGCTGTAAAGCTGAACTTAAGATTCAGCCATTGACCTTGCTCTGATCATTGTGCACATTCCAGCCTGTATTAGCAGAGCTTACGCTTCGGCATGCACCCTAAACATCCACCCACACGCTCCAGCTCTCACGTGCACATACCCGCTCCACTGTAACAACATTAGTCAAAGATTCTTCCCCTCACTAAAACGTGTCACTCAGCCTTGTTGGCAGAAGCACAGATCTCTCTGCCTTGAGTCTCTTCCATTGTATGCAGACTTCTTAATGCACTTGTCCTTTTATCCTTATTACTAAAAATAGTCACTACGACCCACACTTCATTTCACCCCATCACCTGATGTGTTGTGACTTTGAAGAACCACACCTGCAGCGCTCCTGGCCCGACCCCCAGCCTGTGCCCGCCACTCCCTATTGGTGCTCTGTGTGCATGGGCGGCACAGGCAGGGGACTGCTGCATCTACAAAGAGTGGGCAGTTAAAGCTACGGAACATGCCCTGCCTTTACATCTAGTCACTTTTGGGAGTTAATGAAAAAAATGCATGTAATATTTTTATGACTGGATATTCTGAGCCACCTTATTCTGGTTTCTTAGAGGTAGGAGCTGTGTGCTCACCACTGCCTGTCAGTTGTTTTGCCTCGATTGTGTAATGGTTATAATGACTGCTTATTTTCTTTTTTTTGTTATTATATGAGTATTGTGACTAGTGTCAAAGTGTATCCTCAAGAGGGCACTGTAGAGACTGTCTCAAAGTTCCACCTCAGATGCCCTTAAAGCGCCTCAAACCTTGTCTGATGGGTAAAGCCCTTTGAGATGAAAGGGATCAAAAGAGATCAGATAAGTGTGATTTTTAAATCATCTTTATGAACTTGCGTAATCAAAATGCCTTTGTACACCATTTTACTGATTCTTCATTGTGTCCAAGGTGATTTGTATATATAAATGCATATATAATATTAACCTGTTATGTATTCCGGCTCACCCAAAGCTGGGCCTGTCACAGTCGGGGGCCAGTGTTCCTACCCCCTTTCTGTACTTAAAAAAATGAGTCTGGGGGCATTATCCAGCACCACTGAATCCAGATGCAGTCCTTCACTCACTGAAGCCACAAAGCACCTTGTAACTGGGGGTGACCATTGACAGTCCCCCCCACCTTGTAACCGGGGGCGACCAGTGACTGTCCCCCCTTCCAATGCATCATGTGGACAGCGGAGAGGGCTCTTCTCTCCACGCAGCCTCACTGTCTGACTAAGCAATATCGAAGCCACTGATCAAGAACAGTCCTTGTCAAAGCACTTCCCAATACATTTGAATGAAAGGACATGGAAGCATACTATTTTGGCTCTGTATGTTGGGGAGGGTTATTTTTTAAAGAAAATAAAATTGTTTTTTATTAAATCTGTGTTGTGATTTCAGTTGCTAAATTTTGAAGAGCCCATATTATGCTATTTTCTGATGTATGTTATAATTTCCTCATCACAAACATACCTTGAGTTTTGTTTCTTTTACACATGTTTAACACAACCTTGCATCTGTTCCACCTTGTGATGTCATGTGGTAACACAGAAAGTGCTCCACCGTGTTTTTAAACTCCATACACCTTCACTGGAATCTTTGGGATGAGTTCAGCCTTGGAATTGCCAACCTCTACTGAAATAAAAACTAAAAGGTAGCTATTAACTTGAGAACTACCAGTACATGACATCACAAGGTGGAATAGAGCATTTGAGCTTTGGAGATGTACACAGACTTAATAAAGGGTTACTTAAAAATGTGTGAATGAAACAAAACACAACTCCAAGTGTGTTTATAATGAGGTAACTATATTATAACATGTCTTAAAGCTCACAAGAGTAAATTTTGTGTAATATAGGACCTTTAACCATGCTATGGGTACCTTGTTCTGAAAAGCGTAATGCAATAATGGATTAAAAGTGCGCGTAAATGTATTCATAGTGGTGTAATAAAGGTGGGATGCTTCGTAGATATATAATGTGCTCTTAGATGAAGGCGGAGTGAACTTCTGACGTGCAGGCTCGGGTCCACCTCTTCCTGTCGGTGTCAGCAAGGCAACTTCACCATATTTAGCTCCGCAGAGTTGATCTGTCATCCAGACCGAAAATTCGAACTCTTGTCGGCGCATTCTCCCTGGACTTGACAGCTTTATTTTTCTACTAGAACAACGCCTACAGACAAAGATTTTGTTCTGGAGATGCTGCTAGATAAACCAGATCGTGTCACGGGTTGTTTTTAACGTCACTAAACTCCCATCGTCTGTCAAGAAGAACTATCCACCAGCGGAGCCAGGAGAAGCTAATTACCGACTGCGCTAACCCGACTGTCGCTTGCCTTTACCGTCGACTCGAATTTATGTCGTCCAATTTACGCATCGGTTCTTGCTGTTTATTCATATGAAGCAACTGAAGCCGCTGTGATGATATCCTGACAGCACGTCCATTCTGCTCCTGGCACTTTCTAATCCCGGGCTAGCGAGCTAAAGGGGCTAACTAGCAGCCAGTAGCCGCAGCCGTGGCACTTGCTCCCCCACTGGATACGTGCGTAAAAGTGGGGACGCGGAACAGCCCCGACCGGTGAAGCTACACCGTTACCACCGTACCGACGAGGGGGCCCGTGGGACAGTTCGCGGAGGAGAGGAAGAGGGAGAGCGGGGAGCGGGAGGGCGTTAAGCCGAAGGAGACACCGGGTTGAACGGAGGCAGAGTCCAAGATATTTGACAAGTGTGAGCCGGGAGTGAACCGGGCACAGACCTCATGAATGGAAATCGGAACTACAGGTAAATCCGCCGTAACGCACTGACGACACGTTTACGACAGCAACACACTCCTTTTCTACACAAATTACTAACCAAACATGTTACATATTTATAAATTAGATAAGTTACGACGTCATTTTTCTATCAAGATTATTCAGAGATTGTCACAATACATAATTATGGGTATTTGGGTATCACCACTACCCTGAGTTTTCTATTCGTTAAAGGTGCACTACGTAACTTTTTTGTGCGTGATCTACTACCTGCTTGTCTCCATGGAGATTGCCTTGTCTGGACTGTTCCTCAATGTGGATGGAAACTTTGCACTCATGTAATTATAAGTGTTTTGTTGCTATAAAATGCCTTGAAAATTATGCTACATTATTTTTACTGTCCATAATAGTGCAGCTTTAACTGTCTGGTCTCGTCTTATGGTTCATGGTCCATGTTAATTTTAAGAGGCATTTAAAGGTGTAACTTTTTAGCTTGGGGTTCGCCACCTGCTTGTCTCCATGGAGATGTCCCTAGAATGTTCCACAGTGTGGCCATAAACTTAAAAATCTTGCATAGGGACTTGCAAGCCAAATTATAGGTTAAATTTGTGGAGATGCGACCCCACTCACAATAAGAATGTATGTTTTTTAAGATATTTTTGAGCAATAAATAACGCCTGTAGTTAGATAAATGCAAGACAGATTAGTTTAATACCATATTTTGGATAATTTAAACCAAACATTAACACCTCCATTGAAACCAACAGGTTGCGGACCCTCTTCAGAAAAGTTACACTGTGCACCTTTAAGAAACTGCAAATGAGAGTATAGCACATCAGATAATAGCATCTTCTGTTATAAACTACTCTAGTGTGACAGAAATGGTAAACTGTACAAACTATGAGTCAGGGTTGAGATGGTTTGACTGTCTCTTCATGCAACAATGACTCCAACTCTCAATTTGATGCTGACAATTTGTAATTAGTAAAGTCTGTGTAATTTCCCAGAGGCTTGTGTAGTGCTCGCTTTGTAAATTCCTCTTCACCATTAGGCAGGTGTGTGGGCTCCCGTTGCCACTACCAGATGCCCTGGTATTCCCCTGTATTAACAGTCAGAAGCCCAGTAGCCCACCCACACTGTTTAATCAAGATGCTCTGGTATAGTCCCTATTGTTAAAGAGGAAGTTGATTTGGGTAAAGGTGCATTGTGTAACTTATCTGGTGGACGGTCTGTCATCTTCTTGTTTCTATAGAAATGCCACGTCTGCCTTACATTTACTCAATTACAACTTACAGGCCAACTTACAGATCTGACCTGTAAGTTGGCCTGGTTTGGCCTCCATGAAGATAGAAAGGTTTAATACCATACTCTGAAATGTTCCAGACAAAGGAATAACCTCTCCTTGGAGAAAAGCATTTGATGGGCCACAACGCACCTTTAAAGATGACGCTATACGTAGCTTTATACCTGCTTGTTTGGAATGTTCCACAGTTTGGCATTACAACTTTATATTATTAATTTATAATTTGTAGTTTTTTTTTATAGTAAACACTACACACATTCTTACTGTGAGGGAGTTCACCTCTCCACAGATATCACCTGTAACTTGGCCTGGCTTGGCACAATGGAGACAATTTTAATGAAATGCTGCGGAACATTCTATGTAAAGTACCAGAGAGATGAGCAGGTGCCATGCCAGAAAAGTTATAGTGCACCTTTAAGTTGTATGTGTGAGGCATTCTTAGGGCTGGACAATATATTGCAATGGAATCGAAATTAGAGCTCAATCGGTATATCGGTTAGAAAATATATGCAGTTTTTGCTGTTGGTCTTAAATCTCTTGCAGAGGTCGATATTTTATTTTGTTTAAAGAAGGCATCACGCTTTATTTGAATGCGAAGAGCACTACACAAAACATGACTACACAGCTCTTGTATCCACCTTGTAAGAAAACAGGTTTGTGGATGAGTCATTTCAAATCATATAATTTGGGGAAAATAATTAAAATTGTCTTTATACATCAGGCCAAAAAAAACCAACAGAGTTTATAGGCCTTCATTTTCTCTGGATTCATAACTATTGGCATCAGTCATAAAAACAAAAAAAAAGTATAGATCGAGCTCACTGTTTGAACTTGCACAGCTACATAGATCCTACAGGCAGTCTTCTACAAAATTAAAAAATAAATAAATAAAATGAACCCACAATACCTCTACAATCATGTTCTAAAATGTACGGGGGTCATCTGTGTTAGCAAATAATGTCTGTTCTCTGAAACGCTGAAATGTTCCTGGATGCATTTAAAAATTGTACAATGAAATGAAAATGTGAAGGCATAAATTTCAATGTAATAGCAGCAATACTTATCTTTGTACTAATAATGCCACAATACTATGTCATACTTGATTGTGATACTAAAGAATAGACTTATACTCCATACCAATACCCAATGATAATTAAAAACATTCCTTCTTTGGACAATAGAATGTGATTTTTAGCATTAAATCATAGCACTTTCTTTTATATTACCATGTGGACTTAAATCTATGTAATCCCTCAGCCGTCCAGGTAGGTTCCATAGTGAACCATGGGCGTGTACTAGTCTGTGTGGTCTTATACTTGTTCTGATACAGCTCAAGATCATTCTAAAACTATTTAGGACTGGTTCATTAATAATTTCTGTCCCGTGAATGTGACTTTTTTAGCATCGATATCTGCTCAAATGAGAATCTATCTTAAGTATCGATTAGTATGTACTTTTCGATGCTTTTGATAATCCTACATTGTGCCATACGATTGGAGGTTCTAGATTTGTGGCCTGCTGACTCCAAGACCTTTATATATTTGACCACTGCACTTATAAAAAAAACATATGTTTCTGTTGTGGTGATTGGAAGATTATTTTGGTAAACTTTTGTTTTACTATAGCAGTTCTTCCAGACCTTACATACTCTTAATGGCCGCTGACATTTGATCCATTAGTAAGTTGGGATCACATCCTTCCCTCTTCTTCCTCCTCCTCTTCCTCTGTGGTCTCATTAGCACTAAAGTAGGTTTTAAGGACACCTCCCACACTGTGTAACATTACAAACTGAGCGCGCCCTTTAGACCATGTATGTAAGTTTAGGTCAGAAAGTATCACATTTCAGATATATATTATTTTTGCTGCAGTATTTTGTTCTGTATTAAGTAGTTATTGTTAGGTACACTTAAGGATGCACTGATATAATACTGGTATCAGATACTGACATTTTTGATGGATCGAACATCAGTTCCAAGATATCTGTTTAGTCGATATCCCATTTTGGTATATAAATTGGTCTATTATGACGATTTACTGGCCAAGGTTCATCTCAAACACCTCCAGATATTGACCTTGTATTTTTTCGAAGTTGTGGTTCCTTTAAATGACAAATAGCAAAAGACTAAATATATACCATAAGCTATTTCTTATTAAAGGAAGTAAATCATAATTCAATCTTTGTCCTAGTATAATAGGTTGATATCGGGTATCAGCAGATACTTAAAACCAAAATGTAGACATTGGTATCAGAACAATAAAAGCTGGATCAGTGCATTCCTAGGTACATTTGATGATACTCTATGCATGCTATGTAATGCACAGTTGGCAAGATTCAGTCCTTTAGGCTTAAACCAACCGAATTTCAGCGCTGAAACTGGAAAACCAAATGAGAAACTCAGTTGAGGCTCATTTTGCGTTCTGTAATAATCGTCTTTAGAACCAAAACAACTTGGCCATGTCTAATGTTTTATTAATTAAGAATAAATCAGCATACAATCATTAAAAGCTACATTTGGTTTGATCTATCCCTACCTCAAATCTGGGGACACTGTTGGATCATGTTTATAAAATCAAAATCTTACAAAGCTTACAGTTCCTTTTAAATGGTTTGCCAAAAACATATATATAATTTTAAGTATTGATACTGAAGAAAAAAACAGAACTAGAGAGATAGATGGATAGAATGATCCTGAAGAAAATTCAAAGTTCAGCAGCAACATAGAAACAACCATAGCAACATAGTAAATATATTTAAGTTAGCTTTCGCTTGCATTCATCAGCTATTAATGAAGATGCATTATACAGACCTACGGCATGTATAACTAAGTTTAAAAAGAAAATATAATAAACATGGTAATAAGAAAAATATGTTTGAGTTTCTAACAGTGTTTTTTGCTATCATAGTAGTTTTGTTGGTTACGCTGCATTTGTGACATGCTTTTTAATGGCCATATAATTGCCACCGGGCTCGAGGTGCTTTACTTCGCAAGCGCCCACACATTGTTACGTCTGTGGATAAAAACTCTGGATGAAAGCTTCAGTCTTCAGTTGTGTTATTATTATGCACTGCTATAGGGCAGTGTTGTAGCCTACCACTGGTTGTATCCACAAACTCTTTCAGGTGGGACTTGGACAGCTCTTCAGTTTGTGGCTTTGTTTAATTTAGTGTTCATTTTATCCACTTTTTTGGTCCTTCTTTGGATATTTTTTTGTTCAAAACTACAGTGGAAATTATGGTGCCCATTTTCAGACTTGGTCAGACTTAATAGTTCTATTATAGACCTATAGGACTCTCTCTGATCTGAATCATCACTACTTAAACCTCAGCACCTTCAACTATCTTTGATCAGTGGTAGTGCAGCCTCTGCAGCGCAGTGAGGGAATTCTGGAGGTTCTGAGCTTTCTTTTGAGCCATGGCTTGTCCATATACAGAAAATGAGAAAAACATGTGTGAATTAAACAAAACACAACTCTCAGTATGTTTTGATGAAGTAACCACATTCTAACATGACTTAAAGCTCACAAGACTCAATTTTGCATAATATGGGACCTTTAAAACCCCCAAATAAAAAAATAAATAAAAATTTGTAGATTCATTTTGGTATTTACAGGAAGATAAACATATGTCTCATATAGTAGAGCGCTGTGAGTGCCCCCTCCTCTGTCTCGATTCAGGGACCAGGTGGGTTTATCAGTCTGAAGGAAATGAGTCATCTTAAAAGCTGGGGTAGTTCTGTTGCTCATTCAGTACTGTAATTATTGTATTGAAAACACAATTTTCATTTGAAGCAGTGGGCCTTCCCGTTTTCATGCTCAAGATGGGGATTCAATTTCTTTATTACGATTTTGGCTTGTAAATGGATTTTGTAATGAAATTGGTCTTTATTGTATCCCAATTAAGGCCTATGGTTACTATGACTTCCTGGTTTCTTTTTAAAGGGCCCATATTACACGATTTCAACTAAATAGAAAACACCACTTGGGATGTCATTTGGCAATAAAAAGTGCTCTACTGCATTTTTAAATTGCATACCACTACATTTCACTACAATGATTTGGATGATTTCAGCTGTGGAATTGTCTATCTCTAAACTAAAGGTAGAAGGTTAACTTGATTGGTTTTGTTAACTTGAAAACTACCACTTCATGACATCACAAGGTGGAACAGAGCTTTATGAGCTTTAAAGCTGTAGATGGACTAAGGCTATGTCCACATGACAACGCTCCTGGATTTTTTTCTTTGCGAGGTGAAAAAATGTGCGTCCACACACATGCTGGATCAGTAAATATCCACTGGGTGATGGGAGCTGCTCCGTAAATGGAGGCTAGTTCGAGGGATGCAGCCTTCACTGCATCGGAGGACCCTGGCCCTGGTTTTCCAAAGGCTGCAGTTTGTTTGTCTACAGGAAAACATGATGCCAGCATTCTCAGATTTCTCCACTCTGGAACCCGTTCTCAAAAAACTAAATTTTCGCCCACCAGAAACGCCGGCTCCGTGTGGATGAAAGGCCAAAACGAATAAAAACGTCTCCATTTTGACCAAAAAACATTGTTGTGTGGACCTCCCCTAATAATAAAGGTTTACTCAAACGTGTGAAAAAAACACAGCTTAGCTTAGCACGTGAGCTTTAAGCTTCAAGTTTGCATAATAAGTAACATTCTAACAGATCAGAAAATTGTGTAATATAGACTTTTCTTATGCGTTTTAGACAACAATTACAATTAGTTCATTAATCTTTGCAGACCTAGATGGCAAATAAAACAACTGAGTCTAAACAACTGAAGTTCTAGTGTAATATGGTACTATCTACTGTGCTTTACTTTTGAATGCTGTCTCTCTCTCTCCCTCTTTCGCTTGTGTTGTCTTTTCCCGCTCATTTTTTTGGATTCACAGACAGATGCCAGCCCCTCTCCCCTGGGTGACCGGCCGCCTCTGCCCCCCCTCTCTGCCCCCCTCTCTGCTCCCCTCTCTGCCCCCCTCTCCGTGCTCCACTGGGAAACCCTTCATTGTCATTGTCCTAATAGTGTGAGTCTATGAGGACTTTGTAGTGGGCTTCTGGGGAGGTCCGAGTGCTTGATTTGTAGTCTTTTCCCATACCACTCTGCACACATCTTCATCGGACCATGAGCCTGCAGGATTGCTGTATTGTTTACGGTTTCCATGGAGAGCGCACCTTGTGAAGTTAATGTTTGGTTGTTTAGGTTGAAAATGTGCTGCCAGCTTCATTTGTCTGTGTGTTTAGTGTGTTAGTATCATTAGTAACAGTGTTTAGAATTATGCAATGAGATGAAGGCACTAAGTTGTATGTAAAAATGCTACCATTTCTACATTTAATACTAGTGTAGAGCAATACTGATTTATGAAATTTATTTTTATTACATTATTATTTTGTATATTTTTAGTATATGCGATATGATGGCCTGTTACTACCAAAATTTTTGCCTATTTGCTTTTAAAATCCATAGTAAGGCCCGCAAATATATCTTAAGTTGAGGTTGAGAAGATCAAGAATTAACAAAATATATTTAACTGTGATATGAAATATGTTGGTGCATGTTTGTGTCAACATACTATTCTATTCTAGTCCTTCTATTTCTGTTTTTAGTCACTAATCTGTATCGATTATTGATATGGACTGATAAAGATACTGGAACCATTATCTCACACATCCGTATTTGTACTAGTTTGTGTATTCATTTAAATTGGGTACAGATGAATGCTTTGGTAACCTGTTTTTTTCTCTTTCATAATACAAAATTGTTAATTCAAGTACAAAGCTGAGCAGGGTTATCAGAAAAGAAAAATCAATACTTAAACTAATATTGAAACAAGATACCCTAGTCATTTAACACATGTATCGATCCTAACAAAAGTTACATAAACACATTGTCGAACTGTACCTTTCCTTAAGAGCTTTGCCACTGTTTTCATGAATATTTGTACTTATATTAGACCACTCTGTTAATTTGTCTAGAAGATGACATTCTATTGTATTTCAGAAAGTAGGTTAGTCACATTTTTAAACTCCGCACATTTTAAATATCACTTGTTATTGTATTTGCAATCTTATCACGCTCATATCGTCACATCCGGCACAGCATTTTGGACAATTGTGCTACTTATTTTAGTTCTCCATATTGGCTCATGATGATGATGATGATGAATGACACATGTGAAGAGTCAGAGAGGGTTAAAAAGTCATAGGCTTGTGCGGTGGATGGGTGGGGGGGTGCGGATGTGTCACGGCAACAGACCACACCCCCTCCACCCCTTTTATGTGCGTGTGTGCATCCGTCCGTCTGTGTGTGTGTGTATGCGTACGTGTGTCTATGTGAGAGAGGGAGGGCCACGGACTTGGATTCATGAAGTTCTGTGTTTTCACTTGTAGAGGCCCACTGAGGGACAGACACCACAGCTTGTTTGTTTCACCGTACTCAATTCAATTCTCAGTAAAAAAAAAAAAAAAAAAAAAGTGAAGCTCTTAGTGTGTAACTTTTATAGTGGAGAGACGGCCACCTGCTTGCCATTGCTTTGCCAAGAATGTTTCACAGTGTGGCATTTATCTCTTCTAGCTTGTATTTGTTCGATTACAGCTGTTTTATTGTTACAAAATTCAAGTGTATTTTGTCATTAAAGGCCCCATTTTACTATGTTATAATGTTGTTTCCTCATCACAAACATACCTGGAGTTGTGTTTTAAAAAATACATTTTGCTCCTTTAGTACAGAAGTAGATTTGAGTGATATTCCCAGAAAAGATAGGCAATACACAGAAAATTCTTAAGTTGTATACCATGTAATAGCCAACCCTAAATGAATTCAGTTTCAAACATGCCATCTTTCATGCTCATATCAACTTATGTTTGAGTCATTTGGTGAACCATGGAGTTAAATAAAGTCTGGGTATTTCCATTTGTAAGGAAAATAAATGAGTAAATACAACGATCAGATATTTAATACCTTTCCTGTGGAGAGAAGTATTGATTACAGTTTGTGACCTGCATTAAATAGAAGTTAATAACAAGCTGCCCTATAAAAGACGGTCTCTGCTTCTCTATAAGGGTTCATTAGGGCTGCATTACGGAAAGCACAATGTTGAGTCAATAAGTCTGTAATAACAACACAACAGCTCTGCCTTGAATGTTCCACAGTATGACCTTAAACAGTTCTACCTTACATGTTTTAAATTACAAGTTGTTCATAGCTCAAAAATACAAATACAAATGAAAACAGACATTCTGATTGTTTGAGACCGAGGTTGGCACTCCTCAGATCTGGCCCGTAATTTGGCCTGGTGAAGATAAAAAAGTTTAATATCATATTCTGAAACATTCCAGACAAAGCAATAACATCTCCACAGAGACGGGCATAGACAGACTCTCCACCATAAAAGTTACACAAAAAGTTACACCTTTTAAAAGACACATAATGCAGTGACTTTTTTGAGCTTTGAACCATGTTATACTGTTGTCCCCATGTCACAAATATACCCGGAATTGTATTTTTCTTCATTCATATTTGCTTTGATCCATTAAGCATTAGTAGTCTTCTCTGAGCACTCAAAAATGCTCAAACTCAAAAATTTTTCCTGAATTGTTGTGTCACAGGTAAATATCCTGCACAACTTTTAAGTCCTTAAACCATCTCTAGACAATAAAGGGCTTCAACGCTTAAATGCTCAGTTGAAACAGAACTATAGTTTAGGGTGTTTTCTAAGTGTAACATTATTTAAAATTTGAAAATGTGAAATAAAAATTCCAAGCTGACCAAAGCCTTAGAAGGGACAATTCAAAGTATAAAAGGGCCACAAAGCCACAAGAATGCACACGTATACACAATAACCTTTAAGTGACATTATCGCTACCAACAAAAGACAAATGATGGGGAGCGACTGTTTAAAGGGGAAGTATGTAGCTGTCGGGTGGGGTCGCCATCTGCTTGTCTCATCGAAATTTTACTGCTTCCAGTATCCCACAGTATGGCAATAAACTTTACATTTGTTGCATTTCAGGTGTTTAAATACTAATACCTTCAGAAACATGCATTTGCACATTCCACAGAGCTGACCAGTAAAATTGCATGGTGGCGTCTCCTGCTTGTCTCCATGAAATTAAGATACCATTCTGTAAAAAAGCAGGTGGCAGACTCTCCACCAGAAAATCTTTATAGCACACCTTTTAATTTGTGCACAGGTTTTTGTTTTTTCACTTAATGTTTATTTATTTATTTTTAATATAGGCAAGTAAATAGAGGTTTATCCCAGCCCATGTTACGTACCTGGTTTAAGAGAAAGCTGAATTCACAGTTCATTTGCATGGCTCACCCTTGTGGTTTGCGGTTCCATCTAAAAAGACACGGTGTTGTCTTTGGCCACCACTGGATTTTCTAGTCTCTGTGCTAATGTTATTGCAGGACTGAGGTTTTAGTGGAGAGTCTCAGGCTAATACTGTACATACTACATACATACATACATACATACATGCACTTGTCTGTGAATTCAAAAAGGTGTCTGAAGGCAGGGCTGCACAATATTGGACAAAAATTGAATTGTGATATTTCTGACCAGTTTTACAATTGCGAGTAGATTCACCAAGTATGTTTTAAAGGTGCACTATATAACTTTTCGGCAGGGGGCCCGTCACCTTATTGTTTCTACGGATATGTCACTCTGCTCTGCTTGGAATGTTCCATAGTATGACATTAAACAGCTCTACCTTACATTTATTCAATTACAGGTGGTTTTACTGCTCAAAAATACTTAACAGGCATTCTGATCTCTCCATAGATCTGACCTGTAATTTGACTTGGTTTGGTCTCCATGAAGATAGAAAGGTTTAATACCATACTGTGAAAAATGTCATCAAAGCAATAACCATGGAGAGAATAAATTGAAGAACTGTCCTCCAGGAAAGTTACACAATGCACCTTTAACATTTGACAGAAGATTAAATTTCACAGTTTTCATAACATAACTGTGATTATGAAACTGGGATTAAGAGGTTTTTAAAATACTTTTGGTTATCGTGGAATTTTCTCTAGCCACTTATCAAATTTTGTTATGACAGGGTTGGTTAAGTCGAGAACATTCTATTACTTCAGTAATTAATACAATATGGGTCATTTCAGTTAGGGTTGGTCGATATTACAAAAAAGTTCAATCACTTTTTCTATCTGAACAAAAATGTGTTTCATTAATAATTTCTTCATAATTAACAATAAAAAATTTTAATAACTGACATTATTTCTTCCTCCAAAATCTCAACACTGCTCCAAACCACTTGCTGACCCAAGATGATCGTTGGATAGTACATGACTGATTGAATGACTGAATTTTGGTCTCCATTAGGGGTGTGCAAAAATATTGAAATATTAATATATCGTATTGTTTAATGTGATGATACAGTATTGATATCAGTGCCTGCTGTATCGATATATCACCAGGAATATTTTTTTGGTATATTTTACAAAATTATTTTCTTACTGCTGTAGTTTTGTTGCTTGTTTGGAGAAAGGAAACTCATTTATGCAGCACATTTGACATTTTCATTGTTTTGATGATTAAAATGTGTTTTATATGAACTTTGAAGTGGTTTAACAAAGACTTTTAGTATCATAGCCATGATTTAGCATTTATTTTTTTATTGAACCGTATTAAATCGATTTGAAACGTATTGTATTGAACCAGAAAGTGCACTGTATCGAAATATGAATTGTATCGTGACCTTTGTATCGAGGTATGTATCGTATCGCCAATTTCTTAATGATATCCAGCTCTAGTCTCCATTAGAATTCCATTTATGGCACATCTTTAATTGCAGTACCTAATAGTGTAATGGTGGTACAGAGTGCAGCCGTATCTGTAGGTGACGTACATGGACCCTCTTGTGTCAGACCTCACCATGTCCTAGTCCTTCAGCCTGAGTGAGCCTGAGCTGCAGTGACTGACGCCATTGTACCGGGGCTGGGAGCGCTTGGCCTCTTCCCACTGCTCCGGCCCCGCTGGATTAGCACAACAGCTGTATTATGTGTGTGCGCGTGTGTGTGGGCCGGTATTCAGTGCACTGTCGGGACTGAAATCGGTGGACACATTGTCACTTCATGTCCAAGTCCCTTAAAGGTGCATTGTGCAACTTGTGCAAATGGAGATTGGTTTGTCTGTAATGTTTCCCTGTATGGTACTAAACCTTTCTATCATCACAGAGACCAAACAAGACCAAGTTACAGTTCAGATCTTTGCAGAGACAATGCCACTCATTCAGAATGCCTGTTTTTCTGAGTGTTTTTGAGCGATAAAACCAGCTGTAATTGAATAAATGTAGGCAGAGCTGTTTAATGTCATACTGTGGAACGTTCCAGACAGAACAATGGCATATTCTTAGAAACAGGCAGGCAACAGATCCCCACCCAAAAAGTTACGCAGTGCACTTAAGGTAGACTTCAAAATGAACAACATGGTTTAAAGGAACTATATGTAGGCTGCGTTCATACTCTTTTACTACAATCATAACTGAACCTGAGGTAACTGTGCCTTAACCTGAATAAAGAGGACAGTGTTTCTTATTCTCACTATATGGCCTCATGGGAAAGCTCAAAACCTCCAAAATTCACTCCCTGAGCTGCAGAGGCCGCACTAGCACTGATTCATGAATGGCTGGAGGTGCTGGGGTTTAGGTAGTGACTATTTAGATCAGAGAGAGGCGTTTTAGATTTAAACCAACTGCATTTCAGCATTGAACTAGCAACCCAAATATACGGCTCATATGATGCTCTTTCTGCTTTCTGATTGGATAATCATCTTGAGAACCAGTACACCTAATATATAAGTTTAGATGTGCATTAATTTAAGTTGCGAGTTAGGTTAAGACTAGGCATGCTAGTTGTCATTAGAATGATCACAGGTCAACAAAGCTCCGCTCTGGCCTTTGTAAATTGTGAAATGCATTTATAAACTCACTGCAGGGAATAATTAGGATGCTAAGAATGAGAAGAGGAAAACATTTGGACACTGTAAACTAGTTCTGCTTTTTTTCAGACAATAAATAAATAAATAATAATTAAGGTACAGGGCCTTGCACTTTGAATTACGTTGTGTACGAATTGTGTTATACAGTTAAACTTGCTTTGCCAAATTTGCCTTTAAGTTAGGGTTGGGCAATAGGGCAAAAAAAATATAACTATAATTGTTTTTCTCATTGACAGATTTTAGATTTTCAGTTCTATTTTTTCTTGTCAAGACTTTCAGTACTGATTTCCAAACACTACACACTTTAAATCTGCGCTATTTAACAAAATAATTGAACCTCTTGGTGCTGTATCTGATTTTATTTATTTTTATTGTTCAATTCTTACACAGAGGACATATTTTGACTTGATCTTCGTACAGTAGACCTATACTGACAATGCAATTTTGCTCAAATACATGTGAAAAAAACAACATGTCTTTAAGGTTAAGGTCAGTGTACTCTCTATGAAATAAACTCTATGCTATGTCCCCACACCGCATCCAAACTTTCCTTGTGTGTGCGCTGGTTGGCCGGGCGACGTGACTGTAGCGCTGGATGTTAGCCTAGCTCTCGGTCTCACTATGTCCTGGCCTTGGCTGCGTGCCCTCTGTGTACAGTGTGTTGTGTTGTACTGCAGAGTTGTAGAGTGGAACGGGTTCACATAGCTGAGATGTTTGTGCAGAATGCTCATGTGCTAACTTCAGTAAAGCAATAGATCTGTGTTTGTGCTTCTGCTACAGGAGCTCTCCACGTTCTGCTCACTTTCGCCGGACAAAAGCAGCTGCTGGACAAAGAGCTGAGCGATTTGACAAAAATGTCGTGACTCAGATTTTTATGACCTTCTTTGCGATTGTGGTTAGATTGGCGATTTGTGTTTTAATAATAGGATCTTGTTTTAAATGCATCTAGAATAACTGAGAAAAAGGCTGAAATATGAACTGACAATCTAATACAAAAATAACATTATAAAGCATGTTTGTATTAGGGGTGTGCATTGCCTTCAGTATGTTGATACAGTGCAGATCATGATATGCATGTCACTATTTGATATGTCCCAATACTAAAACAATGAATGATATATTGCAATTTATCAATAATTACTTCTAATAATGTAGTCAACAAAATTATATGTATAAATCATGAGAACAGTGAATGTAATTTATGATTTTAATTTTTTTTTTGCGAAAAATATTCAAAAAATTATTGGGATGCATTTTGAATAGATTCAAGAACTGTGCAATGAAGTATCACGATATATTACTGAATTTCTGATTTTTTTTTTTTAGTTTATACAGATCTAAACTACAGGATTATTGTGCCGTTTTTATTCAGAATAAGGCAGGATATTTAGTTTTAGTTTGTGGACAGGTTACGATTTGATAACTGCATCCATTGAAATTTTGATTCCATTGGGAGTAATCTTGCAGCACGAAGCAAATGGGATGATTTTTGCACTAAATTCTTAAAGGATTAAAACTGTAATTGATACATTTGAGCAAGTATCAATACTGAAATGAAATTACTTAAAACTGACAAAGTTGGATTTAAGGACCAATATCAAGATTAATATAAAACCACGTTTTTTTTTGTTTTTTTTTTTTTTTTCTTTTTTTGTAAGAAACAACACCTTTAATTAATAAAACTGATTTTTAGATTTAATTTTGTATTTCCATCAGCAGAACAAGAACCAAATCTCAGATCCGTTTGAAGCTTAAAGTTGCCCTGTACAGTGGCATGTCAGTACAGAGCAAAGGTGACCCTGCCAAATCGCTGTAGAACTTTACTTACACAACATATTTTCAGCCTTGTTTACATATTCATGTTCCTAGAAAGAAGGAAGTGAAGCTCACTGGAGGCACAGCTCTGTCTGAAGCTCTGTTACTCAAATTAGACTTTAATCTGAGTTTTGTAACTGAGTTTTTTTACACAATATGGCCTCAAAGAACTGACTGGACTGTAACTACAACAAATGAACTGATTTGTGCTGTTAAACAAGTTCCTTAGAAATAAAATTAGTCATAAGCTAGCTAGCACTTGCAAACTTGTTAATCTCCTTTTATTTGCCTTAACAGGACCATGAACACTCCTAAAAAGTGTTTTTTTTAAATGGCCCATATTATTCTATTCTCTGATTTGTGTTATGATGTCGTTTCCTTATTGTGAACTTACCTTGAGTTGTGTTTTGTTTCATTCACACAGGTTTAACACAGAAATCCTGCATATTTAGGCTGAGTTCTTCTCTTAGACAGAAAACAGTCTGTTCCACCTTGTGATGTCATGTGGTGATACAGGAGTTGCTCTAATGTGTTTTTAAACTTCTTAAACCTTCACTAGAATCATTTGGACAATATCAGCCCTGGAAGTCCCAATCTCTACTGAACGGTAAAGGGTAGCTCTTAACTACTGCTTCGTGACATCACAAGGTGGAACAGAGCATTTTGAGCTTTGGAGATGCAGACAGACTAATAATAAAGGATTACTCAAACCAAACACAACTCCGGGCATGTTTTTGATGAGGTAACAACATTTTACCGTGACTTAAAGATCACACGGGTAAATTTAGCGTAGTATACAGTAAGACTTTTAAATCCATTTAGTATTTTTTAATCTTCTTCGTTTCCTGATCTTTCTAAACTTGATTCGTTCACTTGTTTGTTGTCTTATTTGATGTACTTTGGAGCTTTTCGCCGACGTCTGTCCAGGAGCAGGACGCCGTTCCGTGGGTTTCCGTGGTTACGCTGTGACTCATTCTCTACAGCAGTGCTTTCCAAGATGAAAGACGGAAAACCAACCAACCAAGCCCACCGCCTAATCCCGCCACTCCCTCCGCTCCTACTACTACTACTACCACTCCCATCACTTCCTAACCATACACGGAGAGAGGGTTGTTTGAGGTCACTGTAGTAAAATGAAATGAAACTGTATAACTTTTCAAAATGGCCTTTTAAATGTCATTGTTGTGGTTGGAAGTTGGCTGGTCTCAAGTTGCACTGCCTCATGGGAAATTAAGTGGAATTGTAATTTGTGGAATTTGGATTACAAAAGTACGCTCATACTTTTGGAGCTGTTTGTTATTGGCTTTGCTCACTTTATGCAGTGTTGTTATTATTACTCAGAAATATAACCGGAAATTTCCAATGATTATAACAATATATATTTTTATTGCCACTCAGTTTCATAGATAGAGCTTTCTTCTACCATTTTTTTCAGCTATTTTTGCTAAAGATTACACTACAGCTTCTCAGTGCACATCTCATAAATTAAAATGTAAACAGATGGATGCTAATAGCGCACTTCCTGCTTCTCCAACTGTAAAACACCTTTATATTAGACGCAGACCATACATATCAGATTACTTGGAGCTGGTTATATTACAATGTCTGTACCATTTTGCTCAAGTACATGCAAAGAAACAAAACAAAAACGTGTACAGTCACTTTAAAGGATGAAGAGGGGCATTGAGTCCTTCCTTCCACTGCCTCTGTAGTGTAAATAAACCTGCTATTTCGTGTCATCTGCCCGTAGCGCTCTGTTCTAGCGCTGTGTTGGGAGGGTGCATACTCTTCCCCACCGAGGGCCCCTAAGTTCAGCGTCGCCCACTCACGCCCGCAGTGAGTCAAAGTGACGATGAATCAGCCACAGCATTTACTTCCGGCGAGACAAATTTGAAATGGGTATGCCTGGGGTTTTGTAGTTTATTTAATGTGGCAAAATGAAGGTTTCTGTAGGTTGGGTTCTGAGTTAAAGACCAGCTGGCAAAATAGTGTTTTATACGGAGAGTTTTTTAGAGGCAATGTAAGCGTCCTCTTGAGAGTGGGTTGACAAGATGGATGCACATTTAATCTTTAAAAAATATGTAAAAAAAAAAAAAACAATTTCTCTGTTTCAGTATTCCACTTTATTTGTAAATATTCTCTCTTTTCTAGAAGCCTTTAATCAGCATAATTTCAATCTTGATTTGGTTAAACATGTGTAAACAAAAATATCTCTGACTAAATGATTGTTTGTTGCAGCACTAGTATAATCTAAAACTCTTGCTGGGTTAAATATGATATCCCAATATTCTACAGGCCAATAATATTTAATACTGATGGAGGGCAGCTACAATGAATACTTAAAATACAGAATTGTGTAGAGTCTTGGTCTATAGTCAGTGCATTTGTATATTTCATGAACAAGATAAAATTTAATCCATAGGGAAGTCCTGGATCTTTTGCCGGATTTGGTGGCAAGGTTGTCAAAAGAACTGAAAATTTGCGATGCACTGATCCAATTTTTTCAGTTCCAATATCGATTCCGATACTATAACTTTATGTATCTGCCGATCTCTGACATTCACCGATAACAGAGCACAGACTGAAAACAGCATTTATTTCCTTTAAACTGAAATAAAATAAGACATAATTGATCCAAACGTGTTATGTAGCTGTAGAACAGCTTTGTGTAAGTAAAAATTCCAACATTATGAGACTCTTTGGACCAACTATGACCAGTCTTATTACATCAATTTAAAAGCCCAATCAGGATCTTGGGTGAACCAATATTTAGAAGCCAATATCTGAAACCAGTAATTTGTCAGTATCAGTATAATACTTATCGACACTAAAACTAATAAGGTAGTATCGAAATTAAATACTCATTTGAGCAGGTATATTATTAGCCAGGCTGGCGCCACCTAGTGCCTCTGCTCAATTTAATTTCTCGCCAGCGACTAGGTCAGGAATCAAAATACACTAGACGGTTCGCAAAAACCCTGGAAGTGCAAGTTTGGGCACCAGCCAATCAGCGAAAAGCCATATTTTCTGTGTTGTCAACAATTCCTGAGATGAAGGATTTCAAGCCAGAATAAAGAGAATGTTTGGTTATTGCCCTTCTTTCTACGGGATTTGGGAAAAGCTTAATATACCAGTTAGCCCCGTTAGCGGCGCATTACATTACAACCAAGTAGCAGTGATTGGTTCAATTAAAAAAAAGTACCTGCCTACCGTTGAGCGAACAAGTTCTAACACTACGAGGTCAGACGGATTCTACAAAGTGAAACTGGCTGATGAATCAGGCTAGAATATTTTAGTATCGTGACAACACTAGTCAGTGACAGATATTATCAAGTTCAACCTTTGTGCATTTAGCCTTTGGATATTTCAAGTACAATGTCATCAATAGGGAGAACTTGGCTCGTTCCCATTTGGCAGTATGACATCATCTCACTTTAGAATCTGAAAACCACTGATAATACCATCAGATCACTACAAATACACTCCTGTTCTTTGTGAATAGGACAAAAACAATAGAGACTCCAATGACGGACAGATGCAGTGGATTTAAATTCCCTAATGGCTCACTGTACACTATACATGACCCCACCAATCCTTGTTTATACTGGCTCAGCGGTAAAGCCATGATTTGGATGGGCAAGTCTCTACAGGGCCCAGAATAGCCCCACAGTAGCAGCTTCAGTGTGGCACATTAAGTGAACAGGACTGCATGGATCTGGATCTAAGTGACTCATGGAAAAAACATGCAGGGCGTTTGAAACAAGAATTGATGATTTGAGTTTCACCGTGTTCAGGACAAAAGCAATAGCAATAGTTCTCTTGGCCCGTTATACTGTTAAAAGTAGAAGTGCAGATGATTCCGCGTATTATTGCTCTGGCTGGAACTGATTGGTGTCAGGTGTTGGTTTTTATGGGTTCTGTGGTATTGTTTGGTAGACAAAGTGAAGAATATGTACGTACTGCTAGACTGATCGCAATTGAAACTAAATTACAGTTTGAATGGACGCAAAGGCTGCAATTTTTTAAGGACCATAATTTCCTCCACAAACAACAAAATATCCTGTCTTATCCTGCATAAAACCCTATATTTCAGACCTGTACAAACATGCTCTGTTATATCAGCTGACAAACTAATACAAGAATCCTATTTCAATTTTTCTCAACTTTAAAGGTGCATGGTGTAACTTTTCTGGTGGAGGGTCTGTCAAATGCTTTTCTCCATGGAGATGTTATTGCTTTGTCTGGAATGTTTCACAGTGTGGTATTAAACCTTTTTATCTTCATGTTACAGATCAGATCTATGGAGAGGCAACCCTACTCAGTTCACAGTGCCAGTTTTCTAGGTATTTTTGAGCTATAAAGCCATCTCTAATTGAAGAGAAGCTATTTAATGTTATACTGTGGAACATTCCGGGCAGAGCAATGGCCTATCCATAGAAACAAACAAGTGACCTCACCCAAAAAGTTAAAATTGCAAAAGCAACATTTTGCAAAAAGGTATTGTTCACAAATTGTTTTTACCCTAGTAGCAGCTTTCCAGGAACAGTCAACACTTTAAAGATTTACTGTCTTATCTCTTTCTCATTGAAGGTTTGGAACTATACAACGTTTGTGTCGTAATAAACATGAAGACTTTATAGTTACAAAACATGCCTGTGGGGACTGAATAACTGGAAATGGAGCTTCACTTTGCGATTAGATTTGGCTGAGATCTAAATGAGTGATATATTGAAAGTACTAAAAGAAAGACAAGGCAGCGGACAGACTGTAGGAGCTGAGGACTCCAGAAACTGCACCACTGAAAGTCTTTGATGCAGTTTCTGGAGTTATCAGATTATTGAAATGTCATGTTACATCTGTCACATCTCATATCCTTTCTTTTTGATTGTTCACACCTAAGCTGTTGGTTTTATTAAAGAAAAGTATGCACAGAGATGATAAACTTATGTGGCAAAGACAAAATGTTAAAGATTTAAAGAGCGTTTTAACTAACTGTACTTTCCCACAATACAACAGCTGCTCTAAAAATCCACTGATAGATCCATATATATATAGGAACGCTTGAGGGTTTCAGATAGGCAAAGTATGTGACAGTACAGTGGCTCAGTTGGTAGACTGATCCGAACGTCAGCGGTTTGAATCCTACTTTCATGTGACATAAACGTCATTGGTTGAGCGGTCAGATCCACTGACCCATAGGTTGGCGATGCGATTCCAGATGACTACTGTTGTTCTGTCCTTAACCCTCCTCGCCCCCAGTGTCTGCATACACTGGTGTTTGAATGTGTGTGCGAATGGGTGAGTGAGTCCTTTATGTAAAGCGAGTGAGTCCCTTGAAGGTGGAAAAACACTATATAAAAATGTGGCCATTTATCATTTTGTTGGTGCTCTGTTTCTGTGTTTTAATGCATCAGTAATAATAGTATAACTAATCCATGTGTTGCTGTTGTTGCAGGAGCCGTGGGGGCCCAGTCCCTATTCTCCATGCCTCGGCGGCCCGGCTATGGCACCATGGGGAAGCCTATCAAGCTGCTGGCCAACTGCTTCCAGGTGGAGATCCCCAAGATGGATGTCTACCTGTACGAGGTCGACATCAAGCCTGACAAGTGCCCTCGCCGTGTCAACAGGTACACCAGAATATAAGGCTGTGCAGTTAATCTAATTTGAATCAAGGTTGTCATTTGTAATTGGCAAAGATATACACTCAGACAACCTTTATTGATCCACAAGGGAAATTATTTGGACACAGCAGGTCACAAATCACTATGTATTATAATTAGGGGTGTCAAATTATCGCGTTAATTGCGATGAATTAATTACAGTCATATTTAGCGCATTATGTTTTTTAATCGCGTTAATCTCATTTTAAATCTCTAACTTTACTGTTTCTGTATGCGAGTTGCTTTATTATAAAATCAGTTTTTATGTGTTGTTGGGACAATAACAACACACACACACACACAAAAAAAACACATTTATAATTTTTTTTATTTCCGTAATTCCATTTCATTGCCGGAAACCCACACAGAACGCGCGCAGTAAGAGCGATGTAAACGTCATGTTAACGTTGGCGGCATCAGTTGCACAATGGACGAGGTCGAAGAGCCAGTAGAACAGAGGCAGCAGTGCACAGGTAAAAACGCATTTGTGTCTTGGAAATTCTTCTCCCGACGTGAAATATAAAAGAAAATAACAAATATAAAATCGCCTACAACTTAAATGTCACTGGTGAAAACAACCTGCATAGGCTCATGATGTCTGCACTACTGTCCTATAGTGACCTGCCACATGAGGGGACACGCACACAAACACACACAAAACACACACACACACAACACACACTTCATCATCGTCATTACCCTGAGAACGCGCGGACCACGTTTCCTTCCGTAGTTACTGCGCGGACACCGCTGTCCTCTCGTGCGCCACGTACGTTTTCTCGCGTACGCTGCGTAAACCGCGCTTCCTCCTGTGCGCCTCTAAACCAGAACTAACACCAAGACTAAAACTGGGACTAACCCAGTCCAGGACTAAACCAGGTCTAAAACCAGGACAAAACCAGAACTAAACCAGGTAAACAGGTCTAAACCAGGTCTAAACCAGGTCTAAACCAGGACTAAACCAGGACTAAACCAGGACTAAACCAGGACTAAACCAGGTCTAAACCAGGACTAAAACCAGAACTAAAACCAGAACTAAAACCAGGTCTAAACCAGACTAAAACCAGGACTAAACCAGGACTAAACCAGGAACTAAAACCAGGACTAAAACCAGAACTAAACCAGAACTAAAACCAGGACTAAAACCAGGACTAAACCAGGACTAAACCAGAACTAAACACCAGGACTAAAACCAGGACTAACCCATTCCAGGACTAAACTAGGACTAAACTAGGACTAAAGTAGGACTAAAGTAGGACTAAAGTAGGACTAAAGCAGGTCTAAACCAGGACTAAACCAGGACTAAAACCAGTGATCTCATATATAAAGTATTTCTCTATCAATAATATTTTTAATATGGTTAAGGAAATATTGGACTTTTTATTGTCTTTAAGTAGACAAAAGTTATTATGTTCAGATTTCCTCGTCTTTGTTACTTTACAGCAAACAGTTCATTCATGGAGACTTGGGCTCAACAGCCAATTTGAAGAGAACAAACAAGAACAACATTTGCAGGATGCGGTTGCTACATTCATGTAGTTTTAAAAAACATGACAATATCAAGTAATCCAAAGTGTTCAAATTACTCACTTTAAGTAATTAAATGGATTAAGTTACAAACTACATTTTGGGATATGTAATCTGTAATCTGTAGGGGAATACATTTTAAAAGTAACCTTCCCAACACTGCAGATTAGTAATAGTAATAATAATGATGATACTGTGGAATGTAAGTGACTGCATCTGTTAAAGTTTGTTAAACAATAAATGACTTTATAAAGTCACTTTTTTTTTGTTCTATATCAGTCTTTTGATCTGCCACAATAATGTAATAATGAATTTAAATTAAAATACCTCAAATTGAAGTCTTTTCTCAGCAATTTTTAGGTGAGATTAAAAAGAGATTAATTAGATTAATTAATTACAGATCATAATTAATTAATCTCTCAATTTTTTTAATCGCATGACAGCACTAATTATAATAACAAAGATCAATAATATAGACACTACTAATAAATTCCAAAGAAGTAGCAAAACTGGCAAGAAGACCAATGTCAAATAATGCATAAGTATATAAATGTATATGTACAAGTAAAATAAAATGTAGAAATATAGTATTACAAACTACATCTGGTCTATATTCTCTATAGCCCAGAGAGCCAATAGTTTATAAGTAAACATGTGGGGTTTGGGGAGTTCAGATGTTGGAGGAATAAATTTGACTATGTTTTCGTTCAAAAGTCAAATAAATACAAATATTTTACTAAATTGTTATGCACCAGATTTGAATTTGTTAAAGTGTAACTTTATTGATTTTTATTTAAGATTCAATTAAAATGCAGGTAATATTATTTTACAGTGTGTGGCAAATATTTGTTGAATTTTGTTCATGTAGTTGCTTTGGCTCACTTTGAGCTTTTTGTACATGTTTTTCCAGTATGTTTTTTAACTACAAATGGCAAATAAACTGACCTATCTTAAATTAATAGTTCCTCTAATGTATTTGTAACCATGTAGGGAGGTGGTGGACTCCATGGTGCAGCACTTCAAAGTGACCATCTTTGGGGACAGAAGGCCAGTATATGATGGGAAGAGGAGCTTGTACACAGCCAACCCGCTCCCCGTGGCACCAGCTGGGGTAAGATGGGGTTGTCATTAGTAACAAGGGTTTGTGCCTGTTTATAATCAAAGCTGAACTGCTGAACTGCTGAACATTTCACCAAATACATAAACAACCATACAACATTTATACATTCTTTTAAGGTGGACTGCTAACTTTTCTGGTCTGTCACTTGCTTGTCTCCATGGAGATGTCATTGCTTTGCTTGGATTGTTACAGAGTGTGGCATTAAACATCTGTCCAGCATTTATTTCATTATGTGTCTTTTAATAAAAAAAATTTAAAAAAAACATAGAAATGCTTCCTACCTCTTCACGAATCTGACCTGTAACTTGGCCTGATGATGTGTCCATGACCACAAATGAGTTTATTACCATACTATAGTAGAGCATTCCAATACAAAGCAATTACACCGCCATACTATCTTTATATTATAGGTGAAAATGCTTGCCTTACCCCTTTTGTCATTTTGAATTTGAAGTTGCTGCTTTTGATTTAAATCACTCCTTGAATCCTACTTATGTAAGAACATTTATATTTGTCTAATTTTGATGGGGTTTTTTGTAGTTAACATCAGTCATTTTGTTATTTTGTTAGTAGGAACATGTAACCTGGAATGTTCTACAGTATGGCTTTCACAATGACAATGCCTACACTTGACTGTTGTTGTATATAAATACACTCTAAACTTGACTACCTGTGTATTTTGTGCATATAGGTGGACTTGGATGTGACGTTACCAGGAGAAGGGGGCAAAGATCGTCCGTTCAAAGTTTCCATTAAGTTTGTGTCGTTGGTGAGTTGGCACATGCTCCATGAGGTCCTGACCGGACGCAGTATGCCTGAGCCTCTGGAGCTGGACAAGCCCATCAGCACCAACCCTGTGCACGCTGTGGATGTGGTCCTACGGCACCTCCCCTCCATGAAGTAAGTGCTTTTATCATAGAACCAAAATCCAGTTCCATTTAGGAAAGACAAAAGCTGTTGTTGTGTCTTAGTAAGAAAGTGGTGTGTGCGTGAGTGTTGGTGGTGGTCGGAGGAGCAGATGGCAACTTTGCTTTTGTCAGTCTGTCCCACGGCAGCTGTGGCTACATATATATATACAGTCTATACTTGCACACTTGCACATCACATTCATACCAGGTAAGGTGAGTGAAGTATTTTGCCTAAAAACACAACACCAGAACTCATGGGTTGATGTACAAATGCTCTATTTGCATTGCATTTCAAGTTCATTATATTTCCGTTTGCCTGTTTGACATTTCTGGTTAGATGCAAATTTAATACAAAGTTCTATTCAAAGTCTCATATAAAAGTAGACTTTGTTAATTACATCTGATCATACTACTTTGAGCTTATATTTTCTTCTTTCTTCTTTACACCTGCTGTTTCTCGAGAGATAAGTTTAGCTGCTGTGCTCTCCAGTCTCATATTAATATAAATACATTATCCTTTATTTACTCTGTCACCATAGCGTCAATATGAGGAGCGAGCGGAAATGAAATAGTGCTTGTATAGGAGCGCAAACAGAGCCTCACTTGATCCCACATCACCTTGTACTTAATGTCTTTTCTGTAGCAAGAGCAGGTCTAGGGTCCCCTGGGCCATAATGAAAACGCGCTGTATTTAACACTTAACTTTTTAACCCAGACCAGAGTGTGCAGTGGTAAGAATCCAATGAAAAGTCAAAATAGGTCATGAACAGAAATTGGAAGTTAAATAATTTTGGAATCCAGACATCTTTGCTTAGACTAGAGAATAGTTCTACATATGTGGTATTTATTTCTATTTTTGATGGAAGGTACACCACCTGCTTATCTAAATTGAATTGCCTAAAATGCTCCAAATTATAGCAATAAACTTCTATCTATCTTCCATTTATTATTTAGGTGTTTTATTGCTCAGAAAATTCTTGTGAAGGGGGATGCCTCTCTAAAGATCAGACTTGTAACTTGGACTCTTGGTGTCACCTGTTGAACTTATGTTGCGAGATAAATTTAATGCCATATACTAAAACATTCTCGATAAAGCAATAAGCTTGTCCATTGTGACAGGCAGGTGGCAGACCCTTCATTAGGACCTACACCTTTTGCAATTAAATCAAACCCCTGAACTTAAATTATGTGTGTTTGTGTGTTTTGCAGGTATACTCCAGTGGGCCGCTCATTCTTCTCTGCTCCTGAGGGCTATGACCATCCTCTGGGTGGGGGGAGGGAGGTCTGGTTCGGCTTCCATCAGTCTGTGAGGCCCGCCATGTGGAAGATGATGCTCAACATCGATGGTAAAATGGCCACTTTTTCATTTTGTAGCATTGTCACGAACAGAAATAGGTATCACCACTACAAGCGTATTACATATCATTCAGGAATATTTTTGAATAGACTGATATGACAATTCAAGGCCACATATAAGATACTAAGCGTGCATGAACTGTGATACATTTACAATTCTGAGATGGCTCCCGGAAAAAAAGACAAATCACTCATTCCAGGTCCTATATTACGCTATGATAATGTTATTACACACTCAAAAACATATCCAGAATTATGTTTTGTTTCATTTACTCATGTTTGAATAATCTTTAATTATTAGTCTGTCTACATTTACAAAGTGCCTTATGTTCTTTTCTACCTTGTGATGTCATGAAGTGATAGTTTTCAAGTTAACAGCTAATTACCTTTAGTTCAGTAGAGATTGGCAATTCCACGTCTGAAATTATCCTATTGATTTTAGTGAAGGTGTATGGATGATTTGTGATAAGGAAGCAACAGTTGAACATTGATTAGAAAATAGCATAATAATAATGATTTACCTTACTATTTTTATGTCATTGTTACAAGAAATGTCCTGGTTATACAAGAAAAAGGTTGAAAATTTTGTGGAAGTATACTATGAAAAGAAATTGGTGAGATTTTTTTCATTTCTTCTTTTAAACCCTTATATTCTTGCCCTACTTTTTGTACTGCCTTTAGACCAGGTTGCTGCTCTGAGAATTCTTTCTAGATCAGCCTTACCTGGTTTAAAAAAGAACATTACATGATTGAACACAAGTAGTTTGTGCCGTTTCCATGGTGATTCTTTTCCTCTATAATTTGACCCTACGTTTAACTCAACCAGAACTTAACCAGCAAGACTCTTTGGTGGAGGTGTCGGCCACGCTAGTCTCCATGGACATGTTTTTCCTTTTTTTCAGTATCTACAATATAAATGTATCTCTCTGGAGTGAACCAAGCCAAGTTACAAGTTGGATCTGTGGATAGGCGACCCTCTCTTACAATAATAATGAATCATTTTTAAGGTATTTTTGCGCATCCATAATAAGATGAATGCAAGGTATACAACTGTTATGCCAAACTCTGAAACTAGGCAAAACAATAAAATCTATGGAGACAACCAGATGACAAACCCTCCACCAAAAAGTTACATAGTGCACCTTTTAATGCTTAGATATTTCATAGTTGTACATATTTGTTTGTGTTTATGAAGGGGTGCAGTCAGAAAAGCAATGTTAATACTGTGAAATACCTTATTTTATGGTGTTTTATATTGGCCCATTAACTCCACAGGGATGGCTAATTACAGAATTCAATCCAGTCCACTTTATTTATATAGCACATTTCATAAACAAAACAAAACAATATAATGGGAATATAAAATAAAGCTGTATTTAACTCCACTAGTTCTCATTAGGGCAATAAAACTAGTAAAGTTAAATCAGAGCAAATATACCAATAAATAACAAAGTAAAACTATAAAAATAAATTAAATAAAAGGCCACACAACTTGAGCAGTGTTAAGAGCCAAAGAATAAAAGTGAATTTTAAGAAGAGACTTAAAGTTGCACTGGGTAACTTTTTGTCTGGGGGTCTGTCAAATGCTTTTCTCCATGGAGATGTTATTGTTTTATCTGGAATGTTTTACAGTATGGTATTAAACCTTTTATCTTCATTGAGAACAAAACAGGCCCAGTCCACACTAGTATATATTCGAGTCATTTTCATTGCGGGTGCAGTGTTCGTCCACACTAATCCGGCTGAAAACGGCTCCAGAAACAAACTGGTGCCGCCAGCTCCCACGAATTCATTTAAGTACGGATCTTACCCGGCACTGTCTGGATGCCTGAAAATGCTGATACTCTGATGTAGGTCTATGCGTCGCGAAGTAATTCACCGCCAAAACGCTAAGAGGCTAAGATATACATCATATATATATGTATATATGTATATGTGTGTGTGTATATATATATATATATATATATATATAATATATATATATATATATATATGTGTGTATGTATATATATATATATATATATATATGTGTGTGTGTGTGTGTATATATATATATATATATATATATATATATATATATATATATATATATATATATATATATACATATATACACATATATACACATATATATACATATATACACATATACACATATATATATATATACACATATACGGTCTATGTGTATGACCTGCAGACGTATAATCTCTGAAAAGTTTAATATGAACCATCTCCAATGCAATAGAAGCACAGAACAAACTCACCATCAGCAGATCACCCTTCTGTCACAGAAAGAACACAGTCCTTTAGTCCAACAGAAGCTGAACTGCATCAGCGCACAAAAGCGAGCTGTTTTATGAGAGCTCAGTTTATGCAAATTAGCCAGGTGGTTTTAATTTTCGTTTCTGTAAAACGTAAACAAATATGCTCAAAGCTGTGTGGATAGGGAAGGCTTGCAGACACAGAAACGACGTGTCTGGATGCAGATCATTTCCGATCGTTTCTGTGTAAACATAGTCTCAGACTCACAATCAGAATGGCTTTTTTTCTAGGTATTTTTGAGTTATAAAACTACCTGTAATTGAATAAAAGTAAGGTCGAGCTGTTTATTGTCGTACTATGGAACATTCAAAGACATCTTCATAGAATGACATCTCCTTAGAAACAAGCAAGTGATGGACCCCCAAACAAACAGTTACACAATGCACTTTTTAACAGAAACAAAGATCTATCTATTAATATGGTTATGATGATTGATTATTATATTGCCTTGAGAACTCTTGAGAAGTCTTACTCAACAACACAACAATACACCATATATTTCCCATCGAGTAGTAGCACGTTTTCTTTGCCATCTGTTTTGAGTTGCCGAAAATATGTGGAAGAAATTCAATGCAGAAACATAGGGACGCGGTAGGAGGCTGTCAGGGTTTTCTGTTTACAAGCCAGGAAAAGAAACGTGTTTAAAAGGGTGTTGGAGGAAGTTGGTGGGATTTTGGCTGGGAACTGGCTGGTCGTTGGTAGGTTGGTTGCCGTGGATACAGAAAGCTTGTGTGTGTGCGTGTGTGTGTGTTTGCGCAGTCAAACCCGGATGTGTGGCGCTAGTAGGCGTTGCCGGGGTCAGGAGGGGAGCAGAAGACGCTTTTGTTTGGCTTCAACCATTTCAAGTCCTCTCCAAGCTTCTGATTGGCTTTTTGTCTCATTTCCCGCTATTTATTGCTGGTCTATTAGGGCTTTCAAATGTGATGTAATCAAGTATGTAAGTTCAAGGGTTGTCAAATGTATCGAAAATCTGATACTAATTGATATTAAAACTAGTATCTAAACTAGATACTCATTTGAAAAAGTATCAATATTAAAAAAGCACATTTACAGGACGGAAGTGACCCTTTCCTGAATAGATGTAGAATCATCTTGAGCTGTATCAGAACAAGTATAAGAGCACATAGACTTGTACAATTCCTGTATCATTCGTTTATTCGTTTTTCAGTATAAAACCAAAAATTAGAAAACGAAAAAAACAACTGTTTTCTTCATTATTTGTCTCCAAAACAAAAATGAATTAACAATAATAATGATAACGATTTGTTTTTTCAGTTTTCAATTTTGTGTTTAAATGAATAATGGAAAAAACGCATAACAACTGTTTCCCATTTACGTGACATAAACTGTGCCAGACTTTGGTGCTGCATATGGACTGAACCAGGATTGATCAAGGATTAAACCAGGTCTGGGACGGAAACCTGGACGGAGACTGGGACCAGACCAGGACTGAAAATTCTCCTGGTTCAGTCCATATGTGGTGCAAAAATCTGGCATCACACTTTAAGTCACAGAAACGGGAAACGGGCGTTATCTGTTTTTTCCATTATTCATTTTAACACAAAATGGAAAAACTGAAAAAACAAATCGTTATCTGTTTTTTTCATTTTGGTTTTGGAGACAAATAATGAAGAAAATACTAATTTTTTCATTTTCTTATTTTTGGTTTTATATTGAAAAACAAATGAAAGAATGATTTAGTACACGCCCATGGACCACTATGGAACCTCTCTGGAAAAATGAGGGATTATATAGATATACTAACTGTACATGGTAATATAACTGAAAGTATTATTATTTAACATTGAAAATCACATTCTGTTGTCTAAATAGTTCTTAATTATCATTGTGGAATCCTTAATATTGAAATTGAGTTTGAAATTTTAGCATCGTGACAGCAGTAGTATTTTCATTTTATGGACTAAAGTGGAGCTTACCAAGGATGGCTAGGTACATAATCAAGCAACAAATGAGACCTCTGCAAAGGAAACTGACTAAAAATTTAAATTCATGTTTAGCTTTATTTTGCAGTGATACATTTTTAAAACCCACAATATGTAACTTTTCAGTCAAAATAAATAAAAAACTAGAAAAGCACTCAAAGAGCGCAGACCTCCGCCAAGGACTACCCCCATTTTTTATATAAATTGCGATAAAATCAGTCTTCTGGATCAGATCCGGATTAGCTTTTGGAATATGAAAGAGGATCCCTTTGTCCATCCCTGAATCAAATTTCATGGGGTTTGGTCAATAATTAACTGAGATATTGAGAAACAAAATTTTTGGCCCCATTTACCACAATGTTAACAAAAATTTCAAAGTGATCCAGAATCCAGGATTTCTTCCGGATCACCCCCAAAATGAAATCAGTTCTTCCTTTTCACATTTCCAACAAATCCTGAAAATTTCATCAAAATCGGTCCATAACTTTTTGAGTTATGTTGCTAACAGACAAACAAACAAACAAACAAACAAACAGACAAACGCCGGCAAAAACATAACCTCCTTGGCGGAGGTAATAAATAAAAAAGCAAATAAATAAAAGTATTATTTGGAGTATTTGGAGCATTTACAGATGTAGACAGTAATGAAGTAACATGGCATAAACCTATCCAGAGTCGATTTTTTCATAATATAGGACTTTTAATATGTATAAAAATATTTGTTACCCTCATGAAAAACAATATAATAATAATATGCACCCTCTTCTTAGCTGTGGTTTGTTTTGTACTTTATAAATTTGACAAACTGGATCTGGTAGCTTGTTAAACATTTTGTTAAAAGAACTTTGCTACAGCAGTACATTTTCAGCAAACAAACTCTGGGTGGATCTTCTGTGATCTTGTTCCATTACCACAAAACAAATGAACCAGTCATATTGCTCTTTTGTCTTTCATGGGAACAGTTAGTTTAAAGGTGCATTGTGTGACTTTTCTGGTGGAGGATACGTCAGATACTTTGTCTGGAATGTTTCATAGTATGGTATTAAACCTTTCTGTCTGCACGGAGACCAAACCAGACCAAGTTACAGGTCAGATCTCTGGAAAGGCAACCCCACTCAGTCAGAATGCCTGTTTTTTTATTTTTTTATTTATTTAGTTAGTTTAGTTTTGAGCTACAAAACCACCTGTAATCGAATACATGTAAGGTAGAGCTGTTTAATGTCATACTGCGAAACATTTCAGGCAGAGCCACGGCATATCCATAGAAACAAACAGGTGACACATTCTCAACCATAAAGTTACACACTTGCACTTTTAATATTTTGTTTGTTTGTGAGTTGAATAACTGTCCCCTCCTACCACTTCCTCTACAATACTCTGAATGAATATAATATTTAAAATGTAAAACCTTTCAAATCTACATCTACAAGAATGACTCACAAATCAAAACACAATATAAAACTAGAAAGTGGAAATAACATGCGGAGGTGATGTCATTTCCTGTCATAGGTTTTAAATGCCTCATCAAAATGCCCCCCCTTGTCCCTCAAGTAACATTCAATAAAAGATCCTGCAGTCAGTGTTGTGTCTAGTTTAGGTTTGACTGTTTAGAATTTACTAATATTAGACTCATTATTGGATTGTTTGTTATTACTCACACATTGGCAGTTGAGTTTTTATTCTCTTCTCTAGCCAAAATTCTCGCAAAAAAAATTTGTGTTACCATGGAAATCTGCCATGGTTTTGGTAGTAGTGCAAAATGCTCATAACGATACAGTAGCCAAATCAATGTAAAACGAAAGTGCGGTGGAACAACTGAGTCAACCTCTGGGTCATGATCGTTCTATAGTGGCAGAATACTTTTTAAATTGCCCATATTACACTATTTTCTGATCTATGTTATAATTGTTGTTTATTCATCAAAAACATGCCTAGAGTTGTGTTTTGTTTCATTCATACATGTTTAACACACAAATCCTGCATATTTGAGCTTTGGAGATGTAGAGAGCCTAACAATAAAGGATTATTCAAATATATGAATGAAACAAAACATCACTCCAGGTATGTTTTTTGAGGAGGTAACAGCATTATAACATGAAAATCTCACAAGAGTCAATTTTGTGTAATATAGGTAGGACCTTTAAATGACTTTTTTTTTCATGGCTGATGCCGATGCTGATTGTTTAGACTCCATACCAACAAACAGCCGATAAACTCTGCTGATATTTTTGGGCCGATTTTGATTATTTTCTCCTAATTTTGTATTTTAAATTTGTGGGGACCACACAATCAATCAAATATATAGAAATATTTTGGATTGCCAGGCAAGATTGTCCCACCCAAAGATTACAAATACTACATTAGTGAGGAAAAACAATTACCTGTATTTAAACAAACATTTAAGTGTGTTTTATGAGCTTCTCAGATTTTCCATGGGTCAAAAATTGTTGTGTGAAAGATTTTTCGTGTTGAACATTCATTTTACTTTCATTTCATCTGTTAGTTTGTTTTCTGTGCAAATAATCACTTGAATATTTGTGATTTTAATTATGATTTAAGGTCTTTAATATGTATGTTTTTGTGCTCTTTCGTTATAGTATCTGCCACTGCTTTCTACAAGGCCCAGCCCGTCATCCAGTTCATGTGTGAGGTCCTGGACATCCACAACATCGACGAGCAGCCTCGCCCCCTCACAGACTCCCACAGGGTCAAATTCACCAAAGAAATCAAAGGTGAGCGAGGACCACTGTCCACACCGTAGTCTGTACATACAAATGGACATAGCTGACCTGCTAGCTGCCACGTTTCAAATAGGAAGTGAGCATGGGGTCACTGCAGGCTCCATCGTCTCTGGCTCCAGTTGATTTTACACTGAAGAATTCTCTCTGTAATTGCTTCTTTGAGCCTCGTCATTTTGATCATAACATGTTCAAATTCACCCCTATAGCTGCTAGTCTTGTGAGTTTTATTTGACTGGAGCTGAATACTATGTCTCACTATGGCTCATTTAGTCCATTTAACACACTCTGTCTCTGTACTTAAGATATGTATTTCAGAGACATACCTTTTGGGGTTTGTTCATTTTTAAAGAACTGTTCAAAATCTGGCTTCTTTTTATATTTATGTCTTTATTTAAAGTCATTTTACGAACCTTATCTGAGAAATGTGTTTAAAATCATCTAAACTTGAAACTTAAATCTTAAAATGCATATTATTTATAAAAAGACATCAATAATAAATCATAGTTAACATAATTACATTTAAGAATTTACTAAAAAAAAAAAAAGTCGTCTTTTTTTTCCTAATTTATGCGAAGTTTATATTTTTACTTCCTGTTTGGACATGGGCAGCAGTTATGACGCATGTGGAGGTAGTAACATAGCTGTTATCTAGCAACCATTACGTAAACAAGGGCCAAAATGTATCTCAGTTGCACAATAGTTATCATAAGGCAAATAAAAATGAATGAGTACACACTTACTTTGTTAAATGAAGGTTTAAACTGTTAGAAAAATGCCTTTGAACAAATTGTCCATGCATTTTGGATTCTGTTTTCCACATTAAAAGAGGTATTCAGTTTTAGAACTTACTAGAACTTTCCTTCATAAACTGCCACTTAACTGATGTAAAACTATGATAAATATCCCACCAAACCAAATCATAATTAGAAAAATCAATCAAACATCTGCTCTTAAAGCTATAGTGTGCCCAATTTGGACATCCCATTACTAGGTCTGTCACAATAATAAATTTTAAAGTGTGATATATTGCTGAAGTAAATATAGACAATAAACGATGATACTGAAACTAATATATGCCACAACAACCCAAGAGCAGATTTAAACCACAAAAACTCATCTAAATCTAGAATATTGAATGAATTGATGGATGAGGATTTTAAGCTGCTGAGAGAACTGGGTGTGAATGATGAACAGAACTTTTATGATTGTCCAGTCACTGCAAAGACATTTTCTTTGTGTTTGATTTTTATGAACTATAACATCAGCCTGCCCAGAGACTGCAGGTGGAAATTGGCACTAGTGCTACATCCTGGTACATTGCATCTCTGCTGTTAAGGTTACATATTACGCATATTGTGCACTGTCCCTGTCTCATTACATTACTAAACTAAATTAAATACAAAAATTATGAGCTGCAGTAAAAGAAAAAAAACAAAAACAGTAGAATGACATTTCAGCACTTAGTCTGCATGTGTGATGAGTCATAGAAGTTATAAATTCAACTTTTTACTGTTCAAGTTGTATTGTAAAGCCAAAAAAATAACCAAATATTTCCCAGTAGTGCAAACAAAATGAAAATAAAAAATAAAAAATACACAAATATTGACCCTGCTCAAAATCTATCTATTTAGAACCTCTTTTAAGTCTACTCTGCTTTTATTATCATGCCTATATTTTGACTGATTACCTTGTTTTTTATATGTACTCTTTTTAATTGTATTCTTTGAGTGTATAGAAAAGTGCTATATAAATGAAATGTATTATTATTATCATTATCATCATATATTAAACAATAAGTCGATATAGTAATTATCGTGACAATCCTACTCATCACTAGAACTGGGACTCCCTGTCGTAGCTCTTTCTTTCTCCACACACTCCTCGCTCTGTGTTCACTTCAGCTCTTTTTTATTATCGTCTAGGTTTGAAAGTGGAGGTGACGCACTGTGGAACCATGAGGAGGAAGTACCGCGTCTGCAATGTGACACGCCGGCCCGCCAGCCACCAAACGTGAGTCAGACTGTGGGCTGGAGGAGAGACCAGCGGGAGACCAGGGAGTGTATGGGAGGACGGAGGAGGAGAGGGTGAAGAGAGGAGGAGGAGAAAGGAGGAGAAAGGTGGGGAGGGGCCAGGAGTGTATGGGAAGGGAGGGGAGAAAAGGGAGGATAGGGGAGGAGGGAGTAGAGAGGAGAGCGACTAGAGAAAGGATCCTAGAGATGTAAGAGAGGAGGAGAGAGAGACAGGAGAAAGGACAAGAGAGGAAAGAGAAGGAAAGGAGAGAGAGAGGAGAGATAGAAAGAGAGGGGGATGGGGAAGGTTGGGGTGGATGACCGTCTTTCCGCTGCTTAACTACAGAGGAGTGGCTGAATCATCTGACTAACATCCACTCAACATTAGTCATATTTTAATGAATTTAAACACATCTGCTGTTTTGGCATGAGCACTTTTAAAGACATTTGTATCACTGTAGTGACCAGATATTAAAGGTGCACTATGTAAGCTTTTAGGTGGAGGGTCCACCACATGCTTGCCCGCGTAGAGATTGCTTAGCCTGTAATGACCCACTGTATGGGATTAAACATATCTGTCTCCATGGAAGCAGGTGATGCCTCACCAGGTGGAGGAGAGGAGACCCGGCTCATAGTGAGAATGCATATTAGTCAGGCAATAAAAGCACATCTAATTCAATAAAGGGTAGATGTAGTATATACATTTAATGCCACACTATGGGACATTCCAGGTAAAGCAATAACATTTTAAAGGTGACAGAGCTGCCACCAGAAAAGTTACAAAGTGCACCTTTAATGCATCCGTCTACATCATAATGAGATTTTAAACCGCTCTTGGGAGCTGGGTATACTTACTGCTTTTTGAAGTCTTCCTATGTGGTTATTTCAGATGATTCATCAAAGCTATTCTAACACTTATAGTTACACTTATAGCACATTTCCAGTCTCTAAATTGACCAAGATGTTACAGAATATTTCAAAATGAGCCTCTAAGGATCACTCCATTAAATTTCTCCAGAAATAATGTCACTTATCTCTACTGATCAAAAAAGCACTGATTACATTTAATTTAAAGTCACTTGGTAATTACTTTGTAAATATGCTTTCAAACATCACCTCTATTCTTCACAGGTTCCCTCTGCAGCTTGAGAATGGCCAGACCGTAGAACGCACAGTAGCCCAGTACTTCAGAGAGAAGTACAGCCTGCAGCTGAAGTACCCCCACCTGCCCTGTCTCCAAGTGGGCCAGGAGCAGAAGCACACCTACCTGCCTTTAGAGGTGAGAAAATACATTTACAATTAGACATTCTTTCAGTCTGACAAAAAGAGTTTAAAACAGAAGGCTGCATGAACCTTTACCAAAGAGAGAAAATATACTACTTAAAGGGCCTCTTCCCATGTTTTCCCCATATATTTGAGCAAAATGTATCTTGCTCCAGTTGAGGTCCACTGTGTATTGTCTCCATCTGTTATAAAGCATTTTACTGTCTGAGAATCAGGTGCACGGTAGCATGCTAGTTGTTCTCAGCTTTACCATGACCAGGCAAACTTCGTTCTGGTCTCGAAATGTTGTGGAAAGTGCTTATAAACTCACCATGGTGAATAATTAGGATGCTTAGAATGCATAAGGTAAGTGAGGAAGAACTTTGAACCACTGCAAAAATTACTAGTTCTGTTATTAAGATGGTAAACATCAGGTACAGGGGCTTTAATTGTAATTTCCTTTCTTCTTTTTTCTGTTTTTCTAGGTGTGTAATATTGTAGCAGGCCAGAGGTGTATCAAGAAACTGACTGATAATCAGACCTCCACTATGATCAAAGCCACTGCCCGCTCTGCTCCAGACAGACAAGAGGAGATCAGCCGCCTGGTGAGTTGAGAATCAAATTTTAAAAAAATTAAAATCCCATAGTTCATTTAATTGGCAATTTCAAATATTTAAAATTCTTATCATTACTAATCTCAAATAGAATTTTGCTAGATGAAAATCTACAAAATAAGTAAAAGTAAATTTACTTTCTATGAACTATGAAATGCTTTAAAGGTCCTATATTACACAGAATTGACTCTTGTGAACTTTAAGCCAGAGTGTTGTGGCCTCTTTAAAGGGTCACTAAACACCAAAATCAATTTTTGCTGATTAGCTGTTTAAAAGGCTCTAAAATAGAAATATATACCTATCCCTGGCCTTATTTGGGGATTTTAGTGCTATTTTTTGTATTTGTTAAAAATCTGACTTTTGGGTCAAAAGCTGTAACGGCCTCTTTAGGATCAACTATGGCCAGTCCATTTGAATTTCCAGGTTGGACCAACAGCCACCAATGAGTCAGATGCAGGGTTATTACGTGACAAGCACAGCCACAAATATCCACTCTGTTTCAAGTCTGGAGCGCACCAGTCCGCACCTTGTTGGACTGTTGTGGCTGTCAGTCGGTTGTCAGTTATTGCTCTAGAGCCCGTCTCTCACCCGCTCCCCCCAAGCCCCACCTCCCACTCTGGAGGATTTTTCAGATTTTCCTTATGGGTGGAGGAAAGCTTCGGGAGGGCGTTTAATGGCTTTTTAATACATACATGGAATTGTGTTTTGTTTCATTCACACATATTTGAGTAACCTTTTATTCGTCTATGTATATCTCTAAAGCTCAAAATCCTTTAACAGCTACCTTTTACCGTTTGTTTAGTAGAGATGGGAAATTTCGGCTCTGAAGTTATCCAAATTATTCTAGTGAAGGTGTTTATATATTTTAAAAACACAGTAGAGTACTTCCTGTATCACCACATGACATTACAAGGTGGAACTGTGTTTTCTGTTTGAGAGAAGAGTCAATTTTGCGTAATACAGGATGATTAAACTAGGACTAGATTAATACTAATTAGGTCTGAACCAGGACTAAACCTGATCTAAGCCAGCACTAACTAAACTTGAAAATAAAATAAAATATCTGAATATTTCAAAGAAAACATTTTGAAGGATTGCCTAGGCAGTTCTGTATTTCTCTTTCCTCTTCTCATTTTATATTATTAACACAGACATGTCCGTCCATCACATGCACTGATTAGAAGTCTAGTTTGGGGTCAACAAAATGCCCCTGTTGTAATGGCCCTAATGTGTGCGAGGCTGCGTCAGTGTTTGTAAAGAGCCTGACGGAGCACACATCTCCACCAGCTATTATCAGATTAGCGTAGGTTAGTGTACCTGTTCCATATTAGCTCCTTTCCCATCCCTGCACTCGGGAGCAAAATGACTGGATTGCGCACGCTGCAGACGTCACTGTGTTGGAGATGATTAAGGTGTATTATTTTTTCAGACCAAACCCTAACAATATGAGAGCTACTGTATACGATTAACCAGTCCAACCAGGAAATACTGAGATAATAGTGTTATTTTAGTTTCTAATTTTCTACTTAGTTTTGTCGGTTACATTTTTATTATCTTTTGTTTTAATACAGTGTTTTTTTCATTTTGGAAAGCAAGGAGCATGATGAAAATGTCTGCAGTGTTCACTTTGAGTAGGATTGAGTGAAGATCTATTGATATGAATTTGACCATATCCATAGCAAAAGAAAAACTGAATTCTGTCAAATGGAAAAAAAACTTTTAGTTTTTGTTTTTTTGAGTGAAGGCATTTCGCTTCTTCAGTTCTGGTTATTTCTGATTTCTTTGTGTAGGGGCAGACTTTCTCTTCAATCTCCACTACTCATTTTCTCATACTATAACTTCAGACATGGATACAAACGGGGACATCAGACTGGGGGTAAAGGGTACTGTTTACCCAGGGCCCAGTGCAGGGAGTCCTTGTGAGCCTTCCACAAATTGTATTTTTGTTCATTAGACAACAGGTAGTGTGGCTCCATTAACATGATGGTTTAATCCTGGTTTAGTTCTGGTTTAGACCTGGTTTAGTCCTGTTTTAGACCTGGTTAAATCTTGTGGTAGTCCTGGGTTAGTCTTGTGGTAGGCCTTGTTTAGACCTGGTTCAGTTTGGTGTTAGTCCTGATACTAACCAGGGGCCCAGAATCTGGTACTACACCCCTGAAGAAAATGCAAATCTTTCTCCCATGCAAACCCTTCCTAGTACTGACTCCATCCTTCCTCCTTTCTGCAGGTGCGCAGTGCCAACTACGAGTCGGACCCGTTCGTGCAGGAGTTCCAGTTCAGAGTTCGAGACGAGATGGCCCACGTGACGGGGCGAGTGCTACCCGCCCCCATGCTGCAGTACGGCGGCAGGGTGAGCACTGAGCACTTTATGGTACCTTCCTTTAAATCACCACCATTCTCTATGTTTGTGTGCCAGTCTGCCCAGTCTGCCCAGTCTGTCACCCACCCCACCACCAGCACCGCTCAGGGGACTAACCAGCTTCTGGTCACAGAGGCATGTCTGTTTGGCTTGGGTGTGAGGGTTCAGTCTTGATAATACTGCTGCAAAGTCAGTTATAATGATCTGAAATATGGAAAGGAATATATAATTTCAAATGTTAAAATAAATATATCAGAATTATGCACATTTCATAAAGAATGCAGATTATTGAGACTGAACCACTGTGTTGTTTTAACAATTCATTTCACCCAACACATTTGAATTATACATTTATTTGTAACACAGTTACAGTCCTACCATGTAACTTTTAGCTTAAATATGGACTGAAATAAAAACATGGTCTATTTTTTAATTTATTTTTATTGCACTGAAATAAGTAAGCATATAGGCAAACCTGAGTCTATTTGACCTGGAGGAGCAGCTTCATTTGCTTGTTGCCATGGAAATGCTGGTCTTTTGGCTATAATATTCTACAATGGTTATAATTAAACCATGACGATGTCGGTTTAATTATAACTTGTTGTATACATCATTATCCTAGAAAATGGAAATGTTATCGCTTTGTCTGGAATGGTTCACAGTATGGCATTAAACCTTTATACCAAACAAGACAAGTTACAGGTTAGATCTGTGGAGAGGCAATCCCACTCACAGTCTGAATGCATGTTTTTCTAGATATTTTTGAGCTATAAAACCACCTCTAATTGAATAAATAAATTGTGGAACATTCCAGGCAGAGCAATGATCCATAGAAACAAGCAGGTGACAGACCCCCAACCAAAAAGTTATATAGTATATTTTGTTATATTTTAATATATATATATTTTTTTTTCTAATTTAATTTTAGTTCATAAATTGTAGGCAATAGCTAGGCTTATCACTTTAAAATAGTCATTAAAATGTCTCTTATTTACTGTAGAATTATACACCCTTCCATTACATAGCAAAAAAATCACACTGTAATTCTTTTTCACATCAAACATTTCCTCTGTTTTAGGCACATATTTTCTGTGTTGTGATTAGTTTCTGTTGAATTGTAGTTTTGTAGATGTATATAGCACATCATTGCCGTCTGTATGGTAGAAAAACTGAAATGTTCTGAAATGATTTGTTACCATGACCACCACATGGGAGAGTGCGTGTGTAATGTTGCCTTGTTTTTCATTTGTGACGTCGTTGCAGAACCGCACAGTGGCCACGCCCAGCCACGGCGTCTGGGACATGAGAGGGAAGCAGTTCCACACCGGAGTCGAGATCAAGATGTGGGCCATAGCCTGTTTCGCCACACAGAGGCAGTGTCGAGAGGAGATCCTCAAGTGAGACTGCACAGATAGATAAATTGATAAGCTTTATTAATAGATAAGCAGGTGATAGAATTTTTTCTTTGACAAGACACAACATTCATCATAAAGACATACAAAAACACTTTTAAAAAACATAGCACAATTTAAAAAAAACTACACCAGTGGTCTGAGTGTCCTAAGAAATACTGTCTCAACATTAGTAAACATTAGTTATTCTCATATCAAACTGTGTGATTGTGTACTTAAATAGGTGGTGTTTGTACATTTCAATACATAATTTGATTTCACTTTTCAAATTCACATTTTTTTCAGGAAATTATGGCCCAGAAAATGTCCTTGTGATCATGTATTCTATGCTAATCTACTGAAACGTGTTCAAAATTTAAATATATATATATTTTTTAATTTAGTATTTTATTATTATAAAAGGTAACCTGGTGATATGTTAGATGTTAAAAATTATTATTGTAATACTCCCCCTTTTTTGAGTCAGAAGACTTTGAATTTAGTAATTATATCACAGAATTCTGACCTGCCCTCCATCAATTATAAGTTTTATTCTGCTTAGTGAATATGTTAATATGGACACCTTTTTATTCACAAAATCTACAACTACAATTTCCATTAACTAAATTCATAAACATGTGTGAATTGTCTTGCCAGGGGTTTCACAGACCAGCTGCGTAAGATCTCAAAGGATGCTGGGATGCCGATCCAGGGCCAGCCTTGTTTCTGTAAATATGCCCAGGGAGCAGACAGCGTGGAGCCCATGTTCAGACACCTCAAAAACACATACTCTGGACTGCAACTCATCATCGTCATTCTTCCTGGAAAAACCCCTGTCTATGGTACAGTAATTGTCAAAATACATCTTGCACCTGTTTGTCTTTTAATTACAGACCATCTTGTATTCAGAGTGTATCCATTTCTGCTGTATTTTGTTGTAGTTCCTTGTTTGTTCAGCTTACAGAATTTAATTTTCTTTTGCTATGAATCCTAGCAAGGGATGACACTGTTATTTGTGTCTGTGGGATTACACAGACATTTGGCCATATTGTCAAGAAAATGTGTATGGTTTTGGATATGGTAGAGCTCCACTACTTTTCTACCTAGTTTTCTTTCCCATCTCTCTCTGTGCAGCCTCCATAGACCGTATATAGAAATGGACATAGCTAACCCGCTAGCTGTCACGTTTCAAGTAGGAAGTGAGCATGTGGGCGCCTCCAGCTCCATTGACTCTGTTTCCAATTGACTTTACATTGAAAAATTGCCACCCCTCTCTCTGTAACTGCTGCAGTGAGCCTCATCATTTTGGTTTTAAATTTTTCGTAATAAGCCACTCTACATGATCCTGGCATTTTTATTTCACTATTTTGTCCGTAAATCATTTCCCATTCCTAATATGAAACTCTGCTCCAAATTTGCCCCTATAATCGTTAACACCGTGAGCTTCATTTGACTTGAGCCGAACGCTGTGGGTGACGTCACACTCCCTTAGTCTACTTCTTTATACAGTCTGTCCTACGTCCTCCATCCACTCAATGGCTCTGGGGCAAAGGATCTGCAGTCTGCCAGAGTCTCGGGCTGCTCTCAGTCAGAAACTAGCTCTGTCTATTCACATTTACATTTCTACTTTTTTGTCAGTAGCCAAGATTTGTGAAAAAATAGTTTCTCTTAAAAAAAATGCTAGTCAAATATATATTGTTAACAGTGATGGGAAGAATAAGAACATGCATTTAGTTACAGAAGACTGAATGCCTTCATTAAAATGTATTTTGTAACGTATTCTGATACATGGTCTAATCAGAGTACTGTATTCTGAATACTTAGATGCAAATTATAGTATAAAGACACAACACAGGACTGAAAATAGCTTTATATCTGTTGCACAGTTTGTTTTGCATTTGCTATCACAAATTTGAGAAGCAAAAATTACACGTGTTTTCTGTTTTTCTCACTGATTATGTGCAAATTCAAGCCTAAATTGTATGATCAGGTGCTGCCATGTTTTCCTTTGATTTTTGTAAAGTAACTGTTCTGAACTGTACAGAAACACAGTTCCTCAAAATTAGTATTCTGAGTACATATTCTCAGTACATGTATTCAGTTACTTCCCAACACTGATTGTTTGTGAAGTTTGTATTTTGCTGTAGTTCCTTATTTGACCACCTGCTTGTTTATATTTTAGCTGAAGTGAAGCGAGTTGGGGACACTCTGCTGGGCATGGCCACACAGTGCGTTCAGGTGAAGAATGTGGTGAAGACGTCTCCCCAGACCCTCTCCAACCTCTGCCTCAAGATCAACGTCAAGCTGGGAGGCATCAACAACATCCTGGTCCCTCATCAGCGGTCAGTTTGGGCTCAGTCTATGGGCGTACTGCAAAACATCTAGATATAGATTTTTATCTGCCCTAGTGTATATGTTTTTGTAAGCAGTTCTTAAGGTCAAAACAAGACAGTTGTGTGCTGTCTGCATCTTAATTATAAAGCATTTTTACTGGCCATGAATTAGGAAGTAAGGCGGGTGCACTGTTATGCTTTGTTCAGTCTATGATGTTAAAATCCTGTCACCTTTAGTTGGACAGCTCTGCATTTGAGGGCAGATGTTTGAAACACATTGACAATGTGCCATGTAAATGTTGGACAAGCCTAGACGTGCAACCCCCATAGACTTTCCATGTACACACGATGGATCTGACACCGTTAGCATGCTAGTTGTTGTTTACAGTGGTGTCATAAAGTTGTGGAAAACACTGTAAATTAATTACTTCTGTTTCTCATGTTTTCAGATGGTAAAAATCTGGTACCTTTAGCTGTAATTGGTCTACCTGTCACTCATTTAGCTCATGATGAAGGATGACCAAAAAAACTGTCTGTTTGCATTAAACAGAAAAGCACTGTATTACAATATAACCATCATTTTACATGGCAGATCCCAATTTTATAATCCCTATTAAATTTATGAGCACAATACATTATGTCTGTTCCCTAATTCCTAATTTTAAATACAACTTATTTCCAGGGATTGTTTGAATGTGGGTTGTGGTTGAATTCTTAAAAATCTATAAATTTTGATTACAGGCCATCAGTGTTTCAACAGCCAGTCATCTTCCTGGGAGCAGACGTCACACACCCCCCTGCTGGAGATGGGAAGAAGCCTTCAATTGCAGCTGTAAGTTTTCTTTTCTTGACTTCAGAATACATTAAAGGGCCCATATTACACTATTTTCTGATCTCTGTTATAATGTTGTTTCCTCATCAGAAACATACCAGGAGTTGTGTTTGTTTCATTCACACGTTTTACACAGAAATCCTGCATATTTAGGATGAGTTCTTCTCTCAAACAGAAAACTCTTCCACCTTGTGATGTTCTGTGGTAAGACAGGAAGTGCTTCACTGTGTTTTGAAACTCCCTACACCTTCACTAGAATTATTTGGAGAATTTCAGCCCTGGAATAATCTATTTATACTGAACTAAACATAAAAGGAGCTGTTAACTTGAAAACCACCACTTCATGACATCACAAGTTGGAATAGAGCATTTTGAGCTTTTGAAATTTAGTGTGAATGAAACAAAATACAGCTCCAGGTATATTTTTGAGGAATTAACAACATTCTAACATGACTAAAAGCTCACAAGAGTTAAACTGTGTAATATAGGACCTTTAAACAGTTAGGACTCGATTTAATTTCTTTTCTTTTCCTCTCTTTTGTGGTTTCTGTCTCAGGTGGTGGGCAGCATGGACGCCCACCCCAGCAGGTACTGTGCCACTGTGCGCGTGCAGAGGCCCAGACAGGAGGTGATCCAGGACCTGGCCTCGATGGTGCGAGAGCTGCTCATTCAGTTCTACAAGTCCACACGCTACAAACCCACCAGAATCATCTTCTACAGGGACGGAGTGTCAGAGGGGCAGTTCAGACAGGTACAGCTACACAGGCTTTGGTGAGAAGTTGATTTTAAGGTCGTTGTGATACCATATTTTTGAATCAAGGCATCAAGAAGGTTAACCAAATATTTACCAGACTTGTGGTAAATATTCTAGGCTAGTCTAAAGGTGCACTATGTTGCACTATGAACAGAATCTTACTTTTGTATAGATAAATCGTAATTCTAACCACATTTGCAATACTGTAATTTTTTTCTTTCTAACATGGTGCAGTCTTACTTGCAATTACATTTCCTGATTTGACAAAGCATTTGAAACCTCAAAACCTATACTAGTACTTTTTAGCTCCCATATTCTTAATCCTGCCTTGTGCAGAAGTTATGAAAATACATTTTATATACAATTATAGAATTATTTATTGATTACATATTCTTCAGGTGCTGTATTACGAGTTGCTGGCCATCCGTGAAGCCTGCATCAGCCTGGAGAAGGAGTACCAGCCTGGCATCACCTACATTGTTGTGCAAAAACGCCACCACACGCGCCTATTCTGTGCCGACCGAAACGAAAGAGTGAGTACACAATGGAGCTTCCTTATTAACGTCACCAACATCGCCATATTTTACCATATTCTCTTTATGTATTCACATTAAGTGCTCAGCGGGGGCCCTCTTATTTTACCTTATTGTGTGTTGCAACACTTAACCGACCCAGTCCCTGTAATTATAGTCAATTAATGGATTCAAGCCTCTTCTAAAGTGAATGCTCTGGAGTGGCACTTAAAGGCCCCTACAGTTATACAGGGCTATAGCAGACGCAACAGGCATACAGTCATACAGAGGAGAGTGGGCCCTGGGGTATTAAGCTTTTAATTGGTTAATAGGAGAGGACTTGGTAAACCTTAGCCTGGGAAAATGCATGGAGTTTTTTTTTCAGTCAAAGGTGGCATAAATAAATGCTTAGCCTATTTTTTGCTGACCTTGGTGGTTTTTAGTGTTGTCACGATACTAAAATTTCAAACACTATTTTGATAGTAAAGACTAAACTTGATACTGAATGCCAATTTCATTACCACAATAACTCTTTCTTTAGAACAGGGGTGTCCAAACTATGACCCGGAGGCCAAATGCGGCCCACAGACCAGTTTTGTTGGCAATTTTTGTTGTACCTAAGTATCTGATGATAGGCAGAATGATACTGCTAATAATAATAACCAAAGTAAATATGGAGTATAAATGAAAAAATATTGATGAAAGTAACTCAAGGTAAGGTGAGGAGATGAAAAATGAAATAAATTATCATAAGAGTTATAATCAAATAGAATACAAAATGGTAGAGACAGCCCTGTTATTGTGTTCCCTTTTACTCCTGTCTTTTGTCTGGAGAGCATAAGTTTGACTTGCCCTGTGCTGTTTGTCAGGTTGGCCGCAGTGGAAACATTCCTGCTGGTACGACTGTGGACACGGACATCACACATCCTTATGAGTTTGACTTTTACCTCTGCAGTCACGCCGGGATACAGGTGGGAGTTTGCATTTTCTTTACTTTACTTTTAATTTGTAATTCCATTTCTTTACATTTTTATCCGACAATACGTTAGTCCTGGCCACTTACATTTCAGGAGAAGCTGTAGTTCCAAATATTAGTGCTACAATGAAATATGAATATATTAAATAAAGTTCATCAATATTGTGTGGACAAAATTATGAACTGAACCACACAATTTATTTATTCTAAATGATGTCAAAATCCCATCTTGTCTCATTCTTATTGACATAATCTTGTGTCTCTTCTCATTTTATGGAAATTGTGCCTCATCTCATCCCTAAGTATTTTAGAATAAATAAACTAGTACAACACTGGTCTGTTGAGCTTGAAGGTTTAGTGCCCTGTTCTCCTTCATTTGTTCTGCCTTTAAATAAACACATAACCTATAGACCCCAGCCCTCATATATTCCACACAGTTCCGCTGTGTGTGCAGCCTGAGCCCAGTTTAAAACCTGGTGTTTCTGCAGGGCACAAGTCGGCCCTCTCATTACCACGTCCTGTGGGACGACAACTGCTTCACAGCCGATGAGTTCCAGCTGCTGACCTACCAGCTGTGCCACACGTATGTGCGCTGTACCCGCTCTGTGTCCATCCCTGCACCCGCATACTACGCCCACCTGGTGGCCTTCCGTGCCCGCTACCATCTGGTGGACAAAGAACATGACAGGTGAGCTGGCAGGTTCAAGACTAAACTGTCTGAAACATGCTAGGGCGCTTATTCTCACTTTGGAAGTTGTCGTCCTTGACTGTAGTTGGATATTGTAAAGGTTGAGTGACAAAATGCTGATAAATGTATGAATATGTGTGTGAATGGGTGAGTGGTTCCTTGATGTAAAGCGCTTTGAGTTGGAAAATCACTATAAAAAATGTGACCATTTACATGCAGTTTTAAAAATGTCACAGTTACCTTTAGTGCATAACATGAAAATACACACTGCTACAAGCTGTTCTGTTTCTTCCCCATATCTCACCCTCTCCTCTGGTCTTGTCCCCAGCGCTGAAGGCAGCCACGTGTCCGGTCAGAGCAACGGCCGGGACCCTCAGGCTCTGGCCAAAGCCGTGCAGATCCACCATGACACCCTGAGGACCATGTACTTCGCCTGACATGCCCTCATCATCATCATCATCACCACCACCACATCCAAACACTCACTCGCCCTCACACAAGCGCGCCTGTCTGGTCCTGTGAAGCCGCTCTCATCCCTTTACGTCAATCTGGACCGGACACTGTGCAGAGGAGAGTAAGGAGAAGGGGCCCCCACACTGGACTGGAGAATGCAAAACGTGGCTTTAAAAATGACATACGAAACAAACTCAGCACTATTATGCAATATTGAACCAGCCAACCAGATTCCTACCATTTTTGCACCCCTCCGATCTGTTTTGCCTCCTCCCTTTCGTCGCTTTGTGGTGCTTATTTTTGTTTGTTTTGTTTGCGTGACATCTTTTCTTTCCAAAAAGTATTTATCGCAATCTCTCTGTAGTGAATCTGCTCCATTGCCATCAATAGTCTGAGCAGCATTTTTATACTTGTGTTTTAGCGTGTTTTTTTTTTTTTTTTTTCAAAACAAAGCAGAGAATGCAAAAGTTTGAGTCTAGAGCCAGAAATATTTAACTGTCATCATTGTTTATTTTCAATTTGAGATTCTTCTCTTTGTATTTCTTTTGAGAGCACTGCCACCTGTTGGCGACGAGGTAAAAATGCCCCAAGCTGTCTTGCAACGTCTCATACGAGATTATTTTAGCTGTTTTTTTCCCCTTTTTACATGGGGCACAGTGGCTGATATGAATTCTCGCCCTATTCTTTTTCACACTGTTGTTGTAATTCAATATATTTGGTATTATGTGAAGCATTTTAACTCAATATTTAATGTTTTTACGCCTAGATCTTTTTAGTATCTTTTCCTGCTATGCTTTGTTTCTTTTACTAAATTATATGGTGAGTCAGTGTAACACAATATAATTTCTCTAGTGCAATAATCAGAATGAAGGGAAGAATAATTATAGGGGACAATTATAGCGGTTACAGAAACATTTCATTTTAAAGCAGATTTTGTAAAGTATATGGCCTTGAGTATAAATGCTGATGGTGAATTATTTTTTATTGTACTTGAAGGACTATTTCGACGATATTACTTTGTTAATGGGCATATTGCGGAAATGTTATTTGAAGATTTTACCTATGATACTGGTGTAAGGTTTATAAAGAGTAGTATTCAAGTGCCTGGTGGACTCTAAGCATTTAAAGGTCAGTCCGATTCTAGTAATAATACATGGGTAACTAGCGTGCTATATACAACTGACAGTACTAAAATTACTTTAGAATCATTTATACATATATATATATTTATTGATTTAACCAATGTTAGAGCTATGTAAAAGCAGCATTTTAAGGTGTACTATGTACCTTGTTGGTTACGGGTCCATCATCTCCTTATTTCTGTCATTGTTCTTCCTGGAATATTCTTCACTATGACATTAAACAGATCGACCTTATGTGTATTAAATTACAGGTGGTTTTATAGTTCAGAAACACCAGGCATTTTGACTATGAACGGGGTTGGCTCTCCACAGATCTGACCTGTAACTTGGTCTCGTTTGGACTCCAAGATGATAGAAAGGTTTATACCATAGTGTGAAACATTCCAGACAAAGCAATGACATCTCAATGGAGAAAAAAAGGATTTGACAGACCCTCCAATAGAAAAGTTACACAATGCACCTTTAAACCTAGTTCCTCAACATGTGTACTCCGCTGCTATCGTGGGCTTTGAGGCAGTCCAATTTTAGGCATGTGTTTTTCAACTACTAAGAGAAGGGTGAGTCTAGATTGAGAACAAAGTATGTGATTGAGTTGCATAAGATGTAAACTCAAAAGTGGAGAACTGTGCTGCCGAAGATCATCTCTAGTTGTGATGTTTTTAAAAAGTGAAACTGCACTAAAGGACGTGTGTTTCTGGAGGGAACACAGTTGTGGTGCTATACTTCAGTCTGAATCTGAATCGCTCTGAGCAGGACAATGTCATATAGAGTTATGGTGGGTGCTAATTTTCAGTCACTACGCATCACTGGAGGATTGGGTAGATGTACTTCATGGCCAGTAGTTTTGGATAAGCTGGAAAACTCAATTTGAAGATAAGCTATTTTTGTCTTAAAATTGTCGTTCTAATCTACAATTAGCAGGAAATCTTATTAACATAATTCAAAAGTGCTGCTTTCTATATTTTTATTACAGCGATGTCACAAGACCAAGGATTTTAAGAGTGAATCCTTAGAGAACAGTATTTTTCATTTGTGCAAATTTGTAAAACCACAAATGATAGAAAATAGATATAAGATCTTGCAAAATGTAAGATATTTTGCAACTGAATCAAAATTTTGCAATTTTAACTTAATATGTTTAAATTAACTTCTAACCCTGTCGTTTAGACTTTTACCAAACATCTATGGGATTCTTGGATTAGTTAAATAATTAAGATTTTAGTCTTCTCTCAAATGTTAATTCTCTTGGGTGTTTAAAATGTGAACTTTTAAGAAGATTCTACAATCAAATTGGAAATCTTTTTCCTAAATTGTTTTGTTATTGGTATTATTGCAAATACATTTGATTAATTTTTTTCCTCATATCACAAATCCATTGACCAGAAAGTACAAGTACCCTCCCATTGCTGGATTTATTTTGCAGTTAGCTATACTAGAACAGAGCCACATGGGGGCGCTCTCACCTCTATAGCCCCCTCTGCGCTGTTATTGGCTAGCCCTCCAGCATAGAAACCAGTGGCTCTCCCTAGTGTCCTGATGCCTTTTTGAAAAGCCAGATAGATGGAAAATATATTTGTACATTTTAAATTATGTGATGCACACCACTTATTTTTGCTAATAGAAAAAAAATAACTTAATGGTCGTTATCAGTGTATATCGTAAGTATAAAAAAGATCAAGTTTTATTACTGCAATAGACTGTTCCTGTGTCACTGTACAGAGTTTGGTAGGTTGGTGAAAGTAGCCGTGCGCGTTTGGACTTCCGTACTGTTACAGATATAAGGATATATGGACTTATGTTTTAATCTGTATCTTTATTGTGCAGCCCGTTATTTTGTTCAATTTTTGTCTTTTGTACAAGGCCTTTAAAAAAACTGACTGTGTTGACAATAATAGTTCCAAGAGGACAGTGCGAGTGAGGATCTACACTTTTGAATGTCGTTTTTTTCCTTAAACTGGTGCTGAAGCTTGCTCCTAATTGGTCCAAGTGCTTTTGAACGTAGACTGGCGTGATCAATGCAAACTGCGTCAAAGCTAGAAGTAGTTGTGTTTCTTTGAGAGATTTCAAGCTGGATTTCAGGCTGCCTTGTTGCCACTTCATAAAAAATGTCCCTCTGTGCTCTGACTAAACCTGTAAAAAACGTAAAATTCTTGCTTTTTGTATTGTTGGTGTATTGTTCGCAAGCCCCTCACGCCAAAACTGGACTACATTCCACAGCTATACAATCCCATCCATTTTGTAAAGAAAGACATAAGTTAGTGTTCAGTAAGTGTGGTCAGTCAGATGTTATGAGGTGGTATTATATTCTATTGCTTGCTCTCTCTCTGCTGTGCCTAAAGGGTGATGGGGAGGAGGCTCTTGAACACATGTTTACATAGCAGATGTGTTCGATGTCAGTGAATGGATTTTGTGAGTATATTCCAAGTCTAGTTAAGAAGTCCGATGAAAGTGACATTGTCAAAGAAAGCAAATGTTGCTCAGTTTGCTGTGGGGAAAAGCAGCAGGGTCAAAAGGAAGTGCCTTTCTCTCGATGGTGCTGTCAACTGAATGACAAAATGTCAAATCAAACAATTTTTTTCAGTAATGTTTTGCAGTGCAGGTGGAACTGTACAATGCGCTCACTGTACGTTAGTTTTCTTGGCACACGTGTAACAAAGTTGAAAGCTAATATGTGGTTCATGTAACAGAGCTGAATGTAAATCTTTTGGTTTCATGTTACACAGTTGAAACCTAACTTTTGTTTCATGTAACATAGTTGACCCTAATGTCTGTTTCATGTAACCAGAGGTGGCGCCAGGGGGGGCTTGAGGGGGCACTAGCCTCCCCTAGAATGGCCAGTGCATCCCCATAGCTCCCCTAAAGATTTTGCCCCATTTTTATGGGCATGGGTTCAAATGGCGACCTGAGATAGTTCAAAATGAGACAACAATAAAACTATGTTTAGGGCTTCTAAATCACTACAGTGACTAACTACATTTAAACTTGTTCAAAACTGTGAAGCAAACATGGTTGAGGGTGGGGGTGCACTCATCCATTAAAAGGCTCTACAAGTACATGTTAAAAGTGCATTGTGTAACTTTTCTGGTGGAGGGTCCCTCACCTGCTTGTTTTTTATGGATATGTCATTTCACTGCTTGGAATGTTCCACAGTATGACATCAAACAGTTTTACCTTATATTTATTAATTAGAGGTAGTTTTATAGCTCAAATACCTAGAAAAACAGGCATTCTCAGTGTGAGCAGGGATGCCTCTCCACAGAGCTGACCTGTAACCTGGTCTGCTTTGATTTAATAACATACTGTGGAACATTCCTGACAAAGCAATAACATTTTCATGACGAAAAGCATGTAATATTCCCTTCATCTGAAAAGTTACACAATGCACCTTTAAGTGCGCACCCCTATTGATGAACTTTGTGCCCTCATAGCTCCTAGAACCAAAAATGCCTGGCGCAGCTTCTGCGTGTAACAGAAGGTCAACTTGTGTTTCATATAGCTCAGTTGGATGCGTACTTGTTTCATGTAGTTGGAACTTGTGTGAAGTTGGATAGTTGGATTAGGGTCTGCTTTTGCTTTTAGTTCCTTGGACCAATGGTAGCGCTGGTACAGGAGCATGTGTGGGACGCTTTATGGGGGATGTTGGGGACAAAGCCGACACTAGTGTGTTCTGCCACAGCCCTGCTCAAAATGACAAACAGCACAGCACTTTAGAGACTGCCACTCTTACACAGACACAAAGCCAAGTCCCTCCAGAACCCACCACACCAGACCAGTCCAAGTTGTCCCCCCAAACTACAGTCACTCAGCGGAAGTGTGCCCTGTGCCCTATGCCCTGGGCTTTCCTCGGTTCCAAATGCCATGTGTTATAGCTCGTGCAGTGGAATGCAAGATGTCCACATTTTTATATATTTGACAATTTACAACAAAAGACTACCTGTATCAGTTAGAGATCCATCGTTATGGATTTTTTTCATGGCCGATACCGATTTAGATTTCAGCGCCCTCCCCCCCAAACCCATTAGAGAGCTGTGTACTCACATTTTACAGCTGTTATCTCTTTGCACTAAAGTATGTAAAGCTCTATGGGCATTTCAGATATCGGCAATTGATATATCAGTCTTGCTCTAGTGTCAGTTGCAAATGAGCCAGTCCATGGGTTTAACTTAATAAAAAATAGGACTGTTGCCAATGCAATTAACAGTCCAAAAACTGGATCAAGTGTAAACAGTCCACAAAATGGACCTAAAATAAGAAAGCACTGGTTACAAAAAACAAATATTGTGTGAAAGGGCTTCCAGTTGCATAGTTATTACATGTTGCTACATTGCCAACTCTTTGGTCAGTTAATTTTCCACTGTAGCTTTAAACCATGGCATTTAATTGTATGAACCTGTTACTATGTGAGTCTAGGATATCTGTATAAACAAGGTAGTTCCGTGGGCAACTCTTCAGTTCGGGCAAAGGGGGGTCTTATTTTTACAAGAGATCTCAAAACACTGCACCTCACTTACCTTGGTATGCTGCATATGTTAAACTACATGACAAAAAATCCTGCAAATTGCTTTTACATATACTGCTTGAGTAATGCCTGATTGCGATATTCTTATACTATTTTAGAAATAACTGTAAAATACTCTGTTTTGTCTTAACATTTATCCAATTTTGAGAAATTTGTTCTTGAGCCGATTTTTTTGTTGTCCTATTTAAATGTGTTGTTCTATAAATATATATGAAAACTATATATATTCGGAATATTTTATGGTGTATTTATTGAGTATACGCGGCTGGAGTCTCCGCATCACATACTAGCTTGCATATAGCGTGGCGGGGGCGGAGCCAACAGGAAGCGGCCTTAGCCCCTCCCCCTCCATGTTGACGCCTTATAGACACACAAGCACAAAAACATGGATGGGGGGCGGAGTCGAGGGGTTCACAAACAGAGCCAAAAGTTCACTGCTCATTTTCTCCTTCAAATGTTTCAATCTTCTACCGAGAGCGCCTTTCCCTCCAATCACAGCACTATTCATACGTTCACATGCAAGTAGAATAAAAAAAAAAAAAAAAAAGTTAAGTCCATCTGAAATGTTACTACATCGCTTAAAGATTCAGATGATGCCAAAAAAAATTTGCAAAAAATAAATATTGTTTAACTATTTAGAATCTTTGTTATAATCTGAGTTGAAATTACTTAAGAATTTGAGGAGTCTGAACAAATTGGAATTACTTTGTTTAACCTACATTTCAGTTCTGTTTCTTGTACATTGCCATGTTTTTCAAGATAATGTTTTTGCTGTTAGAATTGAAAATATTGTGCTTCAAAACAAAATTATTCTGAAAACAAGTAGAAGGCTGTGAAACAAGTCAAATTATGTAAATTTCAGATAATTCAACCCTATATAGGCAATATGTTTTGGCTGGCTAAAAGATTTCTGTATCATGTATTTCTATTTCAAACTTTCCCATCTGAAATTCAAAACATTTAAAGTAAAGAAAAACCAAGAACAACAAAAACCCTAACTGATCATTCTAACTGCTTGTAAACCTACTAGCTCCCTGGCGATTCCTGAACTTTTTAAGGGAGCAATTAAAATGGAAGGCTATTTTCTATGGCACAATTTTTTATGGATTGCTTATTAACCATCAATATTCTATGATTTTATTTTCTTTCTACCAAAAACACTTTAGGAAAGAACTGGTCTCATTCCACTATAAAGAAAATAAAACATGCCTCAACCTTAAGTGCTTTTCAGATTACTATGTGACTCTGCAAATGCCTAACTACAAAACCTACGTACTTGATCTGTCCACATTGTCCACTGGGTTTTTCACTTTCACTCAAAACCACTAAAATCGCTGCTGATCTACTCAAAAGTGTATACGTTCAAAATTTTAATAAACATTTCTGTAAACTAATAATAATAATAATTTGACTTGGTACGTATCGTGTTGTGTGTTTCATGTATTCTAGCCATATTTTCAGTTCATTTTTCCCAGTTTTTTCCCTAATAGGCTCTGTGCACAATACTGTTAGCGTCACTACCTCTTGTCCAATTGTGTATCTATGGGGGTTAGCTGAGTCATGCTAAAATTAATAAATATTTAAAGATAAAGTATTGGACAGAGAGTTGTGGGTGGACATCACTGACAAAATGTTAAAAAGTACACAAAAATAATCAATACTTCAGTGGAGGACACTTCTGCTTTTACAATAGTAGAGGTTTCTTTCTCAATGCTAATGCTAATGCTAATTTTGAGCCATAATAAATATTAAAACAACTCCACAAACTGAAGTTATCTCTATTTTTTTTTTTTTTTTTTATGACTTGGCTTCACTTTAATTAATTTGAATTTGAATAGATTGTTTATTTGATATTTTATGATATTTATAAAAGTGACTGTTAGCATGCTGCTGTGGACAGAGTCAATTGGGATACTTTTTATTTTGTTTTTATTTGTAATTTTATTTTTACCCAAAAGCTGGAGAACTGTGCCTGTGTCATGAATCAATGTGAGTGCAAATGCTGTATTTTTGGCTTTAATTGTCGTTGATCTGACAAAACAAAATACCTTTTCAATCCAAATCATTTTAAATCTGTATTCTAATAATAATAATATGTTTAATTTTAGCATTCCGTCTTCAAATATTGCAAATAAGAGATTAGTCCCGTGCCGCTATGTTTTAGTCTGCAGTGGTTTTCAAGGCAGGTGTTTGATAGTGGCCAAGGACCTAATAATACAGTTTTTTGACGGTTTTTCCACAATGTAGCATGACCTCTTGTATTTTCAGTCTTATTTGACCGGATGCACCTGAACGCATCACCATTTCGTTACAAAGGCTCTGTAACACTGGCGGTTTGATTCCTTTCACTTTTCACTACACGTTTCTTTTTGTATCTGACTGTTGTTGGCCTTTTAGTGTTGCTTTGCTTCAGTTTGAAGTGTATCTTTGACTAATACTTGCAATAAAATGCCTTGCTTTACCTCACAGGACCTTTTGTTGTGTTTGTAAGTAGCATTCTCATTGTGTAAACAAGTGTGGAGCCTAGTGAACCTGAGGAACTCCAATGATTCCAGACCACTTTTCACTACATTATAAAAATAAAATAAATCTGTAGTGAAATAATGACATAATGTATTGGTGACACTATGAAAACTTAACTTAGATATAGAACTGTATAGAACACATGTCACCTATAGACCTATTTATAACCGAATACATGTATTAAAAATCATTTTATATATAAATCTTATGGTTTGTTTTTTCTTTATTTTTCTTTCATTTTTCTTTTTTTTTTTCTTTAGACTTAAATGTGACTGAAATGGAGCTCAACAGTAACTGCTCACTCCATAAGTCAATTTTCCATTCACTTTTCACTTAGACTTTCCAATAAATTCTAATATTAAGAATTCATAGACACTGTGGAGGCTGAGGTATGAGGTAACCAATATCCATAAGTCCAAAAACACATTTAAAATGCAAGAGTCTGTGAAATTTTAAATAACTTTGCAGATTATAAAGTTTCAGAAATAGATATGAATTAAAATGATAGGCCTATTGTTCATTAGTTAGCTGATTAGTTCTGAGCAAGCTTTCAAACTTTTAATATCTATGGGGAAAATTAAATAAAAAAAATAAAAACTTACCAGGGGGTTGAGCTCCATATCATTTATTATACTACTTTATGTACTCACTTGGCATTATTCATCAAACATGGCATGTATTGTCGTTTCAGACCATTACAAATTGTGCACTTTGTCTCCCCCTGGTGGATTCACTGGAGATTTTGTTTTTTACCATGTCTTTTTCCTGTATTTAGTCCAAATGATTTATATGTAAATTCCAGTTTGAAAACCCATCTTAGAAGTAGCTCTCCTCACAGTGGGCAGATGTGCTTGGTGCCTGGTCTAAGAGCCTCCTGCTGTCTGTAAGTCCAATCTGATTGGAGTGTGGAGTTTCTTCATTCAGTTCACAGCGCTCCTCAGTCTGCTCCTACATAGGGATTATCTTCTACATATGAAACTTTTGATATATGTTTAGATGGTTATGGCTTGAGAAAAAAATCCTACATAGCAACTTATCTCTATGCAAATGTGTTGACCTAATATATCTCAAATTTACTTTAGAAAATCTTTTATAAATACCTCAGACTCAATCAATGTTTCCATTTCTTCTTCTTTATTTAATATTTACCATTTTGTAAAATTACAAAAAATTAATTCAGTTAAGCGAGTTAAATGTTCACCAACACCCCTGATCCACCAGCAGAGGGAGACATTTCCTTCAGAGTTATGCACTGGCTACACTGGTGGTAATTTTACAGGTGGGGAAAGTAAAAAAAAAAAAAACAAAAAAAAAAAACACAATAACACAATATTTAGTCATTGTAGATGAAACAAACAGAAACACATTAATCTACCTTGTGATGTCATGTGGTAATGCAAGTGCTCCACTGTGTTTTTAAACTCCATACACCTTCATTAGATTTGCATAATTTCAGCCATGTAATTACCTATTTTATTGAATTAAAGGTAAAAAGTAGACATTAACAACCAATACATGACATCACAAGGTGGAACAGAGCATTTTGAGCTTTAGAGATATAGACAGAATAATAAAAAAGGGTTACTCAAACATGTGTAAATGAAACGAGACACAACTCCAGGTATCTGTTTTTGATGAGGTATCTACATTCTAACATAACTAAAAGCTTACAAGAGTCTGTTTTGTTGCACAATATAGCACCTTTAACACAGTGAAAATTAGATACACTGCCTTTAACACCATGGAGACTCCTGAAAAAGTTCCACAGTGCACCTTTAACCATCACTTCTGCCTATGTCTTCTTCCCACACCTCTTGCCTTGAACGTCTCTTCTGATCTTGTGGCCGCTGTGTTTCCGCGCTGTATCTCACCGGTGACATTTTCATTTGAGTCTAACCTCGACGAAGTGCTTGTGTCAGTGCGCGTGGGGGGTTGATCTAGCGCGGGGCGGGCGTTTGACTTACGGCCCCACCCCCCCACCTGCCCTGTCCCGGGATGACTAATGTCCCGTGGTGGCCCTGGACCGAAGAGAGGGCGCGGGGGCTACAGGAGGCTGTCCTGTCCCCACGCGGAGTCTGGCTGGTGCTGGGCTCGGTCAGCACTCGGTATTGATCGCTATCATCTTTGTGTATGTAAGCAGATATATATGCACTGTGTGATGGAGGGAGTGCTGAGTGCAGGCCTGACACGGCAAGACTGAAGTTTTTCTAATTATTTTAAAAGAATCTCTCCACAAATGACCAGTGGAAGAAAGTAAAGAGTTACCAGATTTCTTGAGATGTTTATGAAAATCAATAGTCTATAATTTAATGTTTATAGATAATTACATTACATTAATCAACATTTTTGTAAATCTGGACAGATGGTAAACATGGTCACACCAACACTAACAATAAGAACTATACAAAAAAGTGTAATTGTGTAACAGTTCAATTAAAAGACAGTAGGAATACAAACAAACACTAACAACCATAACCACAGAGTGAGTTATTGATGAGCTATTAGCCAGTTCTTAAAGGGACAGTCTGGAATTTTGGACATAGGACCTCATTTCCTAGTGAGCCAGAGTGTTGGAGACGTGTGGAGACACTTTTTAAAATATTCCATCCAGTCCTTGTATTTGCAGAGGTCACTGGTGCTAGGCTAGTGCATGTCAATGGCCATAGTTAGCCTGCCACTAAAAACAGTCTTACCCACTCCACAAAACACCCGACGCAAATTATTACGCCAGACTGTCGATGTAAATGTCTGTGTGTGTGTTAATGTTTGAAATAAAACTAACCTTGCATCACATGAATCGTTGCATGTTGAGGGACTATTTTCTCAGCAGTAGTGGAATTTTACTTTGCCGCTAAGGTAGGTGCCAGGTGATATCAGTCCGCCGCTGCCGAGCTTTTTATCAGGAAGTACAACTCAGGCACCAGTGACCTCTGTAAATACAAGGACTGGATGGAATATTTTAAAAAAGTGTCTCCACACGTCTCCAACACTCTGGCTAACTAGAAAATGAGGTCCTATGTCCAAAATTCAAGACTGTCTCTTTAACATGTTTTTTGAATAGATTGTATACTGTTAGGTCTGTGATGCTGCCAGGGACTGTTCCACTACTGAGATTCTGTGATGGAACGATGCAGTCTCCATGGGCCGCCCCTCGAATGAGTTGCTGTGTGGTGGTTCTGATCTGAGACAGTGGAGGAGATGACTGGCCATGGATGATTTTATAAATGAGACAAAGGTTTGAATTACTTAATGAGGTTTTCCCAGCTTAACAGGTTGTGCTTTTTGCAGTGGTGATATCTCATGAGCTTTTTGTACAATATTTTTATTGTCTGTTTGTATAGTAGTTCTGGGTTTTAGGATGGTTTTGTTTGCATCAGACCAAGTTGTTAAACAGTAAGTGATGTGTGGTAGGGCCATTGAATACATGAACATTTTTGCAGCCTATAAAGAACAGTGGGATCTGATGTACCGGAAGTTTGACATATTAAATCTGACTTTTTTTAATGTATTTATTAACTAAAGGTGCACTGTGTCACTTTTCTGATGGTGGTTCATTACTAGTTTGTGTTCATGAGGAAGTTCTTGCTTTGTCTAGAATATTCCACAGTGCAATTTATCAATCTCCATGGAAACAAGCATGTAGTGTTACTAAGTTACTTTTCTGTACTTGCTTTGTCTAGAATGTTCCACAGTACAGGCAACTCACAATCCTCATGGAGACAAGCAGGTGGTGCCACTAAGCCAAGTTACAGGTCAGATCTGTGGAGAGATAAGATTGCATATTCTTTTTAAGGATATATTTTGGCAATATTTAAACTCCTAGTACAAAGAGTAAAACACACATTTTTCATATAATTTACAAAAATCTTCCACTTAATAAAGCAAGATTTATTTATGCAGCTTTCTGTTCATAGTGAGTAAAATAACTGCTTGACAATAAAGGTTCATCAGTATCACTCGTTTCCCATGTACAAACGTACTCTCTCCCATGACAAAACAACATCAAATCACAGGGCAACATCCAGTCACATGACTTCTTGTAAGTGAAGGGGGTGGGGCATCTCTCATCTGAAACTGAAAGTATGAAAAGTCACAGTCGCTATTTCAGACATCAAAAAGGTATGTTAGATTTTCATTCATTTGTCACCCACATTTTTAGTCTTTATTCTGAAAATGCAATACAAGTGAGTTAATACGTGCTTGAATGAGGTAGGAGTGATTGTAATTTGAGTTTATTTCGAAATAGTCTTACAACAGGATTAAGTACAGAAGCATAAAGTTTTTTTTTTATTTATTTTAGTCTTATTTTAAGTGCAGAAGCATTTGTGTCCTAATTTCAAGTATTTCAAGAAAATATCTGCCTTTTTCTTATTGCAAGTAACATGAGACATTTATGCTTTTATTTTATTTTATGCAAAGAGAGTAAGATTATTCAAGCACTTATTAACTTATCTTAACTCAATATTTGTTTAAGATTGTTATTTTTTCCAGTGTTTTTACCTATTGCTGTGTTTTCCACTTATTAGGGATTAAGTTTATAAAATGTAATTTCAATAGAACGCAATAATGATTCTCACTGAATAATGCCACCAAAAAAAATAAATAAAAAATTATTTTACATTACATTGTACATTGTACTACTTACCATTTTTGTTGCACATGAAAGGGACTAGAAATTACAAATATTTTAAACATAAAGCAGGTCAACAAATCTGCATTTTGACAGTTAAAACATACCATAGACTTCTGACATGTCCTCCCTCTCCATTTTAAACTATAGAATGTGATATGAACCTAACATTCTATACTACGATATAGAAGAACAATAACTGGGTTTGCGATAACGTCACAACATTCTATATAATTCTATCTATATAATTATATAGTGGGTATAGTATAATATTTAACAATATGAGGAGCAGCTAAAATTAATGTTGTTAAATTTGCACTATGTAACTTTTTGGTTGGGGATCTGTCATCTTCTTGTTTCTTTGAATATGTCATTGCTCTGTCCTGGAATGTTCCACAGTATGACATTAAACAGCTCCTCTTTATCTTGGTCTGGTTTGGTCTCCATTAAAATAGAAACGTTTCATGCCATACTGTGAAACATTCCTGACAAAGCAATAATATCTCAGTGAAGAAAAGCATTTGACAGCCCACCACCAGAAAAGTTACACAATTCACCTTTAAAATGCTGATTTCTGCTGTAATACAGTGAATTCTTGGGTCCGGTCGCTAGTAGAAATGATCAGGTTCAGCATTTGTGAATTTACCTTTTGGATATATTGTGCCAAAAAACAATGTATTCCACAGGGAAATCTCACCTGCCCTTATTTACTATGATTACACAAGCAGTTTGTGAACAGGTAAATCTGGATATCGCCAAATAGTGACAAACAAAGCAATGAAACAATAGTTTCTAGTAAAGCAAGGCACCAGAAATAACTAATGCTTTAGACTCGAGCAGATATCTTACTTAAAGGTCTTATATTGCACAAAATTTACTCTTGTGAGCTTTAAGCCATAATGCTGTTATATATACCTGGAGTTGTATTTTGTTGGTTTGAGTAATCCTTTATTATTAGTCTGTCAACATCTCCAAAACTCAAAATGCTCTGTTCCACCTTGTGAAGTCATATGGTTTTCAATTTAACAGCGACCTTTCACCTTTTGTTCAGCAGAGATTGGAAATTCCAGGGCTGAACTCACCCAAATGAGTCTAGTGAACGATGAACGTGAATGGAGCTTACAAACACAAAATAAGGACATGCCAAATTTCACTATGAATAACTTTGTAGACCTACTTTGCCACGAAATATAAAAAAAAATGTCTACTGAAAACTTACTTAGAATTAGGAAACAACATTATAACAGATCAAAAAATAATGTAATATGGGCCCTTTAAAATGTTTGTGGATTAGCAGTGACAGCTCTTAAAATGCATAGTTTTCTTGTAGAGCTGTTGGGGAAAATCTACCCACAATCGTCATCTTCAATTATACGTTTTTCTCTAACTGTTAAACACACTTTGCTCCTGTTGTGGCTGCCTCGTGTTATCTAACTCATATCTTTTGTCAGAGTTACAATGGAGCGGGCTGGTGCAGGTGCAGAGGAGGAGCAGCCGCATAACTATGGTGTGAAAGTACTTCCCCTTAATGACTCCAAACCAGGACACTCTCACAACAAACCGTAAGTACTATCAGAAACTCATTCACACTCTCCATGTTTAAAAAAGCCCTGAAAACCCATCACTTTAAAACCACCATTCATGAACTTCCTTGTTTGTCTCGTATTATTATTATTATTATTATTATTATTATTATTATTATTATTATTATTAGTAGTAGTAGTAGTAGTAGTAGTAGTAGTAAATTCAAACCTGCAGTGTAAAGGGCATAGGTTTACATAGGGAAAGTGGGGACATGTCACAACCAATATTTGGGGAAGACAAAAAATAGTCCCTACCAATTTTTGACATTTTATTTTAAGAAACAAAAATATACATTTATTCAGATATTTTTCTAAACTCAATAGTATTAATTGAACACGTTTTAGTTCACATTTTGTTTATTAGACGCTCTGAGATGTATTCAGTGATATGATGACAGGGTTACCCATGCTGCTATTTCACTGGCTGCAACAGAATGATGTCATTAGTGGTGCCAGGAGCCTAAACTGGTTGGACAGTGGCAGCACCCAAAGGTGGCGGTTTGAGCAGGCGTGAGTTAAGATGCTGTGCACCAAACTTAGAAAAACTTTTCAGAAGGAACTTACTTGGGTTCATCTTCAATTAAACTTGCCTTATAATGAGCCGCTGCGGAAAAAGAGTGACTATCTCCACAAGTGCACCTCCCAAACAGAGCCCTACTCAACTCTGCTGACAATATTCCATGGAAAAAATATATGGACATGACCTCACAAAGACCTCATCAACAACAAGCAAAGAGAAATCAGCTACAAACTTCTACATCGCTGTTATCTGCTAAAGAATCACCTTAGAAGGGCAATGGACACAAACTGTACATTTTGCAAACTGAAAAATGAAACCAACTCTCACTTATTTTGGACCTGCCCAGACTCTGTGTGTTTTTGGAAAGAATTTATAAAACATATACGCAATTTCTTCTCCCATTTTACCCTCTCTTATAAAGATATACTGTTTGGTTTTTGCAGTGTGCATCATACAAAAAGTAAACGATATTATATCATTAATCTGCTAATCAAGTAACCTATCAGTTGGTTTCATGGGGGGGGGGGGGGGGGGGCTTAAAGTGCATGTGACATGTTAAACTACTGCTTTCACTAAAACATAGTTAATAATATTGTATAAAAAGACTTGGCATTGTATAAAAGTACAAAGGGTTGTAATAAAATAAAGTCATCTGCCACAAACAGTCCAAAGTCCATGGCTAAAGCAAGTTGGGTCTGATTTTGACCCCTGCTCCCCTTTTAAACCCCCCAGAACAAAAACATTTTAAAAGATTAAAATTTCACTTGGATTATATTTCATATATAAACATAAATTGTGCCAAGTTTGAATAAAATCTTTGAACGTTACAGTAAATTGAAGGGGTGCAACAAGACATAATTTCCATGAGATGAGACACACCACGAGATTGGGTCCACGAGGACAAGACAAGATGTGATTTTGACATAATATACAATAAATAAGCAATCCATTTCACAATTTTGGCTTCACTATCTTAATTTATTTTATGTAATACTTTAGTGATCATTGTGGAACTGCTTTTTGGAATTATAGTTTCTCAGACTGCAAAACTCACCAGCTCTTAACTCTTTGTTGTCCAAGCCAAAGGTCAATTCATGGGGGAAAAATCTGAGTGCTGAGTGTTTAAACTGCTTAAACAATTGTGTATAAATCATCTCTGTGTTTTGGATGGAATTTTCTGTGTTGATGACATAGGTCGAGGTGTTCTAATTATAACTCATTACTACTAACTAACTAGCTGTTTGTACTTTCCCTCTGAACTTATTTTTCCACAAACTGCCACTTAACTGATGTAAAACCCTGATAACTATTCACCACTGGTACTGTCCCACCAAAGCAAAGCACAATAAATGTTGTTTGTTTCAGAGTGGAGAGTTTCACACAGAGAGCAGAGTCTACAGTGTCCAACCAAGTGTCTCTAAAGAGTGACTGTTCTATTTACCTGCCCCCAGAATTCAGCTCTGTCTCACTACAAGAACCACTGTAAGTTTTTTTTTTAACCCACTATCATGTTGTAATGTTGTTCCCTCATTAAAAATGTGCCCGAATAATTTTTAGATGTCACGTTTGAGTAATTTGCCCCGTTTGAACCTGTTTGATACGATTAGCTGTAGATTCTGCGCAGTGCTCCCACCACAAGCCTAAGTCACCCACACTCCCGCACAGTTCTCCGTAAATGTACAAAATCATGATACAAAACTGTGCACAACAACTTGACAAATGTAGCTCCCTATACATATTCACTATATGTCACACAAAAGCCCTGTCTGTGAGAAGGGCTCTGAAGGGGGAGTGGTAGTGATAGTGCATGGAGAGAAAAGGGAGGGGGGACTCACCGCATCAAAAACAAGGTTCATTTGGTTTTCTGATAATTTATGTTATTAGGTTCTTTTTTAGACTGCTCACATACCTGACAGTTATGAAAACAAACTCTTGGGCTGAAATAAAACCTAATAACATACATTGTTTTTGGCGAATATATTGCAATTCAAAAAAATAAAAGGCACTATGATAATTTAAACGTTGGGTGACAGAAGTTAATACCTCATAGAAGTAAAATATCACCTCTTTAAACTCTATCTCAGCCTTCTATCTCATATCCTGCCACTGTCTAGTTTTTAAAAAATTGCAGTGAAAAATCTCTTTAAGCGGAAAGGTCCTCTACCCCCAACATTTGTGCACTGGATACATGATCTTTTTTTTATTTCTAAAACTAGAGAAGTTAACATTTTCTACACAACGAAACACAGTACACATACTTCTCTGTAAAAGTTAAGCCAAGTTAAGATTTAGGTTTTTTAATTAATTCTATCATGAGTTGAATAAATTTCACTTGATAAGTAAAATGATCTACCAATGGTCTTACTGCGCTTAAGAAAAATCTGACTCATGGCGGAGTGGAGATGATGTAACATCATAGGAAACGTCACCAGAGATGATTTATATGATCTTTGGGGTCACATAACCCACGTCACCAAAAAATATAAATAAATACATAACCTACGTCACCCTGAATCGCAATAATGGTGACGCACAGTGTATTAGATAAGTAACTTAAATCTGACTACTGGTTTGGAAATAGCAGTGCGTTATACTACTCGTTACTGAAAAAAGTAGTCGGACTACAGTAACGTGTTACTAAATAGACTGGACATGAATAATGCAACATCATTACTACATTAAAGGTAGACTATGTAACTTTTTGATTGGGGGTCTATCACCTGCTTGTTTCTATGGATATGACATTGCTCTGTCTGGAATGTTCCACAGTATGAATTTACTCAGCTCTACCTTACATTTATCTCATTACAGGTGGTTTTATAGCTCAAAAATACCTAGAAAAACAGGCATTCTGACTGTGAGCGGGGTTGCCTCTCCAGAGATCTGGTCTGTAACTTGGTTTGGTCTACATGAAAATAGACAAGTTTAATACCACACTGTGAAGCAATCCAGATGAAGAAAAACATCTCCAAGACAAGCATTTGACAGACCCTCCACCAGAAAAGTTACACAATGCACCTTTAAGTACACTAAATGTTGTTTGTTTCAGAGTGGAGAGTGTCACACAGAGAGCAGAGTGTACAGTGTTTAACCATGTGCCTCTGAAGAGTGACAGTTCTATTTACCTGCCTCCAGAATTCAGCTCTGATCCACTACAAGAACCACTGTAAGTCATCCAGTCATTAATACTATACACTACCAGTCAAAAGTTTGGATACACCATCTTATTCAATGCTTTTTTCTTTATGTTGACACCATTCTATTTATGTTCACATGTAAGACATCAAATATATAATACAAGATGTGTGGAGTTATGTAGCTTTTTTATATTTTAGATTCAAATTCCTCAAAGAAGTTACCCTTTGCTTTGTTGACAGTGCTGTAAACCCATGACCTTCTCTTAATATTTTTTTTAAATATACATTTCGAACATTTATAAAATCCAAAATGAAAATTCACTTTTATTCATTTGGATTGATTGATTAGATGTTGACGTCTTGGATCTTTGCTGCAGATTTTTCACTACAGATTTTATACTTTGAATTTTCACAGTTTTGACAGAATTTGAAAATATATGTACTGAATATTTAAAAGGTGACATTTTTATTTTGAATTTGTAAACACTTTGAAAATTTAATTTCATCAGCTGAAATTCAGAATTAAACTAACTTAAACATGTTTTTTCAGAGCTGAGTTTTCAGAGTTTTCAGAGTGAGAAAATTCAAAGGGAGAATTCAGCAGCATATAAAATTAAGAAAATTTCATGCTGTTCTTTCCTTTCTTTCTTTCCTTTCAATGACTCATACATAACCATGTGTATGTGTGTGTGTGTGTGTGTGTGTGTGTGCATGCGTACGTGCGTGTGTGTGTGTTGATGTTCACAGAGACAATCCTGGTGCAGGCTCAGGTTCGTTCTGCTGTGTCTGTGGAAGACAACTGACTGATCCAGTCATCACCAGCAGGGGGCTCTACTGTCAGCCGTGTTACTCTGAAAACATGGACCATTCCTGGTCATCACTGCAAAGTAAGAAATGAATATAGTCTCTGCTTGATTCTAAGAGTAAAATGTTAATGCTAAACTCTGTTAGACCACTTCAGCATTTCATAATCTGTGATTTGAAGACAGGACTGGCAAGAAGTGTGCAGTCCACAGACATGAGGACATTTTGTAGATGTAAATTAGCATCTTTCAGGATGCACTGAAAAAAAAAGGTTGCTGGATTTGCGTAAAAAACTTATGGAAAGCGGTTGCATGCAATAAAATTATGTTTAGACTTTGAAACTTATTTCGATCCCCTCTACACATATTTTTCTCAGAACATGAACATTACTTTTTCATGTTGATGAAATTTGATCAAATCATGCTGAATATGCATCTTATGGTACCTTATCATGAAATGTATAAGTATGTATAATTTAATTTAATTGATCTAATTCTGTAAAAGAATACAAAAACAGTCTTTAGTTTTCCACAGTTCTGTTTTGTCTTAAACAGAATCAAACACAAAGAGAGCACAGGGACAGAGACACACAGTTTGGAGCTGGACAATGTGAAGATTTATTCCAGTGAAGAAGCTCTGGTCTCTGCCTGTGGACACAGGAATAACACATGATGATCACATTCTGATGATCTACTCTGTTCTACATGTTTAAATACACTTAAAGCACTTATTATTACAATAATGGACCAGAACAGAATCACAAGAACATTAGAACTGTATCTGCAGAAACAAAACTCACCATGTGCTGCTTTTCTTCCTCTAAACACAGTAACAGGGGGGGAATCTGGTATAAAGTCTCCTAGTGCCACATCACCTTGTAGAAGCACGATAACTGTTTCAATAGAAGTACATTTTGAAAAAAATTTTAAATAATTTTAGTTGGTTTACTTACTTTGTTCATCTGTGGTCTGTGTTTTGTTGGTTCTCAAACATCTTCCTTTTTTCTGAAACATCAACTATAACATTCATGAACTTCCCCACAGCTCCAGCAAAACTCTGGACGTCACTCTTTGTAGACGACTCTGGAACAAACACGTTCAAATCTTAGTACAAGTGTCACACTCTTGTAGATGGACAGTCAAATACAATTTGTTTGAAGCTGTCCTTACATTAACTCTAATTTCAAATGAAACACCACAAACATGTTTTAACATTGACGACATTCTAGGCCGGAGAAGCACATAATAAAATCTTTAAAAAGTCTTACCTCCAGATCAGCTCTCATAATCCTCCTGCTCCACACTGTGTGTCCTCTGCTCCTGGAACTGTCCTGTGTCCTGTTACATTTGAATTTTCCCTCCAAAAGTTTTGGGGAGGAGAATTCCAGAGGGAATAGCCTCACCAGAAATTATAATAAAATCATGTTTCCTCAACCTGATTAAAACCTACAGGTCTCACATCGGCCACAATCAAGTGACCTTTGTAAGATTTAAACATGCTTGACAGAGAAACGTAAAAAAGTGATGCTATTGTTGTCAAATTTCTTTTTGCAATTTGAGCAACCCCTCTCGGACCGTTTTTTCAGTGTGGCAGCAGTGGTGTGAGTTGCACCCTGACTGTGTACTTCATATGTAGTACCATGTAATGCACTTTGTACCAACCTGTATTAACATGTTGCAAGAACTCTCTACTCACTCAAAACACACTGCAGCTTTTTTGCTTTTCTGTTCAGTAATCCTTTCTTGTTACAGGTGACCATAAGAGGTATCTGATGCTGAGATATGAGCGCGTACATGAAGGAACAAACACAGAAAGTAAAACTTCTCTGAATAAGATCTACACTGAGCTGTTCATTACAGACGGCCACCGTGACCATGTCAGTACTCAACATGAAGAGAAGCAGCTGGAGACTCTTTCCAAAAACACTGCCCCTTCTGCTGCTATCAGGATCCATGACATCTTTAAACCATTACCATCTGACCTCAAACCCACCAGGGTGGTGCTCACCTGCGGTGTGGCTGGAGTAGGGAAAACCTTCTCTGTCCTGAAGTTCACTCTGGACTGGGCCCAGGATTTGGAGAACCATGATGTTGATCTGGTGGTGCCCCTGTCCTTCAGGGAACTCAATCTAGTCGGACAAAGTCGCTACAGCCTGCTGACCCTCATACAAGAGTCTCATGTTTCTCTACAGGAGATCACAGCTGAAACACTGGCCCAGGGGAAACTCTTGTTCATCTTTGATGGCCTTGATGAGAGCAGGCAAACTCTTCCCTTCCACGCTTGTAAACACATTACTAGGGTAACACAGAGAGCCAAAGTTGGAGTGCTGCTTGTGAACCTTATCAAAGGCACGTTGCTTCCTTCTGCCCTTATATGGATCACATCTAGACCAGCGGCAGCCAATCAGATTTCTGTGCAATTTGTGGATCGATTTACTGAAGTCAGAGGCTTTGTCACGGGCAAACAGAAGGAGGAATATTTCAGGAAGAGGTTCACAGATGAGGAGCTGTGTTCCAGAGTTCTCGCCCACATCACCAAATGTAAGAGCTTGAACATCATGTGCCAGATCCCAGTTTTCTGCTGGATCACAGCCAGAGTCCTGGAGCACATGTTCAGGGTGGAGCACAGAGGAGCCCTGCCCCGGACCCTCACTGACATGTACGCTCACTTTCTGCTTGTGCAAACTCTCAGGAAGAGGAAGTACAAGCAGGAGACTAGTGTTGTAGAGCTGACAACGGTTGATGTTGAGGTTATTCAAAAGCTAGGGAAGCTTGCTTTCAATCATCTACAGAAAGGGAACTTCATGTTCTACCAAGAAGACCTGCTTCATGTAGGTCTGGATCTGACTGAAGCCTCAGTTTACTCAGGACTTTGTACAGAGATCTTCAAACATGAGAGTGTTACTTTTAGTTATCCACAAACAATCTACTGTTTTGTCCATCTAAGTGTCCAGGAGTTCCTGGCTGCAGTTTACATGCATCACTGCTTCAATAAAAAGGCAAAAAGGTTTCATAAGTCCTGGAAACAATACTCAACAGTTGATGTCTTTCTCAAAGAGGCTTTGAAAAAAGCTTTAAATAGTCCAAATGGTCACCTGGACCTTTTTGTGCGTTTTCTTCACGGTCTTGCGCTGGAGTCCAACCAGGAGCTCCTGAAAAATATACTGGGTCCCATACAGACGGGCCCAGAGGTGAGACAAAAAGTCATCAACAACTTGAAAGAAATGAACGCCGGAGACATTTCCCCAGACAGAAGCATCAACATTTTTCATTGTCTGACAGAGTTACATGAGCGCTCGGTCCATCAGTACATCCAGGACCTTCTGAAGTCAGGGAACAGGTCAGGAAAGCTGTCTGAGATCCAGTGTTCTGCACTGGCCTACATGCTGCAGATGTCAGAGGACGTCCTGGAGGAGCTGGATTTAAAGAAGTACAACACCTCACCGGAAGGATGCTTGAGACTGCTCCCGGCTGTGAGGAACTGCAGAAAGGCTCTGTAAGTGTTGTCAGGATTTGAAAATGGTATATATTGCATAATATATGATATATTTAACATCATATATTATGTTGCTTCTCAACACCATTTTTATCACCATTGTTTATCTACAATAATTTTACTAATTCTCTAATTCCCAGACTTTCTGACTGTAAACTCTCAAAGATTCACATTGAAGTTGTGGCATCAGCTCTGAAGTCCAGTCCGTCTCACCTGGTGTTCCTCGACCTAAGTTTAAACTCTGAGGTGAATTCTGAAATGAAGGTCTTATGTGAAGGACTGCAGAATCCACACTGTCAACTTCAGACTTTAAGGTAAGTCCTCCCTCTTTAGTCAGGAAAGATCAGAGTCAGTACTACCTCTGGTGTAGAACACATGACACATAAGACATACCTTTATGCAAAAGTCATTTGTGGCAAAGGGGTGAAACATAATATTTATCAGGAGTTTATATTTAAATGTTTAAAACACACTTTTGATCATGTTTCTTACATTCACACCTTTCATAAACAATAGAAAGGGCACACACAAGTGCACACAGAGAGGCTAATTCTGAAAATGTATATATATATAAATTATTTATTTTTATTTATTTATTTTTCTCAGATTAAACAGTTGCTCCCTGTCAGAGTCCAGTAGTTCTTCTCTGGCCTTGTCTCTGAAGTCCAACCCCTCCCACCTCAGAGAACTCGCCCTGGGCGGTAATGTGCTGAATGACTCCAGTGTGGCTCACCTGTGTGCTGTCCTGCAGAGCCCACACTGTCAGCTGGAGACGCTCATGTGAGTGTGGACTGTCTGTATAGTGTATGTCACTGCTCAGGGCAGGGCCTGGATGTAGATATACACTGTACACATGCACAATGTTCTGCCTGTGGAACATGGTGGCACCTCCTCCTCTGCAAAGGCCATATCATAAATAAAGTGACTCTGATAGAGAGGAGGCCACTACTGCAAGTACCTCATACTTCCATATGTACTAATAAATCATTTTTTTCTCTATGCAGATTGTACCGATGCAGTTTGATGGAATCAGGCTGTTTGGCTTTGGTCTCAGCTCTCAAGTCCAACCTTTTGCATTTAAAAAAACTGGACCTTGGGTTTAATAAGATGACCAGGTCAGCGGTGGAGCATCTGTGCAGTTTTCTACAGAATCCAGATTGTAGACTTGAGACACTAGAGTGAGTTGAATTGATCTGTTACACATGAAAAGCTCCTTTGCTTCCACACAGGAAACTCAAAGGATTCAAGCTAATCAATTATAATGATCTGACTTTTTATGAGTTTTTATTCTTGGCAACCATTTCACTCTCATAGAAAGTACTGTACCACTTCAGTCATGTATGTAGTTCATCATGAGTCATGATCACATTCACCGCAACCAGACTGAAATTTTCACAAAATGACTTTAAACACATTCACACATATATCCATTCACAGTTTGCATTCCATAAAAATCTACACAACAAATCAACTTTTTAAAAGACATTCTTTATTTACATGAACATGTTGTGTTGTCAGAGGCAGGAGCTCTAGTGCTTGGAGCTCCACCATTTCCTCTTCATCTTGGTGATCCATTTCATAGAAGATCCCCCCTCCTTCACCTTTGCCACTTTGACACTGTGCATGTCGGCCAGTCTCCACCGGTGTTTCAAAACAGCAGGACCAAAGTGGTACACAAAGGCACCAGCATCATCGTCCACTCTGTCCTCAGTTTTAGCATCTCTTTTCAGAGTGGGCTTCACTTTAACCGGAGTAGAGTTTATGACAACAACAGTGGGCTCTAAAGGGGGCTGGGGCTCTGATGGAGCTGGTTGGTCCATCATTGCAGGACTTTTTACCTGGAGGTCTAAGAGGTCCTCCTCTTTCTGCTCCTGAAGAGGGTCAGACAGCTGATGAGCTTTGGAAAGTAACTCTTCCAGAGCACTGACTTTCCTCAGCAGGTCCTCCTGTCTCTCCATTAAGGCCTTCCTCTCCTCACACCAGGCCTTTTGTTTGACGCTCCACTGTTCCTCTCTATCTCTGTAGAGCAGCTCTCTTTTGAGCGCTTCCTCTCTTCTCCTCTCCTCTCTTTCTAGGAAGGCCTTTTTCTCAGCCGACCACTGTTTGTCTTGCTCTCTCCAGTGGTTGATTTCGACCTCAAATTCCTCTGTGAGAGCAAAGATTATTTGCAGTTTTGCCAACATAATGACTTTAGTCAGGGAAAAGTTTCACACAGAAGGTGAAGAGTTTGACTAGAGCAGTTTGCAGTGCGTGTCGTCTGTAGAGTGTCAGAAGTGATATGACGGAGAAATGTAACGCCAGCACAACACTTGTACTTTGACATTATGTTGTCATGGCGATGATGTAGAATGTTCAAAGGCCTTGGCGACTGTTGCTACTGCAAATTATTTTTATTAAAAAATATTATAAAAACATCTCTAAAACAACCATAATATTTATTTTATTATACGTATGATATGTACAAGTACTCTGCAACGGTCAGAGTCCATTTCTATTCTATTTCTATTTTTATTTCTTCTATTCTATTTCAGACTGAATAACTGCAGTTTACCAGAGTCCAGCTGTAGCCTCTTGGCCTCGGCTCTGAAGTCCAACCCCTCGTACCTGACAGAGTTTATCCTGTGGGGGAACAACCTGAAGGAGGCAGACGTCCAGGAGCTCCTGGATCTGAAGCAGAGCCCAAACTGTCGACTGAACATTCTACTGTGAGCACTTTATGAGTGAAATCAAATCTGATTATTGTGCAAAATAAAATGAGTTCATTAGATTAAACACAACAAAATACACAACACATCTGTAAAAGGTTTTGCATGCCCTACTGTGTAAACATCAAATAATTACAACACCAACTGTCCATGTGATCAAACACTTTTATAAAGTGGTACCAAAGGAGGCTATCTGCTATGTTTGAAGTCAGCACTGTTGTGTAGAATTTTATATTTAGTTTAAATGTTACCTACTCTTTAACACTTTTTTAACGTTTTTCTCATTAGTTGGCGGTGAATGGACAAAAGCACTTGACCACACTGTTCTGTTTCTCCTGGATCCTCCCTGGAGAAATATCCCACCTGTGGAAGGGCTTTGGAGGGTCTATATGGGATCGCCTTGGGACCTGGGCTGGAGGAAGTGTCTGGGCCTCTGGCTTTAGACTGCTACACTCACTAATAATATAAAATGTAAAGAGTTGTCTGAGCTTCTTGAAGGTGCTGTACCTGATTTTACTTACACTTCCTGTATTACACAATTGACACAATTACACATGTTTGAGTAATCCTTTATTATTAGTCTGTCTACATCTCCAAAACTCAAAATGCTCTGTTCCACCTTGTGATGTCATGAAGCTGTTTTCAAGTTACCAGCTATGCCTTTTATTTTTTGTTCAGTAGAGTTTGGGGGCTGAAATTTTTCCAAGTGATTATAGTAAAGGTGTATAGAATTTAAAAACACAGTAGAGCACTTTCTGCATTACCACATGACAATGCAAGGTGCAGTGTTTTCTGTTTGAAAGAAGAAATTATTTTAAATATGCAGGGTTTATGTGTTCAACATTTGGGAATGAAAAAACTACATTCTAACAGATCAAAAAATCTTGTCATATGGGCCCTTCAAACATTTACAGTGTTCCAAACTTATTCCTCACTTTGCCAACGCATGCTCAGTTTTTTGTTGTTGTTGTTGTTGTTGTTTTTTTTTTTTTTAGCATTCTCTCCATTCTTAGCATCTTAGTTACCAAGTTTATAAGTGTTTTTAAGGCCTTCAATTCACATGCTAACAACAACTAGCATGCTAACAGCGCACTGATTAAAGTGAAACCATATTTGATACTTCTGATCTTTTCCGGACAGCTGAGCCTGTATTTTCACTAAGAACTCTGAACTCTTGTACTTGTACTCCAAATACCCTTATGTTGGGTATTAAAGGTGCACTATGTAACTTTTTGGTTGGGGGTTCCTTACCTGCTTGTTTCTGTGGGTATGTAACTGCTCTTCCTATAATGTTCCACAGTATGACATTAAAAACTCTACCTTAAATTTATTAAATTCAGGTGATTTTATAGCTCAAAAATACCTAGAAAAACAAACATTCTGACTGTGAGTAGGGTTACTGCTCCGCAGATCTGACCTGTAACTTGGTCTGGTTTAGTCTCCTTAAATAGAAAGGTTTAATACCGTACTGTGAAACATTCCAGATGAAGCAATAATATCTCTGTGGAGAAAAACATTTGATGGAACCTCCACCAGAAAAGTTACACAGTTCTTTAAGTTAGAATTTGGATGTGCATCATGTATTACGTTGTTGGTAATATTTTTGTCTGTTTTATATAAATAGGTCAAGCCTGTGTTACTTGAAACTGGTGAAATATGTTTTTTTTTACTGAAATAACTGTTCTAAAATTTGTTTTGTTTTTGTTTTTAAGCTTCAGATCAAATGAAATATTGCAGCACACTTTTATGAGACTGGATGTGGCATATAAAAAATAACTGACATATATATTTTATAATGATAGAGTTATGCAGCTATTTATAAGTTTAAGTTAAAAAATAAATTAAATCATGTGGCCAGTGAGCAAAAGTATAAAAAAAAAATCCAACTGAAAACAAAATATTTATATTTATTTTTTCCATTTACTGTATGTACATTTCTCATGTGAACTGTGTTAAAGTAACTAGGAAATTTTAACTATAAAATAAAAATGGAAGTGCTTGCTTTTGCAAATGAAACTTAAGATTTTCTCTCTTTTTCTGTGTGTGAATATCATGGCATTAAAGGTGCACTGTGTAACTTTTCTGTTGGAGGGTCTGTTATCTGCTTTTTTCTGGAATGTCCTGGTGTGGCATTACATATCCATCTTGCATTACATGGGTTTTTATTGACCTAAAAATTTTCTTACAGTGTATGGGCTCGCCTCTCCACAGATCTGACATGTAACTTGGCCCTTTGGTGTCACCTGCTATCTCTGTAGCTTTAGACAAGTGGAATGCCATACTGTGCAACATCTCCATGGAGAGAAGCAGGTGACAAACCCTCCACCAGAAAAGTTACAGTATCTTGATAATATGTAATTATGCATAGAATTCAACTACTGTATATATTATTTCTATCTACTCAAGCATCTGACAGATTACTCATTTCATGTATAGTTTTATTGCTTTAATTGTGGGGAAGTTTATCATTTTATTTTCTGGTTGGACAAGAGCAGCAGATATGGCACGGGATGTGATGTACAGTATGTAGAGGTAATTTCATGACTGATACAGAAACCATGAGCTAAAAATAACACAATATCTATAATTAGACTTATAAAAAACTGAATGACACATTCGTTTTTGATAAATGAGTGTTTAGACTTCCAAAACAGTTTTGTATAAATCATCTCTGAATTTTGGATGGAATTTTCTGTGCTGATGACATAGATTGAGGCTTTCTATTTATAACTCTACACTACTTCCTGTATGTTTGTACTTTCCTGCTGAACTTATTTTTCCACAAACTGCCACTTAACCTTTGTAAAACCATGATAACTATTCATCACTGGTACTGTCCCACCAAAGCAAAGTACAATAAATGCTGTTGTTTCAGAGTGGAGAGTTTCCACACATAGAGCAGAGTCTACACTGTCCAACCAAGTGTCTCTGAAGAGTGACACTTCTATTTACCTGCCCCCAGAATTCAGCTCTGACTCACTACAAGAACCACTGTAAGTTTTTTTTTTTTAATCCTTCTCCCATGTTATAATATTATTCCCTCATTAAAAACATGCCTGAAGTGGTTTTAGACGTCATCCATGCATGTTTGAGTAATTCAGCGATCTCTCCTTGACCCTATTTGAACCTCTTTCGTAAGGTTAGCTGTAGACTGAATCCATTGCTCAGTCCACAAAGCAACATCACACAACAATTCTCCATTAATGTGCAAAAGCATGTACACAACAACTTCACAAACCTGATATGATGTGTAGTAGTTGTAGTAGTTAATATGCAGGGTTTTGTGTGGATGAAACAAAAATCTCCATGTATATTTTTGATGAGGGAAACATTATAACATAGATCAGAAAATAGAAATATAGATACGCAAAAATACTGATTCCTCTATTTTGATATTACTTTATTATAGCCCGTGCTTCCAGAGGATACAGCCGGGAGGAGCCATCTTTCTTTCTTTTCTGCTTTAAGGTTATGCAGTCTCTTGGAGCTTTAACACCACCACAACATTTCTTCTTTGTGGACTCAAGTCTGCAAAAGTCGATCTCTGGACTTCACCTCCCAGCGGCGTACCTAAACTTTCCAAACATCCAATAGTGTGTTTTCCTCCCTTCTTTCTCTGTGTCCTCTGCGCGCCCTTTGACCTTTTGAAAGAGGTTTCGTGATTCGTTCCGTTGCCGTGGTGACCGACAGGAGGCGAGGTGAAAGGGCGTGTGATGGATGCGCTGGGGTACCGCGAGCACACGAGCTGCACTTTTTGGAAAAGCACCAAGAACACGGAGAGGAGACAAGCCACAGGGAGCTCCAGGCTTTATTTCTCCACAACAAATGTTTTTCTATTCTGAAATGTTTGAAGTCCAGTCTAAATATTGAGAGCTGCAGTGTAAAACAGAGGACTTATGTAGCCTCTGTATCGTTTTTGTTGTCTGATAAATAGGGGTAAAAATATTAGAAATGTTGCCAGTTAAGAAATAAGCTGACTCAATAGCCCAGTTAGGTTTGGAGACTTGAGTCTAGTGTATGCATCTGCTTTAAAGGTGCACTGTGCAACTTTTTGGTTGGGGTCCGTTACTGTATTGTGCCTATGGATATGCCATTGCTCTGCTTGAAATATTCCACAGTATGACATTAAACAGCTATCTTACATTATTCAATTGCAGGTGGTTTCATAGCTCAAAAAATACCTTGAAAAACAGGCATTCTCCACAGATCTGACCTGTGACTTGGTCTTATTTAGGCTGCGTTCAGACTGCAGCCTGAAGTGACCCAAATCTGATTTTTTGGCCTCTATGTGACCTGTATCCGATCTGAACGACACAGATCCGATTTTTTCAAATGCGACCCAGACCACTTCGATATGTCCTCCTAAAACCGATACATATTTGATCTTTTGACATGTGACTTCAGTGTGAACGGCCAAAGCGCATTCATCCACCTACACGTTATCAACAAGCCACAAACATCAGTATTCTGCGCTGAAGTAGGCGAAAATTGTTAATGAACTCCGTGTCACTGAAGCAAAGAACATCACCACTCACCACTCTTGGCTACATCTGCGCATCCACACGTTCCTTTCAACGGACGTCGCTGCCGCTGTCCCACAAAACGCCACGGCCAAAAACCTCGTCCTTCTCCTTCTCAATCTCCTCCTTAAAACAAGTAAGTTGTTCATGTTCTGGCTCCGGTACGAGAGGATCTTTAAAATCGCCAGATGCTCAATGCTCACGTCCATGTTTAGACAACTTCAGTAAACACAGAGCACGCTCGCTGCGGTTGACGTCATTGTGTCCTCCAGTGCACATGTGGGACACTTTCGGGCCGTTTAACGTTCACACAGGGGATCACATACAAGTCGCATTTAATTGGAAATGTGAACGACCTCGCAAAAACATCGGATTTCACATAAAAATCGGAATTGAGCATTAAGCCCTGCACTGTGAATGTAGCTTTAGTCTCCATGAAGACTGAAAGGTTTACTACTAGTGGTGTAATGATATCCAAGGCTTACAATATGATATCGTCATTGTATGAACCTCACGGTATGATATTTATTGTGATATCTCTTGGTTTTTCCTCTTAAAATGCCTTGACAAGACCTAATCCAAAGAAAGAAGACTTAAAAGTGCTTAGAACTGTTATTTCTTCATGTAGTCTACAGTGAAATGAAGCAAAGGATCATGGTCTATGTAGTTCCTTCTATTTTTTAAAAAACTATTGCTGCACCATAACTCTTAATTTAAGTGAAGGGGCTTGTAATTTCCATATATTGTGCTGGTCCATGATATTATTGTGAGAACTTTGATGATACAATATGATATTTATCACGATATGATAAATCACGATATTTCAGTTATTGTTACATCTCGATTTACTACCATACTGTGGAACAGTCCAAACAAAGCAATAACATCTCCACTGAGAAAAGGATTTGACAGACCCTCCACCACCAGAAAAGTTACACAATGTGCCTTTACTAAAGTACCTTGTTAAGTCAGTGATTATAATAAACCATATTTTTTGGGTGAAATTCTGGCAACCACAGCTGACAATTTTTTACAGTTTTTACTGTATAATTTATAGGGGTGTCAAATTATCGCGTTAATTGCGATGAATTAATTACAGTCATATTTAGCGCGTTATGTTTTTTAATCGCGTTAATCTCATTTTTAATCTCTAACTTTAGTGTTTCTGTATGCGAGTTGCTTTATTATAAAACCTGTTTTTATGTGTTGTTGGGACAACAACACACACACACAAAAACACATTTATACATTTTTTTATTTCGGTAATTCCACTCATTGCCAGAAACCCACACAAAACGCGCACAGTAAGAGCGATGTAAACGTCATGTTAACGTTGGCGGCGTCAGTCGCACAATGGACGAGGTCGTACAGCCAGTAGAACAGAGGCAGCAGTGCACAGGTAAAAACACATTCGTGTCTTGGAAATTCTTCTCCCGACGTGAAATATAAAAGAAAATAACAAATATAAAATCGCCTACAAGTTTAAATGTCACTGGTGAAAACAACCTGCATAGGCTCATGATGTCTGCACTACTGTCCTATAGTGACCTGCCACATGAGGGGACACGCACACAAACACAAACACAAACACACACACACACAAACAAACACAAACACAAACAAACACAAACAAACACACACCTTCATCATCGTCATTAACCTGAGAACGCGCGGACCACGTTTCCTTCCGTAGACACTGCGCGGACACCGCTGTCCTCCCGTGAGCCGCGTGTGGATCGTGTTTTCTCGCGTACGCGGCGTAAACCGCGCTTCCTCCTGTGCGCCTCTAAACCAGAACTAACACCAAGACTAAAACCGGGACTAACCCAGTCCAGGACTAAACCTGGTCTAAACCAGGACTAAACCAGGTCTAAACCAGGACTAAACCAGGACTAAACCAGAACTAAAACCAGAACTAAAACCAGAGCTAAAACCAGAACTAAACCAGAACTAACACCGGGGACTAAAACCAGGATTAATCCATTCCAGGTCTAAACTAGGACTAAAGTAGGACTAAAGCAGGTCTAAACCAGGACTAAAACCAGTGATCTCATATATAAAGCATTTCTCTATCAATAATATTTTTAATATGGTTAAGGAAAGACTGGACTTTTTATTGTCTTTAAGTAGACAAAAGTTATTATGTTCAGATTTCCTCGTCTTTGCTACTTTACAGCAAACAGTTTCTTATTCATGGAGACTTGGGCTCAACAGCCAATTTGGAGAGATTTGTTAAACAATAAATGACTTTATAAAGTCACTTTTTTTAATCTATATCAGTCTTTTGATCTGCCACAATAATGTAATAATGAATTTAAATGAAAATACCTCAAATTGAAGCTTTTCTCAGCAATTTTTAGGTGAGATTAAAATGAGATTAATTAGATTAATTAATTACAGATCATAATTAATTAATCTCTCAATTTTTTTAATCGCATGACAGCACTAATAATTTACTAGTATAATAATAATTTTTTAAAAACTCACACACACACACACACACACACAAAGGGAGGATTTATAGACATTTTATTGCAAATTTCATAAATATTTGTGTTCCTAAATACAAGGCAAATGTATCAAAAATAGTTTACTGATAACAATTTTAATGCTGACTTATTCTTAATTCTTAATCTTTGCATTTTGGATGGAATTTTCTGTGTTGGTGACATAGGTTGAGGTGTTTCTATTTATAACTCCACACTACTTTCTGTGTTTGTACTTTCCTTCTGAAATTATTTTTCCACAAACTGCCACTTAACCTTTGTAAAACCCTGATAACTATTCACCACTGGTACTGTCCCACCAAAGCAAAGTACAATAAATGTTGTTTGTTTCAGAGTGGAGAGCCTCACACAGAGAGCAGTCCACAGTGTCCAACCAAGTGTCTCTGAAGAGTGACAGTTCTATTTACCTGCCCCAGAATTCAGCCTTGATCCACTACAAGAACCACTGTAAGTTTTTTGTTTGTTTGTTTGTTTGTTTGTTTGTTTGTTTTTTAGCCCTCTACCATGTTATAATGTTGTCCCCTCATTAAAAACATTCCTGAAGCTGTTTTAGGTGTCATCCATGCATGTTTGAGTAATTTAGCGATCTCTCCTGGGCCGTATTTGAACCTCTTTGATACGCGTAGCTGTAGATTCGATCCATTGCTCAGTCTACAAAGCTACGTCACCCATGCTCCCACACAGCAATTCTCCAATAATGTACAAAAGCATGATACAAACTGTACACAACAACTTCACAAACCTGATGTGATGTGAAGTAGTTTCATTAGCAGAATGCAAGCTGATTGTGTTGTGACTGCGCTCTGAAGGGGGAGTCATAGTGATAGTGCATGGAGAGCAAAGGGAGGGGACTCAGAGCTTATCAAACATGTTAATACATTGGGCCTCATTCATGAAACAGTTTCAGTGCTGGTTTATTCTTAATTATTAAAAAAGTATGTAATCATTTGGTGTTTTGGGTCTCAAGATGATTATCCAGTCACAAAGCAGAATGAGCATTTGAAATTTAAGTTTCAAAACCCCAAAATGAATCTCTCTGATCTGAATAGTCACTACCTAAACCCCAGCCCCAGCAGCACTCATCAAGAACCAGTGCTAGTGCAGCCTCTGCAGCTCATATGAGTGAATTCTGGAGGTTCTGAGCTCTGTTTATGATGTTTATTTAATACTATTTATCATGGAGTAGTCCCACGAATTTCATTTCATCTTCCAATAATGTATGTTATTAGATTCTTTTTTTCTAGTCTGATTCATCAGATGGTTTCTCTTCATAGAAACCGTCTGACCTCACAATGTTAGAATTTGTTTGACGGTAGGCGGGCACTTTTTATAATTTAACCAATCGCTGCTATTTGGTTGTGACATATGTAATCTTTTCCCAAATCCTGTAGGAAGAAGGACAATAACGTGTTTCCCCTTGATGAAATTCACCAAACATTCTCTTTATTCTGGCTTTAAATCCTCGATCTCGAGAATTGTTTCCAACACTGAATAAATGGCTCTTCACTGATTGGCTGGTGCCCGAACTTGCACTTCAGGGTTTTTGTGAACTGTCTATTGTATTTTGATTCCAGACCTAGTCGCCGGACTGAAATGAAATTGAACAGAAGCACTAGGTGGCGCCAGCCTGGCTACTTTTTTCAGTCTCTGTTTCAGACTTTCTTGAGGAAGTCGGACTGCAGATGGAGCTGTTGCTCTGCCTCCACAGGTGGGAAAACCTATATAAATCAGCTGACCCGAAACATCACAGCAACATCACGTGACCACTCTGAGGAAGACCGCTAGTGAGCAGTCGAAATGGTCAGGTATGAAAACAAACTCTTGATCTGAAAAAAGAACCTAATAACATAAATAATTTATCGTGAAGTGTTAGTGGTGCAGCCAAATGTGCAGCTCTGTGAATATTCGGTCTTTTCTGGTGAGTAAAACACAGGAGAGTTGTAGAGAGGTCAGAGGAGTATGGACCTGATCCTGGAGCTTGACCTCTGGAGCTGTTTGTCTGGACGTCAATCACTGAGGTCAAACTACATTTATTTATTCTCAAATACATGATCCAGATGCCTTCAGAATGGTTCCCCTTAAATCATCTTCTAAGTTTCTTTCATTATTATGACATTGACTGAATATAAATTGAGAAACAATGTGGATTCCATTTTTTATTCAAACGTGTGTCATTGTTGCTATTTTTATTGAGCACATGTGAATACAGTGTGTCAGTATGTTTAAAATACAGTACAAAAAGTATTTCTTTACATGTATCAAGTTATATCCAGCAGGGGGCAGTGTAGAGACATATATGGCTTCATAATCATGTCCTATTTTCATAACTCAGTGAAGGCCGTGCTGATAATATTACAGTTGAAAGGAAGTAGTTCATTCTTTTCTTACACAGTATATTTAAAACCAGAGCTGTGGACATGTCTGCAGCTCAAATTAGACATCTGACATAAAGTTACTTACATTATAACAACATTTTCAGCAATAGTTATCAGATAAAAATATACTAACAGTCATATATATACTAACTGTCTATTTACACTGTGGATTGTCACTGAAGGCATCAAATCTATGAATGAACGCGTATGGCATGTACCAAACAAATGACTCAAAATCTATTTAGTATTTTTGATTCTTCCCAATAGCCACCCTTTGCTTTGATCACTGCTTTGCACTCTTAGCATTCTAATAATGAACGCTGACAAGGCACGGCTGTGAAGTGAAAACCATTTCAGGAGATTTCATCATAAAGCTCATCGAGAGAACTGTCAACAAAGCAAAGGGTGGCTACTTTGAGGAATCTGAATTTAAAACATAATACATATTTAGTTTTGTTAACATATTTTCATTGCTACATAATTCCATACATCTTGCTTCATTATTTTGGTGTATCTACAGTTTATAAAAGTAGTAAAGAAATAACATAAAAACAGTGTGCCCAATTGTTTTACTGGCATATGTTGATCTGAATGTTGTAATACTGAATAATTCTTTTGGCGCTGGCTCTCTTAATGCTCAGGGATTTAACTCGTGTTTTTAAATGAACTCACAGCAATCTGAAATCTTAAAAAACACTTTTCAGCAGTTGTCGTCCATGTGCTCGTGCAGCCTCTCTCTGGTGTTGTTGTTTCGCCAGTGTCTCCTGGAACAGACACAAGGAGAATCAGGGCTTTCATGACAATGGTGACAATCTCTAAAAGTCTATATTACACAAAATTGACTCTTGTGAGCTTTAAGATATGTTATAATAATGTTAACGCCTCAAAAACAGACCTGGAGTTGTGTTTTGTTTCATTCACACATGTTTAATGCAAAAATCCTGCATATTTACCCTGCATATCAATTCGTGTATCATTCGTTCATTCATTTTTCAAAATAAAACCAAAAATAAGAAAATGAAGAAAAAAAAACAACAATTTTCTTCATTATTTGTCTCCAAAACCAAAATGAAACAAACATATAATGATTCATTTTTTCAATTTTCAGTTTTGTGTTGTGAAATGAATTATGGAAAAAATAATGGATAACAGCCATTTCCGGACTTTTGCGCCGCATATGGACTGAACCAGGACTGAACAAGGACTTAAACAGGACTAAAACAGGACTGAACCAAGTCTTAATCAGGACTAATTCGGTCTCAGTTCTGGTCTCACTCCTGGTCTCGGTCCCGGTCTGATCTCAGTCTGGTCTCAGTCTATGCGGGCACACCTCCGGCCCGTCCTGACACTCAGTCCTGGTTCAGTCTTGGTTTAGACCTGGTTTAGACCTGGTTTAGATGTGGTTCACTCCTGGTTCAGTCCGGTATCACAGTTTAAGTCAGAGAAATGGGAAATGGCCATTATCCATTTTTTTTTCATTATTCATTTAAATCCAAAATCGAAAACTGAAAAAAAAAAAAAAAAAAAAAAAAAAGCGTTATCCATTTTTTTCATTGTGGTTTTGGAGACAAATAATGAAGAAAATGGTTTTATTTTGAAAAACAAAAAACAAAAAAATGAATCATTAAGATCAGTTCAGCCCTGGAAGTTCCAATCAATTACAGGTAAAAACCTTTTAATTTGAAAACTACTGCTTTGGAGATGTACACAGACTAATTAAAATTAATTACTCAAACATGTATGAATGAGATAAAAGACAACTCCAGGTATGTTTTTGATAAGATACCAACATACTAACGTGGCTTAAAGTTCACAAGAGTCAATTTAGTGTAATTTAGAACATGCAGGTCTCTCTTACCCCCAGTAGACCAGGGCCAGTCCTCCACAGATGAGCAGCAGGAGCACACACAGAACAGCTGCTATGGTCCCAGTGTGGTCCTCTGTCTCACAGTCATCTGCACACAAAACAATAAAATGCTCTTAAGGCATTTACACGGGGTCCCGCAGATCTGATCACCACCAATCACATGGTCACTATTCGCCCAACTGTCTACTGTCTGTGTGGGTGAATGCTCTCCACCAACCATAGACTGTATATATAAATGGACATATCTAATCTGCTAGCCACCGCTTCCCAAATATGAAGTGAGCATGGGGATGCTTCTGGCTCCATCAACCTTGGCTCTAATTGACTTTACACTGATAAATTATCACCCCTTTCTCTCTAACTGCTGCAATGAGCCTCATCATTTTGGTCTTAAAATGTTTGCATTAGCCAGCTCTACATGATCCTGGTGTTTTTATTTTGCTATTTTGCCCATGAATAAATTCCTATTCCTAATATGGAACTGTTTCTCAAACTGTAGTACATGTCCTATAGCTGTGTTTCCCAAACTTTTTTTCTGGGGACCCATATTTTAAAAGTCACAAACCTTCGCGACCCAAGTCAATAGACATTATTCGTAAATCACAAAATAAAGTTGGATTTGACCATTATTGAACATTAATGAGGATATTTTATTGTTGACTGAGTGATCCTGTCTCTTTGTTATTTTTACTCAAGTTTTAAACAATGAAAAACAGTAATAAAAGGGATTCACAAGTCGCCTATTTGGACATGAAACGCAGAACATTTCTTTTTCTTTTCAACATTCAATTGAACCAGCAATATTGGAAAAACTAGTCAATAAAATTATAATTTTAAAAAAGATTAGAAAAGATCAGAAATTATACAAACAGGTCATTGAACATTTCTAATGAGATAGGTGGGCCTGTCTGCGTTTTTGTAGCGCGTTCCAGTCTGGGGTGTAAGACGAGAGCACAACAGCATATCAGATGCAGCATTCAGTCTATTTCTGTGCTTTGACTTCATTTTGGTGAGCACAGAAAATCACATGTGTCAGAACTGTATATTGCAGACCTACATGCAGATCATGACAGGGCAACCCCCCAAAAATCTCTTGCGATCCACCTGAGGGTCACAACCTAGTCTTTGGGAAACAGTGTACTATAGGCTGCCTCTGGTCTTGAACTTATTCAGAACCATGTTATGCATGGTTTAGTCTCATTTTAGACCTGGTGTAATCTCTTTTAAAGACCATATTTTGCCATAAAACTATAGGTCTGATGTAGTTGGTGTAAATCTGGTGGTACTCAGAAAGCCACATAGTATCCTGGGGGCCGGCTTTTGTCTATTGATATATTATAACATATTGTCAAATCCATAGCTATACAATTCAAGTCACTCACACTATGCAAGTAGAGCAAAATACAATGCATATGCGGTAACAAAAAAAATAAAATCTCTCAGTTCAGTTCAATAATGATTCAAGGTACAAAGCTGTTCTTCAGTCTAGACATCAGTGTTTTAGTACTGCATCTGAATCAGAGTCTAGACAAACATGTGCTCTTAAGAATAGTCTGTTGTTCTTTTGAAAAATTAATTTAGCACTTCCCTCTTTTAAGAATTTAAAGAAATACTTCACAGTTAATTATCCTGGCTTATTTGTGACAGAAACTAAACTAAACTGAAATAAAATAAAATAGTAGTATGTCTCAGCTTGTCCTTTCTGTTTACATACTTGACAGCTCATTATCCTGATTTATTTGGGACAGAATATTACAGCAATGCATAAAATTAAATAAAATAGTAGTATTCCTTTTAGGATACATGCCAGATCTCATCGTGACTACCTTTCCGTTTGTTTATGGCCTATTTATTGTTTCCCTTCACTTATCCTACACAGGTACATGCAGTACAGTCATTAACAATAGATCCAGAAATAAGTCAGACTTCCAAGTATTCAGTCAAACGTGTTTAATCAGTCATTTAAGCCATAACTGCATAAAGCACGGAAGCCCACCTGCGTAAGTCCCGCCCCCCTCATCTCCAGCCAATGGGAAATCTTTAGATCAATGTAAACAGGAAGTATAACAACAAAGTACTGGACACAATCTCAGTGCTAGTGTCTCCGGTTTTCAGAAAGAACATAAACACAGCTGATGCAGGGCTGCTGGCAAAAGATTTAAAGTATGATTGAACTTTTTCCAACAAATTTGTAACTGAAAATGAATTGTGAATTTTTTTAAAGGGTCCATATTACACTCTTTTCTGATCTGTGTTATAATGTTGTTTTCTCATCACAAACAGACCTGGAGGTGTGTTTTGTTTCATTCACACATGTTAAACACACAAACAGCCTGATTTTGTCTCTCAAACAGAAAACAGGCTGTTCCACCTTGTGATGTCATGTGATAATACAGGAAGTGCTCCACTGTGTTTTTAAACTTCATGCACTTTCACTAGAATCAGTTGGATGATTTCAGTCCTGGAATTGCTGATCTCTACTGAACAAACGGTAAAAGGTGGCTAGATCGACATGACATCACAAGGTGGACCAGAGCATTTTGAGTTTTGAAGATGTAAACAGACTAATAATTAAAGGCAGAGGTGACCAAGTCATTGTTTTGCAAGTCTCAAGTAAGTCTCAAGACTTTGATTTGTCCGAGTGAAGTCCCAAGTCAAATACAGGCATGTCCAAGTCGAGTCTCAAGTCGCTGGCCCATAAGTCCAAGTCAAGTCCAAGTCATCTCCTTTGAGCTTCAAGTCATTTCAAGTCTTTCAACCAAAGTATTTAGAATTTTGCAATTTATATGGATTTTAAACTAAATTGTATTTGAAAACTCAAGGTATATTTATCTATGAGTATTTATATAAGAATCATAGAAATTAATTTTGTTAATTTTTCTGTTTTATATGTTTTGACAAGATTTTAGTGTGAATCATTATAGTCAGAATAGAAGGAATGCAGATTTAAAAGTGTTTCCCAAGTCTTCTCAAGTCACAGGCCTCAAGTCTGAGTCAAGTCCCAAGTCACTGACCTTCAAGTCCAAGCTGAGTCCCAAGTCTTAGTCAGTTTTTATCAAGTCAAGTCTCAAGTCCTAAAATAGTGACTCAAGTCCTCACCTCTGATAAAAGGATTACTCAAACATGTGTGAATGAAACAAAACACAACTCCAGGCATGTTTTTGATGAGGGAACAACATTACAACATGGCTTAAAGCTCACAAGCGGTAACTTTGTGCAATATAGGACTTTAAAATACCAACTTCCTATTTTCATGGCTTACAAACGTCAGTTTTGAAAGCTGAACAACAGCAACAAAAACTTTGTGAACTTTACCTCAACTTTACTTTAGTTTGTGAGCCTTGCCATAAAAGTATTGATATCAACAACTACAACCCTTATCTCATACTAAGTTCCAGTTGAGTATTTTATATTACCCAAACAACTCAAAATCCATCTTTCAGCTCTATAAGGTCTGTAGTGAAGTCTAAATATATAAATCAAAGCCTGCACAGAAATGCATTTGTCTGGGATGTATAGCATAAGTTGCAGCAGTAGAGCAGTTATGGAGTGGGTGAGTTATCGATCTCTCACTATAAAATGCTTTATCACAGAAAAATGGCTGCCGAGACAACTCCCAGAATTGTGTACGATCAGCAGTCTGCTCACATAGACATAATACATAACAGAGAAGTGAGTGAGTGACACCAGACAGGGGTAAAGATGGATAGAGTGGCATCGAAAGAGAAGGTTTGAAAGGGAAGTCGATCAGAACTTCTTTTTTTTTAAAGGTCCTATATTACACAAAACTGACTCTTGTGAGCTTTAAACCTTGCTGTTGCCTCCTGATACCCTGAGTTGTGTTTCGTTTCATTCACACATGCTTGAATAACCCTTTATTATTAGGCTGTCTCCTCCCTTTGCTCCCCAAGCTAAGTCACTGCCCCTTCAGAACACGATTACAACACAATCAGCATGCATCTCGCCAATGAAACTACTCGACATTGCATCAGGTTTGTCAAGTTGTTGTGTACAGTTTTGTATCATGCTTTTGTATATTTGTGGAGAATAGTCATGTGTCTTACAGCTAACTGCAAGGACGGTTCAAATAGGGCCTGGGAGAGATCACTATATTACTGAAACATTTATGGATGGCATATAAAAACTCTTCAGGCATCTTTTGGATGAGGGAACAACATCATAACATGGGGGGAAAATAAGATAAATATATAGATTGAGTTTGCATAATAGCCCTTTTTAAATTTGGAAATTGTTTACTTTATTTTTTGGATCAGAAATTTACTCAGGAAACTCCAAAAATTGTCAAAGCACACCTGGTACAGCCCCAAGGCACTGGTTGAAAATCACGGCTCTACATAGCAAAAGAAAATTAAATTCTGTCAACTGGACAAACCTTTCAGAGTACAGATGTTTCGCCGGTCGTCCAAGTGACTTCTTCAGTTCTGGTCAGATTGCTGGTGGACGCGGCCTTATATTTGTTTATCTTTGTTTACAGTTTCTGTTTGTTAGCTGGTTGGATGAGTGGCAAAATGTATTCACTCTTCACACTTCACACTTTTGTCCAGTTGACAAAGGTTTTTTGCTATGGGTACCTGGATGACTGAGGGATTACACAGGCCTCTACGCAAATAGTTTGTATGATATATAGGGCCCATATTACACTATTTTCTGATCTCTGTTATAATTTTGTTTCCTCATAACAAACATACTTGGAGTTGTGTTTTGTTCCATTCACACATGTTTAAAAAACCCTGAGCACACACCCTGATAAAATGTGGGAATACAGGAAGTGCTCCATTGTGTTTTTTTTTTTTTTTTTTTTAACTCCGTACGCCTTCACTAGAATTATTTCGATGATTTCAAACCTTAACTAAAGGTAAAAGGTAGCTGTAAACTTCAAAATCACTGCTTCATGACATCACAAGGTGGAGCAGAGCATTTTGAGCTTTGGAGATGTAGACAGACGAATAATAAAGGGTTACTCAAACATGTGTAACTGAAACAAAACACAACTACTAAACAACATTCTAACACGACAAATGCTGACATGAATCCATTTTACGAGTTCATGGTACGGATGTCTGACCTGCAGTGTAGGTGGCGGTGGCGTATCCCAGCTTGTTTTGAACCATGCAGGTGAAGACTCCGCAGATGGGGTTCTGGGTGATGCGTAGCTGGGTGCCATCCTGGGACACCTGCCCCACACTCTGGGTCACGGCCTTCCTGTTGTAGAGCCAGCTGAAGCGAGGCTCTGTCCCCCAGGCCTCTCCACACACCAGCACAGAGTGGGACACGTTTATACTGACAGAGACGTGGTGCACCGCCTCTGTAAACACAAGAGTAGAGGGGAAAAATACAATCAGATTTTTAAAACAAAATAAAATTGTTTAATGTCATACTGTGGAACATTCCAGGCAAAGCATAGAAACAAGTACATGATGGACCCACAACCAAACAGCGACATAGTTTACCTCCAAAGCCCTCAGTTTACCGGTCAATCTACATTCCTACCCTCACCTATGATCATGAGCTCTGGGTAATGACTAAAAGGATGAGATCGCGGATACAAGCGGCCGAAATGAGTTTCCTCCTCAGGGTGGCTGGGTGCTCCCTTAGAGATAGGGTGAGGAGCTCGGTTACAAGGGAGGAGCTCAGAGTAGAGCCACTGCTCCCCCACATCGAGAGAAGCCAGCTGAGGTGGCTCTGGCATCTGTTCCGGATGCCTCGGACACTTCCCTCAGGAGGTGTTCCGGGCATGAAGGAGGCTCCGGATAACCAGAAGAAAATGGATGGACTGATGGACTATACGTCATTACGTTCCACCACTGCATATACAGTACATACCCTGCATTAATATGTTTATAATGTTACAATTTAAGTAAATTATCTTTAAAATGTACCTTGAATCAACATAAAAATTAAATGACAAAAGTTAACATAATAAGTCCACGTTTTTAGTTTTCAAGCGCTCCATTCCTCTTTTATAGAATCATAACCAGGCCCTCTGTGTAAAAAAAAAAAAAAAAAAAATCTCAATTGTCAATTCAACGCCAACGTGCCGTCACTAATATCTGCAAAAATTGGGAACTTTCAGCTACATTACTTTAACACACCACTTTAACACATCCCGAAAAACACCATAAAGTTTAAACCATAAAATCTGACAAAACTCATGATCGGGTGACAGGCACTCATGCGCGTTCCCCCGTCACTAGAAACAGAACAATTGCACTCTATCCGCTATCCGCTACAACTCGACACAAAGAATCATGGGAAACATTTAGCGCTGTCACGAGGAACAGCTTCACTTTCGGGGACAATAACGACACCAGTGAGGCAGGCGGAACCTCGAAAAGTACAGAAGATGATGGACAACCTTGACAACGTACTGCAGAACCAAAGAGATGAATGGATACTGCATTGGGGGAAATTGCTTTGACAAATGCAGGATACAGTAAGGCAAGAAAGCACTGAAAATCTGAAAACCTCTCCACTCACAGAAACAAAGAGAATAACAACAAAGCTAGCCGAGCCTATGGGCGGTTGGATTTCAAGTGTTTCGTTATTAAATATGGCAAGAGAGGAAACAATGCCTGCTGGTGCTGAACAAAAGTGTGCTCATTACACAGTGTTGGTAATTGGGGGAGTTAGCGCTACAAAAGACTGTGGCGGTGCATATTCTTGTGTTGTTTTAATAAATATAGAGCGATTTGAAACAGAAATACATATGTTTAATGTCAAGCTGCATGCTGTAATTTTGCAGTGGAAGATGCAGACCGTCCACCAGAAAAGTTGTGCAATAATGAGTCAAGACAAAATTTTGATGTAATTTATAATAAAAAATTGGTGCGGTTTAGTTCACTTGGGGATTATTTGTTTTATATTTTTGTTTGCTTTTTGGAACTATGGCTTCTCAAGAGATGAACCTAACCAGCTCTTAACCATTTTTTAGTTTGAGCTAAATATGAACATTGTTTTTTGAGATCTTTTGCCATGAGATCTTGTCCCATTCTTAGTTTCAAGAGAGATGGACCTATATGTTTTCTTTTTTTAAATTGTGAGTTTTGAGAATCTAACGCAAGCGATGGCCGATAAGCTTTGTCGATGTTTTTTGGGAATGATATGTGGAGCCGATTTTGATTATTTTCACCAAATTATGAGATTTTGACTTAGAACAAACTCACTTACAGTCCCTTTTTATCATAAACCTTTAAGAGCGCCACATATTCACGTTCTGAGCAGTTATCTATTTGCATGAAAGTGTTCAACTAAAGCTTTGAGTGTATTTTTTTAGGTGGCAGATTGACCAAAACAAATCAGGACTGTTGACATGGCTATTCATTTTTGATACATTGGTGTTCTAACTTTTGAATCAATTTGGCTTTTGTCAGGCCAGAGAATAGGGCCCCCTGAACTGGATTTTGGGTCGCCTTAAAGCTAAAAAATGCCCTGTTGATCTTCTTTGACATCACTTATTGCATGCATTTAGGAGTTTTGTTGTGGTTACGTAGGTGAAATATACAGTACTGAAATATTGGTTTTCTTATGGGAAACCAACTCTACGATTCACTCGGAAACACCTTGGTGCACAACCTATATTACACAAAACTGACTCTTGTGAGCTTTAAGCCATGTTAGAATGTTGTTTTCTCCACAAAAACAGTGTTTCATTCACACATGCTCGAGTAACAATTATTATTTATTTATTTATTATTTATTTTGTCTATCTACAAAGCTGAAAATGCTCTGTTCCATCTTGTGATGTCATGGAGCAGTAGTTTTCAACAGCTACCATTTATCTTTTGTTCACTGCTAATTGCAAATTGCAGGGCTGAAATGATCCAAATGAATAGTGAAGATGTGAAGAGTTTAAAAACCCTGTAGAGTACTTCCTGTATTACCGCATGACATCACAAGGTGAAACAGAGTGCTTTCTGTTTGAGAGAACAACTCAGCCAAAATATGCAGGGTTTGTGAATCAGAACACAAGTCCAGGTATGTTTGTGATGAGGAAACAACATGTTAACACAGATCAGAAGAGTAATGTGGGCCTTTTTAAGATTGGTGCCTGGTGACCTGCCAAAAATACAAGCAACACAACATTGGCCCACATGTTACACTTGAGACCCAAATAAGTAAGACAGCATGTGGGTTTGACTGTGCCATGGTAAATAAACACTGTTAGACTTTGAGACTGATTTCATTTACAGCCTTGTCATAGTGTTTTGTGTTGTATTGTTTTTGATGATAGCAGCCTACTATAAACATTTAACTAGAACACTTAGTTTCAAATGAAGTACAACTCGTTATTTGTAAAAATTTATAATATTTTTGTGTGGAAGTGTGGAAAGTAAACAGGGGTTTACCTGGAATGCGCTAATTTATATTTCTATCCACCTACTACAGTTGTTACTCAAAAATCCCTTCTTCTTGGCAGGGTCACCTTTCCACAGATTTCACCTGTACCTTGGCCCAGTGGTGCCATCTGCACATGTGCTACTATGTAGGCTGTGTGCACTGAGCCATAACAGCATAACAAGTCATGGGTACATACTTTTTGATAGCCTGGCAAATCCAGAACATCTCTCAGTATTTTTTAGACTGAAGTCACTCTGATCCTCACACCATCTGTTGAGTCTCTAGCTCAATCATCAATGTGATCGTGCTGTCAGATCAGTTTTTTTTTTTTCAGTGATGGATTGTTCACCTATCATTTACAAATAAAATCACATTTCTCTCCCATCAGACCAACAGTTTAGTGCTTCGCTCATTGATTCTGTAGAAATACACTATGGTTTTTAGTCCTCTGTGATTTCCTTCCCCTTTTTCCTGAAACAGACGAACCATGTGTGTCCCTGATTGGCTAATCCACCTGTTAATCACACTCATTTGAAAACGGTTAGATTCACCTGTGATCAGACACACATCCTTGTATTTAAGAAGTGTGTATTCTGGATCCCAGGTAAATATTTTGATAATCTTACCTTCCTCTGTTTACAAAGGAACTTTGTCCCCATCATTGACTTCTTCTCTACCTGTTATTCATAAACCTCCAACATTTACCCATTAAATAAACCCTCTTTGTTGAATATATACTCACCATACTCTCTGACAATACACCGCGCACTGGTCTTGTTTCCGTTCTTTTGCGTTATAGTCACAATGTAGTCCCCTCCGTCCGCTGACATGTATCCACTGATCTGGAGCGTGCTTTCCTTTTCCCCCAGTTTAGCCAGCACGTTTGGCCTGGTCCCAGCGCAGGGACTCTGGCTGCTGCGGGGGCACGTGGCCAGTACCAGCTTTTTGGGGGTGGGGCCGTTCTCTGTCTCTCGTTCCCATGTGACCCTCGAGAACTGGTCCTGGGGGGAGGCCTCGATGTGGGCACGAAGTAGCAGGTCAGAGCCGGGCATCACATGTACCGGCTCCTCATTCAAGATCCGCACAGTTATGGAGTTACAGGTGCACGGGACTGAGGAAAAAACATATAATGATGAAAAACAACACAAGACAATCAAATATGACACGCGTGTGTAATCTCTCAGTCGTCTTAGAGACGTCCAAGGTCATCTTGACAGCAACATGAATTCTTCCACAGCACTGGTGGGATGGAGACTGACCAATCACAGCGTAACATTGTGGTTTGGGAGGAAGCCAACAGTGACTGAACCAAAACAAATGCTGGGAGACATACTTCAGTCTATTTTACCAAAAATACCAATAATTTCATTTTTGGAGAGGTAAGCACTTTGTGCATTTGTGGACAGGTAAGATCAGTGCTTTTCTCTCAACTGAATGTAACAAACGTTTGATTTTTCAGCGTGTTCTGCTCTTGTGACGCTTTGATCTATCAGCGTGAAGTATTTGTTTGAACACTACGCTCATTGGTTCTGAACTCTTTCACTGCGAGCTGTTCCAGATTGATGTGTAGAACTCAATTCAGAGGGCTGCGCAGATCAGTTTGGAGAGTCACTGTTTTTGAATCCCTCTTTGGACACAGATGGTGGGGGAGGTACAGTCTGTCTGCTCTGGACAGTATTAGGGAGACATTCAGCAAACTATTAAAGCCGATAATCCAACAGCGAAGGTTAGTGAAGGCAGTTGTACTGTTTTGGATCATGTAAATATATGGACGTTGCTGTCTGTTACCATGGTGAACTAAACACAAACTAAAATGCTAAATCTTTACTTTCTATTATCTGTTGTTGAAGCTCCTGTAGACATTTTCTTTTTTTTTGCAAACTACATACATTGCAACAAATAGAAACCAAACAACATCCGGGGGGGGATGGTGAGTTACACCTGACCTGTATTATTACTAGTTAATTTGAGTATTGAAAATACGTTAAGTTTTTGCCTCCCACGCTCCGGGTGCGGGGGGCGACCCTGTAGACATTTTCTCATAAATTAAAAGTTTATTTACATCTATTTTAATGAATTACTGTCTATTGTTTAAGCAGTTCCATTTTACATGCCTGTTTATCCTACTCACTATTGTACTAATTTCCCCCATCCATCAGACCGAACCTTTTAGCAACAAATCAATAACTATATAGACTCTGTATTTGGGCATAATAAGAGTTATACGGCCCACAATATATATAGCGTTCTACTTTGTCTTCGTCATGTACTTCTTTATGCATATGTATATTCCTGCATTCTGTCAACTTATGTTATTGTATGATTTATGGGAGATGACAACCATGCCTAATGCAATATCCATCAAGCTGCATCAATAATAAAAATCTGTTTCTGAACCTGCAGTAAGTAATGTGTAGTGTGCACAGTTATGTAAGGTGTTTACTGATGTAGGAGGTAGTTTAAAGAAGACATATTGTGCTTCTGTCTGCTCTACCGTTTGAATTTATGACGTGCATGGATCATTATGTTATCATTTTGACATTTTAAATCGCAATATTGATCTAAAATAACTTAAAGATGCATTATGTAACTTTTCTAGTGAGTCTCCCACCTGTTTTTCATGGAGATGTGATTGCTTTGTCTGAGATGTTTCACAAAATGGTGTTAAACTTTTCTCTCTTCACAGAGACCAAACCAAAAGTTACAGGTCAGATCTGTGGAGAAGTAACCACGTGCAGAGTCAGAATTTTTGAGCTATAAAATCACCTGTAATTGAATGAATGCAAAGTCATCTGTTTAATGTCATACTGTGGAATATTTAAAGTAGAGCAATGACATATCCATAGAAACAAGGCGGAAAAGTTGCAAAGTGCGCCTTTAATAAAAGAAATAATTCTGCTAATTTTCCTTTAAAAACTGCCATGCTCAATGGGAGCTGATGTCGCTGTAAACATCTGTGCAGCTGTCAGCCCCTCCTACGCTGCAAAAAACAAAATCTACTCAAGTTAAGATGACTTGAATTAAAAAAAATTTATTATAATTTGAGTAAATTTCACTTGACAAGTAAAACTATCTGCCTTTGGAACAAGACTTCTTGTACTTAAAATATGAAAATACGTCTTGCTACACTTAAAATAAGAAAAATAACAACTTTTTGCATTTAAAATAAGAAACTAAATCAAATGTTGCTTGAATTAAGAAAAACACACTTATTCCATTGGTAGATCATTTTACTTGTCAAGTAAAATGATCTTAATTTAAGTCATTTTAACTTATCTAGGTATTGTTTTTTTTTTTTTTTTTTTTCTAGTGTATGCACATCACACTAGCAAGCTGTGGATTATATTCATTTGTACCTAAAAAACTACACACAGCTGCTGAATGTGTCTTGCCCCAGTACAGATATATTGTATAAGCAGCTCTTGAGGTCAAAATAAGTCTGCTGTCTGCATTATAAAGCATTTTATTGTTTAATAATGTGGAAGATTTGTTGTTCTTTACCGCTCTGGTCTCTGAGAGTTGTGAAAAGCCCTTATAAACTCATCATGGTGAATAATTAGGATACTCAGAATACATATTGTAAGTGAAAAATAACTTTGGACCACAAAAAAAAAAAAAAAGATCTGTTATGTTTGCTTTTTTGTTTTTTTTAAGGACCTATATTATGCTATTTTCTGATCTATGTTATATTGTTGTTTCTTCATCAAAACCATACCTAAAATTGTGTTTTGTTTCATTCACACATTAACACATAAACCCTGCATACTTAGGCTGAGTTCTTTTCTCAAACTAAAAACACATGATATGAGTATATCATATACAGGAAGTGCTCCACTGTGTTTTTAAACTCCACATACCTTCACTAGAATCATATGGATGATTTCAGCCCTGGAATTACCGATCTCTTCTGAACTAAAGTAAAAGGTATCGGTTAAAGGGAAAACTACCACTATGTGATATCACAAGGTGGAACAGAGCATTTTGAGCTTTGGAGATGTACACAGACTAATAAAAAGAGTACCTCAAACATGTGTGAATGAAACAAAACACAATTTATCTGCAGTAACAATATTATAACATAGTTTAAAGCTCACATGCATTAAATTTTGTGTAATATAGGAGCTATAAGACAAAAATCAGGTACAGTGCTTTTGTTGTTTTGTTAGTGCACCAGTGCAGCAGAGACTCTCACTCTCTCTCACCTCCCACTCAGCAGGTACTCCTCTCCATAACCTTGTCAATCATTTGTTTCATAATTAAATCATAGTAGTGCTTTTGTGATTGTTAATTACTGACTTACAATAGTAATTATGTACACGGGGGCATTGAACTCTATGCTACATTTATGGAGAGATAATTTGCTTTGTTGCACATTAGCCATTATTGTAATGTAGGTAAACTGTAACTTGTGCAACTGTGGGACACTTATTTTATTCAGTTCATTTAACACTGAAACAAATGTGAGCTTTAATGAACCCTTTATGAAATGTAATATAAAGGAGGACTGATAGAAAGTGTTCAGTAGGATAAGTTGTTTTCAAGTATAATAGTAAAAATGACCTTGGATATAAATTGTACAGATCTCTAGCACTTAAAGGTACAGAGGTTTTTCAATCACAGCTGGACCTGGGTTGCCAGCCTCATAATCACAATACAGAAGGGCCATGCTTCATGTGAAAGAGGTTCTGAGACCTACAGAATGGACTCACTGAGCTGCAGAGGCTGCACTAGCACTGAATCATGCTTTTCTGCAGGTGCTACGGTTTAGCCAGAGAAGCTCCAGATCAGAGAGAGTCTTTTAGGTTTAAAACAGCTGGATTTCAGTACTGAAACTGGCAATCCAAATGAGACACTCTTGAGAGGCTCATTTTGCTTTCTGACTGGGTAATCTTTTTGAGACTAAAAAGTCAAATTATAACATAAACAACTTTGGCATCATGTCCAAACTTTATTTAATTTGAGCATGTTTACCATTTGGGGACACAGATGAGTCATGTTTATGAAATTGTAAATCAATCTCACATACTGTCACAGTATTTCACAGACTCTTTAAAGGGACAGTCCGGAAGTTTGGACAAAGGACTCCATTTTCTAGTGAGCCAGAGTGTTGGAGACATGTGGAGACACTGTCTAAAATATTTCATCCAGTCCTTGTATTTGCAGAGGTCACTGGTGCTAGGCTAGTGCATGTCAATGGCCACAGTTAGCCTGCCACTAGCTTACCCACTCCACAAAACACCAGAAGCAAATCTATTACTATGCCACACTGTCGATGTGAATGTCTGTGATGACAGAATAATGTTTGAAATAAAACTAAACTTGCATCGCATGAATCGTCGCATGTTGAGGGACTATTTTCTCAGCAATGGAATTTTACTTTGCCAGTAAGGTAGGTGCTAGCTGATATCAGTCTGTCGCTGCTGAGCTTTCTATCAGGAAGTACAACTCACTGCTGCTGCTCAGACATAAATCTTTCAAATGCAAGGTTGGTTTTACTTCTAAAATTATTCTGTCGACACAGACATTCACATTCTGGCATAATAATAGACTTGCTTCAGGTGTTTTGTGGAGTGGGTAAGACTGTTTTTAGTGGCAGGCTAACTATGGCCATTGACATGCACTAGCCTAGCACCAGTGACCTCTGCAAATACAAGGACTGGATGGAATATTTTAAAAAGTGTCTCCACACGTCTCCAACACTCTGGCTCACTAGGAAATGAGGTCCTATGTCCATAATTCCAGACTGTCCCTTTAAGCCTCTCTATAGGGATATCTACATAAGTTCTATTATTTTAGAAAAATGTTCCATTGCTATTACTTACTTACTAAAAAAAAAAAAAAAAAGTTTGGCCCAAACATTATTTTTGTTGCTATCGACATGTTAGAGTTTAGATGTTTTACATTGCTATGTGCAGCACTTTTTTTTTTGTTCATAAAATAGGCTATACAATTTAACTTGGATTGATTGTTATAGGGGATTTGTTTGTTTTCCTTCATTCAATTCAGTCAAAGTACAATATGTAACTTTCTGGAAGTTGCCTGCATGGAAATAGAATAGATGTTTCATGCCATACTGTGGAATATTTATAGCCAAAAAGTAAAACAACCTTCTCCAGGCCAAATATGACTCAGGTTTGAGGAGATGCAATTTTTTTTATTTTTTCAATCTAGCCTATTTTTGGCTACATATTGTTATATATTGTGGCTTTAAGTGGCAGACTATTTCAAACTTAAAATATATTTGTACTTTTACTCAGCAAGAAGCAAAATTACTCATCACAATTTCACATCTGTTTTTTGTAACACTTTGGTTTTGTACCTTACACAGCTGAATGTTTTCTTACAAACCAATCGAACCCACTTCCTGCAGTTTCAAAAATGATTAAAATGATAATGATAACAAAAACATCCTTACTCAACAGGAGCACAGGGACCAGCCTCCAGCTCAGGAAGCACAGCACATCCATGGTACCTGCTGATGAACAAAAGAATGTACCCATGACGCCATAGAAAAACACTGGGCTTCCTCTTCTCCGTGTGGCACATTCACATGGCACTTCTAACAGTATGTCAAAACAAATGGGCCAGTTATCATGTGTTACTATATTGTTTTACTATATTATGATTGAGTTGTTTATTCGGGGACCACTGGCACATTACCACAGTGAGAACTTGGAACGAATGGAGCCGTGTGTGCTGCCAACGAAACAGCCCTCAAGCACAGCCCAGTCCTGCATGTTACAAATAATTAATGTGCAATAGAAGGTATAAAGTCTAATGCAGGATTATACCAGGACATGGAATTAGGCTTCAAGGTCCATATTACACTATTTTCTGATCTATGTCATAATGTAGTTTCCTTATCAACATTGTGTTTCCTTCACACATGTTTAACACACAGACTCTGCCTATTTAGACTGAGTTCTTCTCTCAAATAGAAAGCACTCTGTTCCACATCGTGATATCATGTGGTAATACAGGAAGAGCTCTACTGTGTTTTAAAACTCCATACACCTTCATTAGATAATTTCAGGTCTGGAATTGCCAATCTCTACTGAACAAAATGTACCTTTGTAGAGTGCCCTCCTTCTAGAATCCAGATTACACTAGTGCTGCTGTTTTTCTGCTCTTAAATTCTCTCAGATTCTCTTAAATCTCCTTGAATTGTCTCGCAAAGTCTGATCTCAAAATTCGCCCATAAGTTCCATTTATCTGTATAGTTAGTGTAGTTGTTATAGTGCGTGTATATGTATTGGTTGGGGAAGTATGTGCAATAGAGGATAATGTAATGCAGTAGCACCTTGCACTTTAACCATCTGATTTCTCAGAGCACCTCAAGACCACACACCTAGCACTTTAACTTAACAAAGCCTACCTCAGATACCTTGGCACATGCACTTTAAGTACAAATTATTACAGCATTCATGTTTACGTAGCACTGGCACTTTAACTTATTGTAAATGTAGGGTTTAACTAGTTGGTTTGTTTTCATTAATGTTTGGTTTGAGATTACTAACTTTGATTTTGTTGGGTTTAGTTAGGGGTGGGTTGAATCCTGCATTTACAATGGTTGATTTGTTAGTTAGTTCTGTACCTAAAAGAAAATTTAATTATTTTAAAATATCTAGAATATTAAATAACAATTTGTGACTTTTTATACAACATTGCCTTTGTTCTTTTTATGCCAGAATGGATTGTGTGAGTAGTTTAATAAGGGGATCTACATCACTTGGTTACATATGAATGAAACAAAAAACAACTTCAGGTATGCTTTTGATGAGGTAACCACATTCTAACATGGCTTAAAGCACACAAGAGTCCATTTTGTGTAATATAGGACCTTTAAAAAAGTATTTTGTAAAAGTACAGCATAACAAAAACAATATATGTTATTTGTACTGGTTTAGTCCTGCCAAACTGACTTTTTGGCAAAGCTTGCTACAATTTCCGTTGACAGTATTTGTCAGAGGTGTTTAGCTAGTTGACTATAGACACCTGCACAGAGTCACTCATCCTTACAGTGCTCAGTGTTGGCCAAAACTTATCAGAAATTGTGTTGTACCTGTTCAGATATAACACTTAAAGGTGCATTGTGTAACTTTTCTGGTGGAGGGTCCATCGATTTTCTCCATGGAGATATTATTGCTTTGTCTATGTTTCACAGTGTGGTATTAAAGCTTTCTATCTTCACAGAGACCAAACCAGGTCAAGTTATTAGTCAGATCTTTGGAGAGGCAACCCCGCTCACAGTCAGAATATCTAGGTATATTTCCAGGCAATTTTGAGCTATAAAACCACCTGTAATTGAATAAATATAAGGTAGAGCTGTTTAACATCTCACTGTGGAGCATTCCAGGCAAAGCAATAACATATTCATAGAAACAAGCAGGTGACTGACCCCTAACCAAAAAGTTACATAGTGCACCTTTAATATGAAGAATACAATACTATTTATTACATTATATTTAAAGGATGCACTACCACAGATTTCATATTCAGACCATTTGAATTAAAGGTACCAGTAAATAGCCTATTTTTGCAGCTTGTTGTACAGAGCCCTCACAGTTTAAAAACTCTCGTTAGTTAGTTAGTTAGTTAGTTAGTTAGTTAGTTAGTTAGTTTTCTAAAGCAAATAGTCAAATTGAAAACTCTTTTGTACTTTTATACTTTGAATAGTTGTTTGGTTTGAAGAGATTTCAATTTTAGCCAGGGGACTCTAAAGACTTGCAGGCAAAAATACTGTTACTTATTTGTTTTTAGTTAAAGGCTTTTCACTATGTCCTTGAGCCAAATGTGAGATAAAAGTTGGCAATTGGTTGCTTTAATTAGTGTAGTTGTAATTAAACCTGTATTAAAATGAAAAACTGAAAATCAAACTCAAACTGAAGCAAGTATAACATTGTGGCGGTAGCATGTCATTCCGTACAAATACAAAGATAAATCTATACTTCGGAACATTCTCCACGAAGATTGATTTGTTTTATACTGTGAAAAGATTACAGCCAAATAAACCACATTGCTATGGAAACAAGCAAGGGACAAGCCCATTCATAGTCAAGACACAAGTTTTTCTACGATTTTCAGTGCAAAAACAGAAATAAAAAATAGCCTGCTTTTATTTTAGTGTATTTTCTGGCTAAAATGTTACTCACTGGGGCTTTAAAGGTGCATTGTGTAACTTTTCTGGTGGAGGGTTTGTCAAATGCTTGTCTCCATAAAGATGTTCTTGCTTTTTCTTGAATGTTTCACAATGTTTTCACAATTAACAAACCTTTCTATCTTCATGGAGACCAAACCAGACCAAGTTACAGGTCAGATCTGTGGGGAGACAACCCCACTCACAGTCAGAATGCATGTTTTTCTAGGTATTTTTGAGCTTGTAATTGAATAAATGTAAGATAGAGCTGTTTAAAGTCATACACACATGCACTTTAAAACCTGAGACCCTATCCTCATGCATGAACAACTAGGCAAATTCCAGACTGAAACAACCACTCCATTGACAACCTCCTCTCCCAGGCCTATCTAAAGTGATATTCTCTTACCTTCACAAAGCCGCAGTCCGTCCCCTTCACTCCCCTCTTCTTCTTCTGCAGGTTTTTAGACTTTATGGCCTTAAATAACACCCACTGTTCAAAGCACATGCCATATCTGCCTTGCTGCACTTTTAACCGGAGTTGTCCTTTTTCAGATGACACCAAAATGCACTAAAGATACAGTGTTTTGGGTCTTCCTCTTCGCAACCTCTCCCCTGTCCCTCTCAGGGCTTCTCTGTGAGTCATAGCGTGCGTCACTTTGTTTTCAAGTGGTCCAGTTCCCCTCCGCCCCTTGTCCCTACTCCACCTTCTCCTTCCTGTACAGGCAACTGCTACTTAAAGGGTTTGTATTCCTCAATTTTCTCATCTATTTTATTTCATGTTATAATGTTGTTTCCTCATCACAAACATACCTGGTGTTTTATATTGTTTTGTCCGCACATGTTTAACATGCAAACCCTGTATATTTAGGCTGAGTTCATGCTTTATATCATGCTTTAATACAGGAAGTGCTCCATTGTGATTTTAAACTCCATATACCTTCACTAGAATCATTTGGGTGATTTCCGCCCTGGAATTGCCAATCTCTACCGAACTAAAAGCAAATGGTAGCTGTTAACTTGAAAACTATTGCTCACAAGAGTTGATTTTATGTCATTCAAGACAAATAAGAACTACATACCATTGTTAAAGTGTGTATGACAGATTTTTATGATTGTCTAATTTTGACTTAATTTGGTGGGACTATTATAACTATTGTAAATATAAATTATAATAGGTTTTATACCAATCAAGAAGCAATTTGTGAAGAAAAGTTGAAAAATATGTTGAAAATTATTAAACATACTCATGGCATCACTCTAGAATAATATCCAAAAGTTTGTCACATTTTACATGTAAGAAACACATTTATCTGATTAGTTAAATGTGATTTCAACAAAATAAAGGTATGTTCTTATATTTGTATTTGATAAATAATAATGTAGTGTGCATTAGAAGAGTTTAGCTTGGCAACAGTTATGGAATTTCCTAGTGTTCACCATTTCCAACCAGGAAGTACAATATAAAACCTAAAAAAAATTGCCAAACTGGGAAAACAAGTGTGAATTTTTATTTTTTTTCCTTCTAAATCTTCAATATAGTGATCTTAACTGTATTTTAGTCAAATGAGTACTCTAACCTGTGTGAGAGAATTTAAGTAATTTATCTTCCATGTGCATCTCTGTTTAACATTGACTCACAAAAGCTATATTTACACCATGATCTTCCCTTGGCATACCACTGGCATACCACTACCTAAATTGTGGCATATTTCTGTCTAACTGGAGCCTATTGGCCTTCATAGTCTCACCAATTTATAAACCTCCTCCTCTGGAAGCTTAGTAAAGGGGCTCGAACACTCAAAAATCATACTATGTTCTCTTTTGAAGTCATACTATGTTGACTTTTCATGTCCCCCCGGCCCCTTATTATTGATGGTAAATAAAATTCTCCTGCTTAAGACATTCGGCTCCATCTCCAGCCTTTTACTTCCACCCTTTCTTGGACAAGCTGAATACTTCTACAACAACCTGTCATAGGCACTTTAAAGGTGCGTTGTGTCCGTCAAATGCTCGTCTCTATGGAGATGTTATTGATTTGTCTGGAATGTTTCACAGGATGGTATTAACATTTTCTATCTTCATGGAGACCAAACCAGACCAAGTTACAAGTCAGACGCGACCCCTCTTACAGTCAAAAAGTGTTTCTAGGCATTTTTGAGCTATAAATCTGAATGCATGTAAGGTAGAGCTGTTTAATGTCATATTGTGGAACATTCCAGGCAGAGTAATGACATATCCACAGAAACAAGCAGGTCAAGGACCCCCAACCCCCAAGAGATGCATGAGGCGTCCCTCATAGACGTTCATTGGCTAGTATCCAAATCTATGTCCACTGCACTATTGTTTTCCATTACAGATAACATATGAGCAGAGAGGAAGTTAGCTACAATGTTTGATCCAGTTTCTAAAAATGGGCTTTGTGTGTGGAGCTGCTTATCCAACACCATCGTTTCAGTACATTGTCTTAACTGCATTGTAAAGAGGGGTATAAGATAAATAGTTTGGAGAAGTTGTGGGAGTGTGCTATTCAAAGGTAGCGTAATGCACGTAAAGGGTAATTCCACCATATGGGTTCCCCTGGGAAAACATGTCAGAATTGTTCATGTTCTGGAAAAAGATTGCATGTCATACACAGATTAAAAATGTAAAAAAAAAAAAAGAATTAGTGAATTTTCAACAGTTTGCAGCAGTTTAGATATATTGCTCACTTACCAGTTTACTATTAACTATTCACTGCGATAAGTTTATACGTGCTTTTTTACAATATTCATCCACTAAATAGGAGTTTTGCAATCATAGTCATGTTATCGTCATGGTGATAAAATTTATATTTTACCCAGAAACAACAAGAAACAAGCAAGTCTTAAAAAGTCGACTTAAAAATGCATGGCTACCAATCATTTAAACTGGCACACCACAAGGGTCTGTACTTGGCCCAAATAGAAAAACATATTGAAATTCCTAGTCTTGTGTAGTGTGCAGAAATACAGAAGTTGATTATGTGCATAGAAAAAGCTGTATAGACTAGACATATGATAGTTTATGCTCTGAAAAAGCTTTGTAAGAAGATTAAAAACATTAAAAACATTGTTCATTGTAACCGGTTTGCACTGGTCCAAAAGTATTGCTCACTTACCTTATGCAATCTGAGCGCTTTTAACAACTTTTTACAAGTTTTGCCATCACAGTAATGCTAACAACTAGCATGCAAACAGTGCACTTGCTGATTCAAAACATTTCCTCAATAGTCTTGAATCTATATCTGAACTAGAATAATACTACACGGTGAAATTAAAGACACTACCATTATATAAAGTTGTAATACTAACTCCAGTCCAGTTCATACAAACATTTAGAAATATTTTATTGTACTGTCTGATGTCATTATTTAGTACTTGGTCAGTCTTAAAATAGAGAAACAATATCTAAATCAGGTCACAACTTGTTTTACTGTGGAATGTTCTAGGCAGAGCAGTGACATATCCGTAGAAACAAGCAAGGTTTCAAAAATGCATGGCTAGTAATGATATAGGTTGTTTACAAATAGCTATGGAGTCCCACAAAGGTCTGTACTTGCCCCACTATAGTTTGCGAAATCAACAAACACATTGAAATTCTTACCCTTGTGTGCAGAAATACAAAACTTGACTATGTGCATAATAAGCTAGACTGAACATAAATATACAAATGCCCCAAAGCCAATAGCCACTTCCACAACTTTTTTCTCCAGTCTTTCGTCCACTGCAGGATATTTTTTTATAATGTTATTGTCGGGAAGTCTGAAAAATAGATAGGAAACACTTTGAAAGATTAATAGAAAGGGCTATCTTACAGTGAGAACGGAGCTGGGGATGTCTGTGGTGTGTGCAGAAGGAATTCATCAAACAAGGAAGTGTCTTTTATGAGCTCCGATTTGAGAAACAATTTGATTATTCTAATGTGATCATAACATCATAACAAATCCAAGAAGAATATGCCAAAATGCATTTCTTTGTTCATTTGCTTTTGTGACAGCTGATGCAATTGAGGACCGGTTCAAAAGATGTTAGTGGCAATTACTTTACAACTTTCGAGGCAAAAACAGTTTATGACTTTAAAGGTGCTTTGTGTAACTTTTTGATTGGGGGTCCGTCACGTGGTTGTTTTTATGAATAATGTCACTGCTCTGCCTGGAATGTTCCACACCATGACATTAAACAGCTCTACTATTGTGGATTTCTGCAGAATAAATGAGCGAAGCATTGAATTTTGTTAATCTGAGGTGAGAGAAACGTGATTTTGTTTGTAAATAATAAATGACCAATGAGCTCCTTTCACATGTGTCACTGAAAAACACAAATCTTATTGCACAAACATATTTAGTTCTGGCTCAAAAGTGATGTGAAGTTCGTGAAAGTTTATCAAGACTCTTTATTTAACATAAATTGTTGGAGCCGGATCTCATGTTTTAAAAGAATAGCATCTTTTTCTATCTAATTTGTATGCATTTTTACACTGATTAATGCTGAACCAACAGAAGAATCAGTACAGAAGCCAAATAATTTCCCTTGTGGATCAATAAAGTTTATGTAAGTCTAACAAACAGAGCAGGCACAAGTGAGAGCTTTGTGCATAAAAAAAACACATTTGGCGTCAAAATTATAGTTAGTTTTGTAATTGTTAATATTGTAGTGCAACATTTTATTTAAAGTATGCATAATTACAAAAGGTTTCACGTGCAGTCCCACTCTCAGTTTGAAATGTTTTAAACAGATCTGAGCCTTTTCTCTCCGTGATTAGTTTGTAGATAAAATGAGTTCTCACATTGGCTTCTGTCTTACAAATAAATCATAGTAGAGCCAGTCTTTTGAACGACTCTTTAAAGTGAACAGATCCAAACGATTCAGTTCCCACAAAGGAGCCAAAAGTTCCATCAATACTCAAGACCAAAGTTGGGAAGAAACTGGGTACATGTACAGAGAATATGTATTTTGAATCCTAATTTTGAGTAGCTGTTTTATGGTACAGTTTCTTTTTCGCTTGGTTTCACAGAATGATATTAAACCTTTAAAAGTGTATTTACTTTGTTGACATGTTTTGTCTGCTAACTGCAAGCCATCTTCAGAACTGTCACCGGTGTTGGTGGTGACGTGTCATATATTAGCTGTTGTTACTTCCTACTTCCCGTCGCCCGGTGTTCTCTGGAGGAGGGTGTCCCAGGTGTGAAAGGAGGAACGCTCTGTCATCACGGTTAATGCTGTCCGTGCCTCGTTTCCTGATTTCAGTGGCCTCAATCGGTACTAAACCTTTCTATCATCGTGGAAACCAAACCAGACAAGTTACAGGTCAGATCTGTGGAGAGGCAACCCCGTTCATAGTCACAGCCCCTGTTTTTCTAGGTATTTTTGAGCTATAAAACCACCTGTATTTTAAGAGCTGTTAATGTCATACTGTGGAACTTTCCAGGCAGAGCAATGACATATATATATATAAAAACAAGCAGGTGATCAAAAAGTTACATAGCACATTTTTAATGCAAGGATTCTGTGACTAAATCCATTTTCAAAGTATTCTTCTCATCATCGCTCAAGATACAACGGAGCGCTTGGAGTATAAAAAATACAGAGGGCTATCATTCTGGATTTGGAAAGCAATAAAACTATTCACACTCTTCAACCACTATAACAGGAAGTAACTGTACCTCCGATGTCATCCATTTGCATTTGGATACTGCTTATTATATCAAATTGCTTTTTACCCTGCGCCAAGCCCTGTCAACCAACACATTACAACATGAAGTATGATCCAGCGTGTCAAAACACTCTCGAAATATCTCTCCAGAAATCTGACTTCTCTTGTCACCTCCGCCCGCCCATCTCTCTTCTCCATTAGAGCATCCAAACGTAATGACAGGACTTATTAGGCGAGTTAGCTCCATGGCGCCCCCTTTTGGAGACACTTCCCGGGGCACGAGCCATTCTAAAGTGATTATTAATCCATTTGTGTTTTCACGTGGTTTATGAATAATCACGCATCCACAGCTGGTGCACCCACTGAGCACTTTGTCTACAGAGGAGGCGGGAGTACCGAGAAAGACCAGCAGGGGGCAGTAATACATCAGTGAATACATGGAAGCTTTGAGACTGCATTGGGCATATTCTACCACAGTGTGGAAAATACATTGTTTATTTATATTTGTTCGTATTATCAGAGGCTAAACAAGAAGAGTTTGATGATATTTGTTAATTTCTTTAGCGTAACATTGCTGCCATTACGTGTCCAATCAGAGCGGAGAAAGTTAACCATGACCTTGAATCGTGAAAAAGGAAAAAAAAAAAGCTTTTAATGATGAAGAAGCATATTTATTCATATTAAAAGAGATTGTATTCTAGCCTTGTATTGATCTTAATTGCTACTGACAGTTTTATCTGTTTTGTCAATACGGAAAATTGCTATGCAGACAGGCTTAATTTATCTTATCTTTAATTGCGTTTTGGATTACAAAGCAAAAGATTAGAAGGCGCCTTGCTTGTGTCTGGAAAGAACTGAAAATGCGTAGAAAAACATTAGAGGGACTGGGGTGTGTAAAAAAAAAAAAAGAAAAAAAAAAAAAAGAACTGACTTAATAAAAAGACATAAAAACACTCATACCATGTAATAGGGGAAATTAACGTTAAATCAACAACACAGCCAAGTGCAACATGGTGGAAAGTGTCAACATGGGATATGGGCTAATCTAGTGCAATAGATAATGAAGTAAGAAAAGGTTGTGACTTAAGTTATCAGCAAAGTGTGCAATCGGCTGCTTTTAAAAACATACAAGGGTGCATAACTAGTCTCCTTCACCGCTGAGGGGAAAATGTCAAACTTTTGAATTCATTTAAATTAGTCTTTTGCCAAGTATTATGCATTGTTTAGTTTACATAGCTGGAGTTGGGTTTGTTGCATTCTCACATTTTTGAGTAATCCTGTTTACATCTCCAAAGCTCAAAATGCTCCGTTCCACCTTGTGATGTCATGAAGAGGTAGTTTTCAAGTTAACAGCTACATTTTACTTTTGTTTGGGAGAAATTACCAACTGAACATACTGAAATTATCTAAATGATTCTAGTGAAACTGTATGGAGTTTAAAAACACAATGTAGCACTTCCTGTATTACTGCATGACATCACTAGGTGGAACAGAGTGTTTTCTGTTTAAGAGAAGAACTCAGTTTAATTATGCAGTTAATTATGTTTGTGATGAGGAAACAACATTATAACAGATCAGAAAATACGAGAAAATGTTGGTTTATTTACATTCGGCTTTTCCGCACATATGCAGTGGCTGGTAGGCAAAAAGTTAGTGGGGCTGCTTGTTTGTGTTGACAGTTGCTTTATGTATGTCTGTCATGAGATAACTCGTCTTATTTTGAGGTAGGTTATACATTTAATTGTTTTGACATGACTTCATCATCTTACTCTAAGTCCCTAAATGTTGAGGATCAAAAACGTTACTTTGAAAAGTTAAAACTCGTCGATAACTGTTGACGATGTTGATGTTGACTGTTGATGTTGACTTGTTGATGTGGACACTTTTTGCCTACCAAAATGGTTGCCGCCCCAGACGTGACGTCATCTTGTTTTCTCGTATAACCTAAATACACTGTTAAATAGATAAAACAGATAATTCCTGACTTAAAAAAAAAAAAAGACTGTAGAGCTTCTATTTGTCATACAGTCAAGAAAAACATGATTATTTTATTCCTCTTTTTATGCCGGAAACAAAATGGGTGTCTGTGTCTTTAAGAAAACAGGTGCGCCTCGTCGACGTACAGGTGTACAACCAGGAAGAGCGTCAACACTCAAAACAAACTGGATGCGCCCGTTTATTCAACAAGAAAATCAACATGAGGGCAGGTGGAAAATTCTTTGGTAAGATTTCTTCTAAGTTCACCAATGACCTGCTTTATGCGCTAATGTCACCATGTAAACAACAGCAGACGGTCGCTTCTTAGCTAGTAGTTTTTCTCTTATGATTTGATAACGCTGCGACCAAATACTGTACTTAATCATATATTCCACACACAGACCGCCCCGACTGAAGAAATGAGACAACATCTGCTTCGTACCATCTTCTCTCTGGCAGGTAAGATCATACGGCTCTTGGCGATGCTAATGTAATATGTGGAAAATTGTGTGTCGCTGTGAGTTTCGAGTCGTGACTGTAATGTGTGGGAACAAAACAAACAGGCAGGCGAGTTGGTATTCAGAGAACGCCGATAAAACAATTGGATGTGAAGCAGAGAGCCCGTTCCACACTGCCGTGCCGTGCGTAAACCTGCGCGACCGCATTCCCGTGACCGTGCGCGCGCTGACTTCTGACTAATGTGATGTGATGGCTTCATGACCTCTTTATACCTGTGTTTTGATGGAACTATTTTAGTGTGTGGTGCAGGAGTAAACCACTGGGCCTAAATATAGTCTGTGATTAAATAAAGGCTTGGTAGTTTATAATCAAACGTGGGAAATACGCGGTTACATACTTGAATAACTTTCTGAAGAAACAGTACTTCTCAGAGTACTTTTCCAGCAGCGTTATTTTAATTGAGTGACATTTTTAATTGAAGTAACAGTATTCTTAACTTTGTTTTTTGAACCGCTTCTTCAGATTTAATATATTTTTGTGTCTATCCTTTGAAAATACCACATTTTGTTCATTATTTAATGTTTTGTATTTCAAATTACATTAAAGCTGCACTGTGTAACTTTTCTGGTGGAGGGTCTGTCAAATGCTTTTCTCCATGGAGACGTTATTGCTTTGTTTGGAATGTTTCACAGTATGGTATGAAACTTTTTTTTTTTTTTAATCTTCATGAAGAGCTAACCAGTTACTGGTCAGATCTGTGGAGAAGCAACCGTGCTTAGAGTCAGAATGTCTGTTTTTCTAGGTATTTTTGAACTATAAAACCATGTAAGGTAGAGCTGTTTAATGTCATACTGTGGAACATTCCAGGCACAGTAATGAAATATGTATATAGAAACAAGCAGGTGACGGACCCTCCCCCAGAAAAGTTACACAGTGCACCTTTAACTTAAAATTACAAATAAGATAGATTGTTATGTTCCGACAGTTACTCTTTAAGTTACTCTTACTAGAGTAGTAACGTTCCTAAATAATATCTATTCTTACTTGAGTAATTTCTTGGACCACTGCTTTGTATTTCTACTTCAGTAATATTATTTTGAAGTATTACTCTTACTTGAATAGTCTGCCCCACTCTGCTCATAATGTTCCTCATTAAGCCTGTTCTCTAGGCTATATTTTATCTCTAAACCTGTATCGAAAAGCTTAATACTGAATTCACAAATGACCTATCACGCCATTTATTTCTCCCCGGATTATAGAAGTCTATTCTCATATCAATAATATAGATAATTTCTTCACTGAGCCAGTCCATAGCTGTAATTGCTTCTCTGGGTATAAGTTATGCTATATATTATAGCAGCCTTTAAAGATTTTCTCTTTTTTATCATTTAGGTTTATAATGGTCATTTCTTTACTTTGACAACTTTGCTGTTGTAATCGCATCGCATAATCAATACTTAAAAGGGCTCTAACTTTCTGATGGGCCACTATATTACACTATTTCTTCTGATATATGTTCTAATGTTGTTTTCTCATCACAATCATACCTGGAGCTGGGTTTTGTGTCAGTCACACATGTTTAACACACAAACCTGCATATTTAGGCTGAGTTTTAGTCTCAAATGGGAAACACTCTTTTCCATCGTGTGATGTCTTATAGTAAAACAGGAACTGTAGAATCATTTGTTTAATTTCAGAACTGAAATTTCTCTTCTCTACTGAACTAAAAGTAAAATGTTGCTGTTAACTAATTCACTACAGCTTCATGATATTACGAGGTGGAACAAAACATTTTGAGCTTTAAAGATGTAGACTATTAATAAATGGTTACTCAAAACATATATGAATGAAACAAAACACGACTCCAGGTATGTTTTTGAGGATTTAACATGATAACTTATAACAAGCTCACAGTAATCAATATTGTGTAATATAAGGCCCTTCTAAACTGATCTACACAGTTCAATAGTGAAAAACATGCATTTCTGTAGTGAGCTGGGTCACCTCTCCACAGAACTGACCTGCTTCTTGGCCTGGTGCTGTCACCTACTTGTCCCAACGGAGAAAGATAAGTTAAGGCCATACTGGGTGACATACATTCATACAGGGCAATAACATCTCCGTGGAGACAAGCAAGTACTGTACTCTCCATTTGGAAAAATGACTAATAACTATCACCTATCTACGTAGTTATCACCTACCTATTAGTGAAGTTAAATACTGCTCTATTTTATATTACCAGTGCATTTTTTTATCTGTATTGTGCAACACTTTGGAGACTGATTTGTTTAGGAAATGTGCTATATAAATAAACTAAACTGGACCTATCATGTGCTAAAGGTGCCTTTTGTAACTTTTCTGGTGGAGCATTTGTCACATGCTTTTTTACATGGAATTGTTATTACTTCATCTGGAATGTTTCACAGTAAGCCAGCCAGAATTCCAGTTTTTCTAAGTATTTTTGAGCTATAAAACCTCCTGTAATTTAATAAATGTAAGATAGAGCTGTTGGATCTCACACTCCAAGCAGAGCAATGACATATCCATAGAAACAAAATGGTGACGGACCCCCAACCAAAAAGTTACACAGTGTACCTTTTAATCAGTTGTTGCTTCTCAAAATGTTTGCGTTTTGCTGGAGTTAGTGTAGAGTATAAAAGTTCAAGACAAAGGTTGAAATGACTATTACCACACTATTTGATTGCTTCTCAGTTTTAAACGCTGCAGCTCTTAAACCACTGGCCCTATCACACGTCTATTTCCATTGAATTAGTTGTAAAATATCTGAGCCAGTCTCTCCGCTACGGCTGTTGACTGGATAAAGAGAGGAAAGATCAAGCAGAAAATCTCCTCTCAAACCGTCAGCGCTGTGTTGTACATGAGCGCACCACATTTCCACCAGGAATGTAAATGGTCTTTTAATTTGTTCATTAACAGGGCTCTTTGTTCATGCATAAAAGATAATAATTAAAGTAATAATCAGCAACATTTTCGTACAATTAAATATTCATTTTCCTGCTGTTTTTTGCCACTTGGTACTTTGCTGTAGAGATACAACACTTGTTTAAAAATTAGCTCAGTATAACCTAATAATGCAGTAATTTGGCTGCGTCTAGTCTACGTTCCAGATGGCACCAGCCAATTTTATGAAGCCTATCAGAACTACGGGGGCCTTGCAGGGACATTATGTGAACAAAACGAAAATGCTGAGTAGTAGTCATTTTCAAAATCGTGTGAGCTAAGAAAGTACCATCTTTTTAGTTGGAATGTCTCTGTAATATTATATTTGCATATGTTTAAGTTCAAATAAAATAGGCCCAATATAAGCAGCACAATAACTTTGGCAAATATTAGGGAAGGAGCTTGATGTTTGTATTTGGGGATTATGAGCATTCTAAGACTAAGACTAAGTTTTAGTTCCAATTGAAACTGCAGTTAAATCTTAACAAACAAAGCAATCCTGCCTAAAGGAACTGAAAACCAGACCAGTGTTCTGTTGAAAGTCATTTATCATGAATCATCCACAAATAGTTTCTGTCACAAATCTGGAAATAGACTTAGGCTACGTTTATATGATGATGGTCTGAACAGAAGATGCAAAAGTGGCATTGCGTCTTCACTTTTTATTCTGCATTTAGACGAGCATTTTCTGGAGGAAATCTGCATGCATACAGTGATACAAAAGTGTGTGGAATTTGATTGGGTATGCTTTTACTTAAAGCTAAAGCAACAAGGGCATCTTTGGACATACGGAAGTTTTCACAGCATGCATTTTCATCAGCTACTCCTTCCACAAAGTTGTCCCACCATCAACTGGTTCTCCCAGGTCTCGACCATAGCTGTCTCTGGCTCGCCTGAGACCAACTGGTGCATCCAGAATTTGACCGAGGTGATTGCAGATCCTTCTCTGTTCAATAATAGTATCTATGCATATTCTGTACATTTGTTGGTATGCCTCCCGTAAGTTTTTTAGTCCGACACATGGAAATGATCTGACACGTTTGTTTCTGTGTACTGTATGTATGTGACGTAGACGCGTGCACCACGTGAGCAGATCTGACCAGCGTATTGGGCAGTGTAGACAGAAACCCTATGGCAGAGCGTAGTCAACTTTTTCACTCTGGAGGGTGGTTTCAGATTTTTGCATTTTTAATCCCCAAAAATGACATTGCCGTCTAAACAAAAGGCACTTATAAAATATTTTGTCGTTTTTACCCACAAGTGTTCTCGTGTAAACAGGCCCTGAATTTATGATACATTTATATTAGTGTATAGGTCTATGATCTCAGTGTACTGCAGCAAGAATCTTGAGAGTAAACTCCTCTGTTCGAATGCAATAAAGACCAGATGAACTGCCTGGCAATGTTTTTGTCAGTCCAGTCCCAGCTTTCTTTCAAATGTGCGGAAGACCGCTCTTCTTAAAGTCCTCCTATGGCAAAGAAGAAATTCAGTCTGTCAACTGAACATATGTTTATTTAGGTGGAAAATTTCTCATCCAAGCTGCTTCTTCAGTTCTGGTCAGATTGCTGGTGGACACTGCCTTATATCTGCCTGAAGGGAGGAGCTAACTACACTGAAACTACTCTGAAACTAACACCCTACTTGTTTTGTTTGTTAGCTAGGTCTGTTCATCTGTACTGAGTGTGGGGTCCTCCTATGATACTGTTTAAAATACAGGGAAAGCATGTTATTGTTACAGCTGGTCAATACCTCCAACATCTGCAGTCAATCATGAATCAGTGCTAGTGCAGCCTCTGCAGATCAGTGAGTCAATTCTGTAGGTTCTGAGCTTTCACATGTGGCATGGCCTGTCCATATATTCAGGATTAATAAAACTTGTATGTGTCCTTTGTATGTAGGTTAATGCACTGGCAACCCAGGTTCAACTGTGATTGTAATAATTAATTTATCTATAAGAGTGAAGGCTTCTTAACAGACAGAAATTGGCACCTTCCTTTCATCTGGTGTAGTTACTGTAAGTGCAGCTCATCAAAATGCGCTGTCCCCATCTCATACAAAATGAAACAATTAAATCAGCAGTACATCTGAAATGTCAGCAGATAAAGTAATGACATCTCTGACTACATCCTCCAAAACAAAACCTGTTTTATAGAGAGGTAGCTGTTATATCATGCTTTTTTCATCTTCAGTTTACTGTACTCATCCACATGTCTATCTAAAATCCTCCACAGCCTGAAAGCATCAGACCAGCTCCGCGTCATTGCCGGGTGTCTCCTCTCTCTGACTCACTCCTTTTACCTTTTTGTTTGATTGATATTTTTAGCTGCTTCGCTCTGCTGCTAAAACCATTCTTTTGTCCTTCACTTCTCAGCGTGGGAACTCCTGTGCAATCCATCTCTCTCTCTCTTTCCTGCCTCTTTTCATTTTCAAAAGCACGCACTCCTTCCGAAAAGCTAGTAAACGCAGCACAGCCAGACCCATTTGGACCATATTGATTTGATTTATAAGAAGTCATTGGCCATGTCACTCTGGCGTAGCGCGGGAGTCTAGTTAAAAGCGTTGAAAATTCAGCCGTAGCTCTTTGGACAAAATCTATAAAGCTTTCACAAACACAAAGGTAAGGCTGTCTGCAGAGAGATATAGCCAACACTGAAGCACAGATCAGGTAAGTACATGTGTAAAATGAATGGGGAGCTCAGGCATGCGCCGCTTGTTCTGAGGAGACGGAGCTCTATCATGGAGTGTTTTACAAAAGGCTAACATCAACACAAAATAGATGTTTAGCTAAAGATCACGTACAGTCTATAAAAACACAAGAGTGCAATCTATAGAGATGAGTGGAAAATACCTGACACATGATACGATATGGCGATAATCAGCATATTGCACATGATACTCTGTGATATGTTGATGTTTTTGTAAAGTGCACTGTGTAACTTTCCTGGTGGAGGGTCCATCACCTGCTTGTCTCCATGGAGATGTTATTTTTTTTGTCTGGAATGTCTCAGTATGGCATTGAACGTATCCATCTTGTATTTACTAAATAAAATGTTTTTTTATTGACCCAATAACATGCAGTCTTACTGTGAGTGGGCTCGCCTCTCCACAGATCTGACATTTAACTTGGCCCTGTGCTGTCACCTGCTGTGTGAGATAAATAAGTGTAATGCCATACTGTGAAACATTCCAGGCAATATCTTAAAGGACAGAAGTAGGTATCCCAGAAATAGGTGACCCTCCACCTCTAAAAGTTACATGGTGCACCTTTAAGAACATTTTAGCAACTATATAACTTCTTTGTTAAACCACTACCTGCACAAAGTTGGCATGAAATACATCATTATTGCAAATGTATTGCATAAACAAGTTTGCTTTCACTAAATAAGCAACAAAATTGTAGTGCGGTTACAATAAAGTTGCTAAAAGATACCAAAAAATACTCTTGTATACAGTATTACCAAATTTAGTATCACGATATATTGATATTTCAGTATTTTTGCACACCCCTAGTAGAATGTAGACCTGGTTTCAAGCTTCAGCTTCCTTCACACTCGCTCCTTTGTCCTGTTAAAATGTTTTTCATGTTAATGTAAGAAAACATCACACATTTTTGGTTCAGTCCCCTCTGAAAGCTTTATTGTGTTCCTCTGTGAGACACGCCCACTTTGTTGTGATTGTTGGCACCCTTGTTTCCTTTGAGTGAAGATCTAATAAATGATTTTACAAACTGTAAATTATTGTATTATGTTTTGTCCTTTACGAACTTGACAAGCCTCTCAAAGCTCTACACTGTAATCATGAGTCTATCACTCCATGTTCTGTGGTGGTAAGTTTCTGTAGCCACAGCTGCCCTGGCACAGGCTTTTTCTCTGTTTAAAGCAGCTGTGTGTTCAAACACAGACACTTTCTCCCACCCACTTCTCCTGTTGTTTAGTTGCTGTGGGGCTTTGAGTGAGTGACAGATGGATTTAATTAATCACAGTGTGAACTTTCAGAAGAAGCTGATTATTTTATTCACCTCTTAAATGCACATTTATTATGCACATTTATTGTGATAATATCAAAAATGGGATCTGGCTCCAAGAAAATTGTGATATTCATGTTTTGTCATATTGCCAGTTTTTACATTTGCACCCTGTGTTAATAGATCTTATAACTTTCTCTAGACACTATTTAACTATGTAAATTTCTGAAAGTGCCACATCACATGTGTTTCAATGGAAATAGAAAGTAAAACCATACTTTGGAATATGGATATTGGTAAGTTCTACGCCATACTGTGGAAGAGTATCGTCAAAGGAACAACATTCTCGAAAACAAGCAGGAGGTCAAAAAAGGAGTCAGGTTTGTAGACATGCAAGCCTCCTCACAGTAAGGGCACGTATCATATTTTTCACTGCAATCAACACAAACAAGCCTGCTTTTATTTAAAAAAACTTACAAACTGTGGCTTTAAAGGTTAACACTTTGCACAAATCACACACTCATTTACTTATTTCTTCTATTTCTTACTTCCAGTGCTCCTGTCCGCCCGCGCCAATGCCCAGACCCCCGTGGACATCTCCTTCCAGAGAGACCCGGTGCAGGTCCAGACTGGCGGTGGGATCCAGTTCACCGTCATCACCGTGCCCAACGTCTTCACCATGACGTGGCTATACCAGAGCGGAGCTACTCTGGGGCTGTGGGTGAACAACGCCCCCGTTGTCAACGATGTGCCACAGTTCCAGGGCAGAGTCACCATCACCGCCACCACGCTGCAGATCAGGAGCGCTGTCCTGACAGACGCCGGGCAGTACACGGTGGAAGTGGACCCAGCGGTCAGCACAGGACTGGGGAAAAACTCCAAGTCGGTCACTCTCCAAGTGTACGGTGAGTGATTTTGTGGAGTTTATTTTTGTATTCATGAGATTTTGTTAAGTATATGGGAATTAGTAAGAGTTGTGTTTAAAAAGAAAAAGAAAAGCATTTGACGGATTCTCCACCAGAAAAGTTACACAAAGCACCTTTAAGCCAATTCAGAATGATTTTGCCTCATCAAAAACATAACTGGATTTGTGTTTTGTTTGATATAAAGAAGAAACAAAAATAATAAAGTTGTCCCAAACTTTTGACTAGTAGTGTTTATGTAAGTATTGGTTTGTTTATTATTAGTACTGGTTTATTTATTTAATTATGTGCACAGATTACATTGATCTCAAACAGAAGAGATGTTCTGTGCCAGACTTGGGGCAGGTTTAGCCAGAAGACTTTAAAAAACATTTGAACCTAAATTTTAACACACATTTGTCCGTTGTGTTGTTAAATTTTAGTATTACAGTGGATTTAACGATAAGAACAGATCATTCTCTTTTTATCCAATCTTACTTTAAATCACAAGCCTAAAGTAAATATCTCCTGTGAGTCTTTATTATGACCAATTTGAGCCACACCCGTAAAAATAACACTTCAATCATAACACGTCTCACCCACGGGCGTGTGCACAAAATTCTGGCAAAGGTTAATTTATTACCTAGAATCTGAATGCATTTAATTGAATTGATTTCATTATTGTGTGTTGCATATAAATATACACATTCACAGGCTCATGAGACTACATGAACACAATCCAATGGGCCAGTTGGCACACATGCATTTAAACCATTACTAATACACATGGACTCATTTAAAGGTGTACTGTGTAACTTTTCTGGTGGAGGATCTTGTTTCTATGGATATGTCATTGCTCTGCTTAGAATGTTCCACAGTATGACATTAAACAACTCTACCTTATATTTATTACATTTTATAATTTTGTAGCTCAAATATACCTACAAAAACAGGCATTCTGACTGTGAGTAGGGTTGTCTGTCCACAGATCTCGCCTGTAACTTGGTCTAGGTGGTGTCCATGAAGATAGAAATGTTTAGACTTAGACTTAGACAAACTTTGTTAATCCACAAGGGAAGTTATTTGGACAAAGTAGCTCACACATCACAATATATTATAATAATAAAGAGCAAAAATATAGATGGTAATAATACATTTTAAATAAGTAGCAAAAAAAGAGCAAGAGACTGGTGTCAAATAAGACATAATTATATACATGTAAATGTACAAGTCAAAATAAAATAGAAAGATAAGTAATATAATATAAAATCACAGCCTTATACAAGTGGTCAAAGGATAGTGCAACAATGATATGGCAAATAAAAAAAAAAAAAAAAAAAAGATTTAATACCATACTGTGAAACATTCCAGAGAAAGCAATAACATCTACATTTGCTTTGGACCTTCCACCAGAAAAGTTACACAATGCACCTTTGAACAAACAAAATCTTCTGCTTCTTCCAGGCTTTACAGATAAATGATGCCAACTTCTAAACATTTTGTCATCGTCATTACACCAAAACACATCAGGACACTGCGTAAATCTTTAATCAAACAAATGATTTCAAATTCACAATAAAACGGACAATACAACAAAAAATGAGCATCATTTCTCCCAACTCACATAAACCACAGAGTCTGTTTTCCTCTGGGTTTGAGAAATCCTCCGAGTTTCCCTGAATAAATGACTTTATTTGATGATCCATAATCACATTTTTGAATTGCAGTGTTTAAACATTCAGATTCATTTCACATTTACAAGAAAAATAAACGCCACCAAGGACTTTCTATTAGCTTTTTGTGATGTGGATCTGGAACACTTAGTGGCCAGGAACAACTATTAAAATTATTCTGTACTTTTTTCTTGGTCACAAGGGGGCAGCAAAAGAATTGATGATTACTTTTGAATGATTAGAGTGGCATTTCATTGAGGCCTCTTTTGTCAGAATCCTTCAGGTTATACAAGAAATTGTAGTGTTTTTATAATAGTGTACTAGTGTTTTTTAATTGATCTTTAAACTATTTTATATATATAAACAAATGTAATTTCTTTGATACACAATTCCATATATCTTAGTTCATAGATGACAGATAGATAGATAGATAGATACATTTAAAGGTCTTATTTTATGCAGAATTAACTCATGTGAGCTTTAAGCCATGTTACCTCCTTCAAGACATAGATGCAGTTGTGTTTTCTTTCAATCATACATGTTTCAGTATTCCATCTTCAAATCTCAATATTTGAGATTTGTGATGTCATGTAGTTGTAGTTTTCAAGCTAAAAGCAACATTTTACCTTTTAGTTCAGTACAGATTGGCAATTCCAGAGCTGAAATCCTTCAGTTGATTCCAGTGAAAGTGTATGAAGTTTAAAAACAGAGTGGAGCACTTCCTGTATTACCAAATGACATCACAAGGTAGAACATGGTGTTTTTCTTTTTGAGAAAGAACTCATCCTGATTGTGTGTTTAAACATGTGTGAATAGCAACAGAAACATATATTCAAATTAATTAAATCTGATCAAACAGGTTTTATACCAGGAAGACAGTGAGCTAAGAATATCAGACAAACACTAAATCTCATTTCATGTGCTAAGACAAGTTCAAATATAAATATATTGCTGAGATTAAATGCACAAAAAGCTTTTGATTATGTGAAATAGAAATATTTATACCACATGCTGTCAGTGTTTGGATTTCACCCAGTGCTCATAAACTGGGTTAAATTTATTTATGACAATCAAAAATTTAGAACTAGAGTGAATGGATGTTGCTCAGACTTTTTCTCTTTGAAAAGAAGTGTCAAGCAAAGGAGAATTCTTAAGTCCACTATTATTTGCTTTAAGTATAGAACCTCTAGCTGAATATATTAGACAAAATGCAAATATTAAGGGAATTCGGGATGAAGAAGGTATAGAATCAAAAATGTCATTGTTTGCTGATGATATTCTTATGTATTTAAGTGACCGGCTATAACACTCCCAACATTGAATAACATTGTGACTGAATATGGGGAAATTTCCAGTTATGGAATTAATTAATTTAAGTCAGTGTGAGTATATCAGGTACATATTCCTCTGACACAAAAGAGAAGGTTAAATTCAAATAGACTGATGAGGGCTTTAGATATTTGGGCATTAATATTACTAAGAACACATGATAAAGTTATAAAAGAAATGAAGCGCAGATTTGAAATTATGGGAAATCCTCCCGTTTACTTTAATGGGTCAAATAGAAGTAATTAGAATGAATGTTTTGCCCAAATTGCTGTTTTTGTTCCAATCCCTACAAAAATAGATAAACTCATATTAATTTTGTTTTTTTTAATGGAGAAATCAAAAACCAAGTATTCGGTACAAGCTACTTCAGAGCTCTAAAGAAATAGGTGGACTAAACTTACCAATTATTAAAAAAATACTATTGGGCATCACAACTAAGAGGCCTAAAAGTATAGACTGATAAGGATGATGAGACAGGATGCAGGGAAATGGAACAAACCTCATGCCCTAAGGTACCCCTAGAATCCTTTTCTTACAAAAAAAATTACAAAATTATTTAAAAATCTAAAATGAATGGGGTGTTTTTGATGAGGAAACAACATTATATCAGAAAATAGCGTAATATGAACACTTTAACATGTACAAAGCAGTAAAAATCAAGAAAAAAAGAAAACACTGAATGAGGATGCGTATGTAAACTTTACACTGGTGCATAAAATCCCTTAGCGTGAGCATAGCCTGAATAATCCTCTAATTTAAATAAATGTGCATTTCTATAACTCACACATTGTCTTCGCCTGCATTGCTTCAGCTCCTTATATGATGAATGAGCGTTATGCCAATGCCAACGGGGGACAGACGGGCGCGGGGACAGAGGAGGGAGGAGCCAGTTTCGGGAGTTTGAGGATTAGCCCGGGAGGCGTAATGAAATTAGTGACCCCTAGTTTAGCCACACGCAAAATTAATGGAAAAGAAGTAGGTACTAGTTTGCGTTTTATGCTAATTACACCTGATTGGCCAGGCGCCGTCTGTTCTCCCTCTTGTTTGATATTGTTCCGCTTGAAAATGTAGGGCTGCATTTCCATATATACAGCGTCTGCATTCATTTACATATGTCCTGTATAGTAATGGGGGCTCTTCGTTTAGCGGCCCACGCGTTGCCAGGTTAACGCACAGACTTTTATAATTTGCATTGTTAGAAGCTTCACTGCTCATTACAGCCTAAAAGGTGAGTAGTTAACAGTTATTTTACGCCGTGTAAGAGCAGGGTCCTTAAGCTCGACTATCAGCTCCCTAACCTCCCACTTAAGCGCTCAAGTTCAAATCCAAGCTGTGAGATGCTCAAAGTAGATTCTGTAAGATACTGTATGTCTCCTGTAAGCGCATGCTAAAAGAGCTTCTTGGTAGCTATATATATATAGTCTAGTGTATTTAGTTAGTAGTAATAGTAGTAGTACTCTTGTTAGTTTAGTATGGTTTGAAGAAATGGTAGTTGACAAACCTTTATGTTGACAATTGGGTATGCACAGATCCAGCTTCTTCTGCTTATTTATGTATTTGAATGGGACAGTGCGTTTTAATTAATATACATGATACAACATGAATGTAATTATTGCCAAAAGCTGATTTCCATCCATGGTCCCAAAGACCAAGCCTGATTGATCAGCTAGTTTCACTTCGTGGAAGCCGTCTGACCTCGCAGCATTAGGATTCGTTCTCTCAGCAGTAGGCGGGTACTTTTTTATTTAACTAATCGCTGCTATTTGGTCGTGATGTATGTAATGCACTAAAACCTGTATGAAAAGGGTAATAACATTTTTCCCCGTGATAAAATTGAGCGATCATTCTCTTTGTTCCGGTTTTAAATTGTCGATCTCAGGAATCATTGCCAACACAGAATGTACGGCTTTGCCTACATCCATCTTGACCTCTTTGTTCACTGTTGTGCTGTACCACAAAAGGGACACAGACAGGCGCTTGAGTTTGATATCATGGCTTCACAGCTCTTCGCTGATTGGCCGGTGTGCGGTTTACAAATTCTGAGGTTCTTGTAAACAATCTAGTGTATTCAGATTCCTGACCTAGTCACTGGAGAGAAATTAAATTGAGCAGAGGCACTAGGTGGCGCCAGTCTGGTTACCAAAGAACTGGCTTCTGTTCAAATACTGATATCGATACTTTGGCTTTAAGTTTCAGTACAGTACAGTACGGTACAGCATTTATTTTCTTTAAAAACACAAAGAGCTTACAGTAAAAAAAACGTTTGTAACTGTTTTTCATTATTTAAAGTAACTACAGAAGAGCTTTGTAAAAATGCAAGTTTAATATTTAACATTTTGGGTCAAATTGTCTTATTACGACAGTTTAACAGATATTCCCATCAAAATCAACTGAACCAATATCTATAATAACTAAAATAGATATCAATTTGTTTTCTTATTATTATTTGTGGTCTTTGTGAATACACAAATCTGGGCATACTTTAATCTCGGAACATCTGTTTTCAAATCATAAATCAACAGTTACTCAGTAGTTTACTCGAATAGAATTGTTGCCAATGCCTGTTAAACTAAGTACTTTTACTTCTTCTGAGTAAAATAATTTTATTACTATTTTATATAATTACATATTACTCATTTATGATGACATATTTAGTATATTAAATACTCACTATATTGACTTATTGTTGAATATGAAAGCTAGTACAGTTTTTTTTTAGCTCAGTACTTATTGTGGGTACATTTTCACTACTGGGGAATTTGTGATTATTTTTTGGCTAAATGTTAGATGTAAAAGGTTGAATTAAAAATTAATCATTACAGATGCTAACAAAGTATACTGTATATTTCACATTTAGAATAGTTTTTGTGGTTTAAATCTGATCTTGGTTTATTTGTGTCAGTGGTTTAAATTAGTTTCAGTGTTTATTGTCTATATTAACTTAACAGCAATATATCAAACTTCAAAATTTGTTATCATGACAGGCTTACTTTATCTTCTTTTCCATATGTTGTTTTTCTGTAGATGCGAACATTGTGGATATCTTGGCGCCTGCCTCCTCTCCTCTCCTTGTGTAATTATTTAACTTAGGCCGAGCGCCAAGAGCCATAGCAGTTCCCTCTTGTGCGCTCTGCCCTTATAGTGTCCATCTGTGCCTCTGTCCCAGCCCCTCACGCTCAGCTCTCACTCGCTTTGATTAGAGCAAATTAGCCTCAGCAGAAACATCAAAATGGCCCGCGTTATTCTGTCACTTCACATTCCAGAGAGGACTTGACCACGCACGCTCTCGCACGCTAAAGTGCTCCATAAAGAGGTGCATATATTCACTCTTTTTAGTTAGCAGATGTCTAATGTTGGAGTTTTATGCACTTGTACCTTACTGTGAAGAGAAAATAAATGCAAGGTTTGGAAGTATTGAACTAACTTGAACTCCTACTTGTTACAGTATACCTTTGTGTATATCACAAGTTTAGTTTATTTATTTATTTATTTTACAGGGATAACGTACATGAGCATTAATCAAAGAAACTGGGAAAAACTTGGAGCTAATTTTTATCTGCAATCCCTGAGACATACACAATACAGAATACTCAAATAGTATGAAACAATGCAATCAATTTACAAACAATTCAATTAAATAGGTTAATCCCCCTCCCACACTACTCCTCTGTACCCTCAAACAAATAGATCATTTAGGTGTAATTTTTGAAAAGAGCAAAATTTATATTTTCAAGATGCTTCTGCCATCTATAGAAGACTGCAGTTTAACCTTTTTCACTATTTTATTGATTTCTCTTGAATGAATGATCTGACCTTTACAATAGTAATAGTGTTATCGCAAATACTTTTTATAGATATTGTCTTATTGACTCATTGTTCATAGGACCGCAGTGATCAGATCTGTGAATCAGAATAATTGGGACTAGTTGGCTATTAAATTAAAAGTGTAATATTTAAATCATTGTTAATTCTTGTCTGGACTATTATTCTCATAATACTAACATTTATGATAAGAATAGACTCGATACTCAATACCAATTTTGATCCCCAGCTGATCATTTTAAAAGTACATTTTTTAAAAGACAATATTGTAATTTTCAACACAAAATAATACTGTTTTATGTCATGTGGTCTTACCTTAATAAACTGTTCAGGAACGGTCAAACTGAATCCACTTATGTGATATTTTTTTCAGCATCTAGTTTTGACACAAGTTTTGGTTTGGATTTGTATTTGATTTTAAATACATTTGACAACACTAATCAGGGCTATACAGACTCTAAAACATGTTCTGAAAGATGTCTTTATAACAAAGACAGTGGCCTTACTAAAACACTGACTAGATAACTAGTAAAATAACCTAGATGTTAATTGCAGTCCTATTCATATTGACCTCTATTATTGGATTCTAGCGCAAATGTCAATTCTGTTTACTCTTCTACATGTGAAATAAATTTATCTGATTTCTACTGAACTAAAGCTAAAAGGTAGCTGTTAACTTGAAAACTACCAATACATGACCTCATGAGGTGGAACAGAGCATTTTGAGCTTTGGAGATGTAGACAGACTAATAATAAAGGACTACTCAAATATGCGAATGAAACAAAACACAACTCCAGGTATGTTTTTGTGGTTTAAATGGCCTAAAGCTCACAGGAGTAAATTTTGCTGAATATAGTACCTTTAATCACTCCACCTCTTTCCCCCACAGATCCAGTGACGGGTGTGAACCTCTACGTGCCCCCGGTGGCCATAGAAGGGAAGAACATCTCTCTGACCTGCACGTATCAGTCTGGCACAGAGGTCACATTCCTCTGGACCAAAGGTGACACCACTCTGGCCTCCAGCTCCAGGATCACCATCTCAGGAGGCTCTCTGATCATCAACCCAGGAGAGCGCGCTGACGCTGGGGAATATACCTGCACTGTCAGTAACCCTGTCAGCTCCAGCTCCGCCAAGCAGACCCTCACCGTGTACTGTGAGTCTACTACATCTACCTCTTAATCAGTATTTTAATAGACCACTAGTCCAGTTATTATTTTCAGTAGTCAATGATTAAAATTATATTCTATTGTGTTTTAAAGATGTATAAAAAGAAAGTTTTGTTAAATTAATGTGTTGATTGTAGTATTTTAAAGGTCCTGCATTACACAGACGAATATCAGAATGTTACCTCCCCACAAACCTTCCTGGAGTTATGATTTGTTCCATTTATTTCCACATATTTGAGTAACCCTTTATTATTAGTCTTTCTACATCTCAAAAGCTCAAAACGCTCCGTTCCACCTTGTGATGTTATGTAGTGGTAGTTTTCAAGCTAACAGCTACATGTTGCCTTTTAATTCAGTAGAGAGAGGCAATTCCAGGGCTGAAATTATCCAAATGATTCTAGTGAAGGTGCCCGAGTTTAAAAAACACAGTGGAGCACGTTCTGTATTACAACATGACATCACATAGTGGAACAAAGTGTTTCCTGTTTGAGAGAAAAACACAGACTACATATGCAGGGTTTTTGTGTTAAACATGTGTGAATGAAACAAAACACAACTGCAGGTATGTTTGTGATGAGGAAACGACATTATAACCTAGATCAGAAAATAGCGTAATATGGGCCCTTTAATGATTAATCAGAATCGTTGTAATAAGTAATTAGTATTGTTATAATTATATTTTAATCATTGTTATAGTTATCTGTAGGGGTGCACCGATACAATACTGGTATCAGATATCACGCCTTGTTTCGATACTAGTTTTAGTGTCAATTAGTACATTGACAATCTTAGACACAAGGGGAATTATTTGGACAAAGTAGCAAATCACAATATATTATAAATAACAAAGAGTAAAAATACAATAAATTCAAAATAAGTAGCAAAAATGGCAGGAGACTGGTGTCAAATAAGGCACAATTATACAAATGTATATGAACAAGTATAAATGATATATAGAAATATAGTAATACAAATATATCTCAGCTATATACATGAGGTGGGTAAGGAGAAAAACAGTAGAAATATTTAATAATGACATGCATGACACAGGGTTATCTGAGTATTATCTGTTCCATAAGGGTGAGTTGTTGTACAGTTGTAGGGAGTATTATCTGTTCCATAAGGGTGAGTTGTTGTACAGTTGTAGGGAGTATTATAAGAATGTAGTCCTCTATCTCTCAGTGTTTGAGCAGGGCTTGTCAATAGTCGTACAGTCTTTATTCAGATTGTTGGTGGGATCCAGATTTGCCGCTGTTAATCTGGTGTAGCCACTAAAAACCCCACTATCTTATCTTCTTATCGTCGCTGCAAAGCTCTGATGAACTGCACCATGTTATTTCTTCCGCTAAGCTCATAGGGCCTGTCTCTTTGTCTCCATCACACTCCTAATCCTGACAGCGCAGTCCTGAAGTGACCCCATAACCTGCTGTCTGCTGTGTGCAATATCTATGCCATTTAAAGATGCACTGTGTAACTTTTTGGTTTAGGGCCCGTCACCTGCTTGTTTCTATGGATATGTCATTGCGCTACCTGGAATTTTCCACAGTATGACATTAAGGCTACAGTATGTTTATATGTGATGACGGTCTGAACAGAAGACACAAAAGTGGCGTTTTTATTTTGTGTTTAGATGAGCGTTTTCAGAAGGAAATCTACAAGCATACGATGATGCAAAAGTGAGTGGAATTCGATTGGGTATGCATGCCAGGTGGCTAGGTGGTGACACTAGGTTGTGTTGTATGTGACGTAAACGTGTACATAACGTGAGCAGATCTGACCAGAGTTTTGCGTCTTGGGCAGTGTAGACAGAAACGCTATGGCAGAGCGTATTCAACTTTTCAAGATTCAAGATTTTTGCGTTTTTAAGCCCCAGAAACGTCTAAACAAAAGGCACTTCTGCTAAAATATTTTGTCATTTTTACCCGCAAGCGTTCTCGTGTAAACAGGCCCTAAAGGTGCATTGTGTAACTTTTCTGGTGGATTGTCTGTCAAATGCTTTTAAAAGTGGTTTTATTTCTCAAAAATGCCTAGAAAAAAGGTTTTCTGACTGTGAGCGGGGTTGCCTCTTCACAGATCTGACCTGTAGCTTTGTCTGGTTTGGTCTCCATAAAGATTGAAAGGTTAAGGTCATACTATCAAACATTCCAGCGAAAGCGATAACGTCTCCATGGAGAAAATCACTTGACGGAGTCTCCACTCTCCACAATGCACCTTTTAACACAGCTTATGACACGCAGTTACAAATATGTGCTTGTAGACCTTGAGCATGGCAGTTTTCCATAGTCATTGGATTTAATTGAGTTTTTGCACACATTCTGAATGAGGCTAATTAAAAAAAGTAATATATTAATTTGCAGCCATGAATTAATCTCGAACTTTTCCAATTAAAGCTGCAATAGGCACAAATATCACAGACAATGGCAGTGTATGACAGCAGAGGGCATTTCCATAACCAGCTCTCATTTCCATATTTTAAATGTAGAACAATGCCTCCTGCTGGTTAGAAGTTCAAAATGTCACCAAACTGGATAGTTGATTAGAATGAATCATAAAAAATTCAAACTAAGAAATATTCAGCTCATATCACGGAGAACCAGAGCAGTTACATTTGCAAATGTACAAAAGCACTTAAGCTGTGAGAGTGTAGACTGATAACAACTGTCATAATTACATTTACTCCAATGAAGCAACAGAAAGAAGAGTGACTCTCAACAGTATTTTACAATATTCGTTTTGTATAAAAACAAGGAATGATTATAAGATCATAAAATATTCAAAAAATATCTTGACAGTAATGTGTTAGTGCAATAAAACGTGTTTGCAGTGGCATCTTAGCCCATTTTTGATGAATTACGAAATCATAATCTGAAGGTTATTAAAAATTTAGACATTCAGTTTTGAAAGCAGTTTGAATGCAGTTCATTAAAATACACACATAAACAACTGAACTTAACTGAACTTTCTTTAAATATAATGGTAATATATAGTTTTTAAATGCCTTATTGGCACAAATCTTAACGGAGATGTTAGTGTTTTACCTGGAATGTTTCACTATATGGTATTAAACCTCCATCCATCCATCCATTTTCGTCCGCTTATCCGGGGCCGGGTCGCGGGGAGCAGCCTAAGCAGGGACTCCCAGACTTCCTTCACCCCAGACACGTCCTCGAGCTCCTCCGGGGGGACCCCGAGGCGTTCCCAGGCCAGCCGAGAGACATAGTAGCGTGTCCTGGGTCTTACCCGGGGCCTTCCCGGCGGGACATGCCCGGAACACCTCCCGAGGAGGCGCCCAGGAGGCATCCGGAACAGATGCCCCAGCCACCTTGGCTTCTCGACGTGGAGGAGCAGCGGCTTACTCCGAGCTCCTCCCGTACTGAGCTTCACCCTATCTCTAAGAGCGCCCAGCCACCCTGCGGAGGAAACTCATTTCGAGTGCTTGTATCCGCGATCTCGTCCTTTCGGTCACTACCCAGAGCTCTTGACCATAGGTGAGAGTAGGTCATGGTCATGGTCATGGTATTAAACCTATTCGCATGTATTAAATTACATGTGTTTTTATTGTTTACATTTATACCTTGTCAGTACTTTGAAAATACATGTTGAAAAACGCAGTGTTAATGCCATACATCCCAATTGTTCACTATATGAACACCATGTGGTAGAAGGGACTGCCATCCCCTCCACAAAAGTTATAATGTGCGCCTGTAAACAACGCATACATAATATATATTTGAGCATTACTAGTGTCTTTACTGATGGGGCCAGTTTTAGTCTCTTTATCACCATTTCTTTCACTTCAACAGCCTTTCCACTCCAAATACTGAAACATCACTTTATTAAACTTGAGTGTTTTTGTGTCTGTCTTGTAAATAAATAAATAAATACTCTGTGTAAGTTTACCCCTCTCTCCCTTTTCAGACGGCCCTGACACCCCAGTACTGACAAAGGACACAACCAAAGACTGTGTGGGTGCTGGGGACGTGTGGGCGGGTAAGACCATCACACTGACCTGCACCGCCTCCTCCCTGCCCCGGGCTCAGTTCTCCTGGCAGTTCGATGGACAGGCCATTAGCAGCCCAGACACCGGTCAGCTCATCCTCCAGACCTCCTCCACCAGCCAGAGCGGCAGATACGCCTGCACTGCCAGGAACTCCGTCACCGGACTCACCTCGGAGCAGGCCACAGATCTGGTGGTGACCGGTGAGTCCTGTGGAGGGGGATGTATGGGGAGAGGGGGGAGTTCACAAGTTTGGGCAGAGTAAAGTTTCTAAAGTTTGTGCATTCAGGCTGGCTTCTGTCACTATTTCTATTACTCTTTTTATTGTCCTGTTGTTTTTCAAATAGTATTTGAACAATGTGACCTCAGGTAACATCTGGTTTAATTTATTTCAGTTTATCTCTATATATTGAATCTGTATTCTCAGTATTTCCATCACCATGCTCAGGGACTACCAGTGTAAATTAGCAATGCTATAACCTGGCACCAGCATCTTTCCTATGTCTTTTATTTTGGTGAATATATTGTTGTGCACTGTTCCTGTACAAATTAAAACTATATCATTTTGCTATAAATATTCTACTGTCACAGACTATGATGAGCAACTAGTACTTCTTTGAATAGTACTTTTTCAGCTACTTGTACTAATACAACAACAGGCAATTAATACTTCTTCTACTTTTTACACTATAACTATTTCTACTACGAACTACTACGACGACTACTACTACTACTACTACTACTATTACTACTACTACCACTACAACCACCACCACCATCACTACTACTACCACCACCATGACTACTACGACTACTACGACTACCACTACTACCACTTCTATTACTACAACTACAACTACTACTACCACTAAAACAACAACAACTACTACTACTACTACTACTACTAGTACTACTGCTAGTGCTAGTGCTTCTGCTACTGCTACTGCGAGTACAACAAAGTAATACATGCTTCCAACTTTGAATACTACTTCTAGTGTATCCTATTTTCAAATCTATCCATTTATTACTTTTTTTTTTTCTAAGTATGATATATTGATGATAGTTGTATCTTTTTATATTTTCTTTTACACCAAATTCACTTGCGTATATAATGTTCCAGATTCTCTGTCTACTTTCAAAATTGTCTGAAGAATGTTCTTTAGTTGACTAGAGCCCTAATCCTAACCCTGCTAGCACAACCAGCCCTCTCAGAAGACACTGTTGGTCGGTTATGCAGCAGTGAGTGATGGGCTGACTGACCTTTGCGTGACCAGTAATGATGGCAGTTGGTTTTGGACGCGCTCCTGAATCCGTCTCGTTGACAGCAGAGGGACGCGGTTTCCATGGAGAGATGGATCTGCTCCCGATGTGTTCAAAGTCACTCAGGGACGATCACTCCAGCTTCTGCTCTCATTTGGACTGAAGATCTGTCCAATTACTTTATCATCATTTTAAAGGCTGTCCTCCTCTATCTTTGTCCTGACCAGACTTGTCATTATTATTCACTTTTATATGGTTTAATCACATCTTTGTATTTCAGATGTGTGCCTGGATGTAGGAGAGGTCGTAGGGGTCGTCATTGGCTCCTTCATCTTGCTGATATTACTCATCATCCTCATAATTCTTCTAATCAGATACATACTAGGTAAGTGCTGCAGTGATGGAAGAAGTACTTGTTGTTACTTACAGTAAAGGTGCATTGTGTAACTTTTTTAGTGGGGGGGTCTGTCAAATACTTTTCTCCATGAAGATGTTATTGCTTTTTTTCTGGAATGTTTCACAGTATGGTATTAAACATTTCTATCATCATAGGAACCAAACTAGGCCAGCTTACAGGTCAGATCTGTGGAGAGACAACTTCAATCACAGTCAGAGCACCTGTTTTTCTAGGTATTTTTGAGCTATAAAACCGGTTTAATGTCATACTGTGGAACATTCCAGGCAGAGCAATGACATCTCAATAGAAACAAGCAGATGACGGACCCCCAACCAAAAAGTTACACAGTGCACCTTTAAGTAAAAATGCAGATATAGGACAAAACAATTACAGTAATAGTAAAAGTGCCACATGACAGACTAAAGTACCTATTTAAAATGTTCTCTAAAAGTAAAAAGCACAGGTATATCAGACAGATTTTGAGAACTACATAAAGAATTTGTTCAGCAATAGCAATATGAATAAATGTCCTTTTTTTTCTCTTGTATTTTTTTTGTGTGTATATATTTTTGTTTGCTCAAAACTGAAACTTAGTCAGGATTTTAAAATGAATGTGCTAAAAAATTACATAACCTACCAAATTATATGAAAGGTTAAAGAAAAAATAAATGTAATGGAGTAGCAGATACAAATACCTGCACTCAAATTTAGTGAAGTAAATGTAAAAAATTATCCCCTGTGAAATTTAAGAATAAAATTAAGGCAATACTTAGGTAAATTAAGTATTGCCTTATTTTGTTTTTGTACATACGGTACTTTTTTGTACATTGTAATTGAATACTTTTACTTTTGTACTTTTGTTGCTTTCCATTGCAGAATTTTGGTTATGTAATTCGTAACTGTAATTTGTTAGTCAAACATGTGAATGAAACAAAACACAACTTTAGGTATGTTTTTAGTGAAGTAACAACATTATAATATAGCTTAAGCTCAAAGTCAATTTGCATGACATAAGACTTTTATTTCTGTTGTTTTTTATACTAGAACATTTTATAAGCGTCCACCTTCCTGTTTTAAAAGTCCTATTTTTCTATCACCACAGTCAGGCGGAGGCGTCAAGAGGCCAGCGCTGTGCAGAAGAACGATGCAAATCCTCGGCCTATAGTAAGACTCTACTTCTATGATTCTCTATTGATTTTTGCCTTCATCTGATCTATGCGATACACCCGGGGGCCTTCTCAAATTAACCTCTTTTTCTTTTATTATCTCCCCTCTCCCTCCTGTCATTTTTATGTGTTCGTGTTAAGCCTGAAAACCCACCCGCTAATGTTGGAAGAGATTTAGCCCAAGGTCCCCAGCCTCCTCCTCTGTACCACACCAACCACGTGTACACTCCCCCTGTGCCTGAACGAAATGAAGATGTGCACAGGCAAAATCGGAACACTCAAAATATCTCTGCTCGCCCCCTTCACAATGGGAACCTTCTCACAAATGGCCGCCAACACAATGCCATTCAAAACTCTATTAACCGAACTCCGCACAGTGGCTTCGAAAACCAGGCTTTTGCGCTAGACGAACTTCAAACCGCGCCCCAGCAGCCAATGCACAATCCGGACATTGTCATACAAACTGGAAACGCACAAGTCCGTCTCAACACTTTGCAGCAGGCGGCTCAGCAAGGCAACAATGGACAAATTCCCACCATTCACGTCAATCTCAACTCGCATTCCGGAGACCAGCAAACTCCCATGGAAAGCTCAGGCCCTCCCGTTGCCAGCACGACGGTGGACGAAGCGACGCAAACTCCGCAAAATACGAGACGGGCTGCTAGTACTTTGAGGACCCCCATGCTGGATCGGCATAGAGCTATTCTTCAAGCAGATCCTGGGCAGATTCCAACAGGTTACACGCATTATAATCAGAATAATATCGTTGAGAGAAATTCCAACATAGACATGGAAGTGTACAATCAACGATCAGAACCAAGAGGTAGATCAGATTCTAGGTCTTCTCAACCTGCATCTCGACATCAAGGGGACAGTTATAACAATCGGAATAATATTATTGAGAGAAATTCCAACATAGACATGGAAGTGTACAATCAACGATCAGAACCAAGAGGTAGATCAGATTCTAGGTCTTCCCAGCCTGCATCTCGACATCAACGGGACACTCAATACAATCGGAATAATATCGAAGAGAGAAATTCGCACACGGAAATGTACAATCAGCAATCAGAACCAAGACGTAGAGCAGATTCTAGGTCTTCCCAACCCGCATCGCAACGCCAACAGCCTTGGGACACGCTAAGAGGAACGCCATCCTACCCCAATAATCAAAGAAACCTGTATTCCGATACTACAGACTACACAACTCATCCGCCGCTCCCCCAAGCAAGATCCAGAAGCAGAGAGCGAAATGAGAGGCCGAGAGAGCGGGAGAACAGGAGGCCGAGCAGGGAGAGGGAAGTGGAGAGCCAGCCCCGTTCAGAGAGGAGATCATCGCCGCGGGAGGAGAGGAGAGGGAGGGGGGAGAGCCGTGCCCCCAGGCAAGAAGGCAGCCGCGACAACAGCCCTCGGGCGCTTCCTCTCATGAGCCAGCCCTCCCCCACCGGCCGTTGGCAAAATCAGCCCGACACAAGAGCGCTGGTAGATCCCAATCACCTACCGCAGTCCCAGGCCAGTCAGCAATTCAGGGAGGTCCCACAAACGAGCAACAGAGCACCGCAAGTCAACCAGGCGGCCAATCAGACGCTTCAAAATGTCCGACCGACCGTTCAGATGCCACAAAGCAACCGTCCGGCCAATCAGACGCCACAAAGCAACCATGTGGCCAATCAGATTCCACAAACTCGTCAAACAGAAAGGCCACAATCTCAGCTTACTCAACAAGCCCTCCAAGCCCACACGGAGCGGGCGCAGACATTCCAGAACCGGAGGCAGCAGACGCAAGCCGCCCTGCTCCACCCGGGCCCCCAGGGGACCCGGCCCCCTACGCCCCCGCCGGTCATACCCCTGCAGCAGTTTCAGGCCCTGCCCAAGGAGAGGACCAGGCAGAGGGAGGTCAGACCGCCCGTGAACATGCCCGTAGCACAGAGGCCGCATCACGGGCATCACAGGCAGCATACCGCAGCCATGCCCCAGTCGCACCATCATCATCATCATCAGGGTCATCACCACACCGGGCACAGGCCGACGCAGGCGCAAACATGGCAGGTGAGTGACATGAAGAATGCATTTATGCGTTTTCACATGTTATAATGTTGTTCCCTCATCAAAAACATGCCTGAAGAGGTGTTAGATGGCCTCCATGTATGTTTTAGGCATGTAGCGATCTCTCCCAAGTCCTTTTCAAATAAGATTCTGTCCAATGCTCAGCCCACAAACCTATGTCATCCACGCTTCCACATGGCAATTTTCCACAAATATACAAAAACATGATACAAAATTGTACACCGCAACTTGACAAATGTAATAGTTTCATACACACAGATTGTGTTATGATAGTGCTCTGAAGAGGGAGTGTCTTAACATGGAGAGCAAAGTGAAGTGAGACTCAGAGCATCAAAAACAAAAGTGAAACTAGCATTTTCAAAACAATAAAAGGTAATCTGTTAATCTAAACTGGTTATATGTTAGCAGTTAATATCCCATAGAAGTAAAATTCCTCTTTTTTAATACAATATTTTGCAAACTGTGGTTCGAGCTCATTCAAGATTCTACCGCAGTTCAAATATTTGCTGGATTAGAGTAGAGTGATTCCATATTTTTGTTCTCTTTCGGGCTAGTCCTTATTTAGAACTATCATAGCAATTTTAGACCTGGTTTCACCTTAATTTTGATCTAGAATATTCACATTTTAGAGCTTGTGGTACCACTCATTTAATATAATTTAGTAATGATATGTTAGGGTTGGGTACTATTTAAAGGTGCATTATGTAAGTTTTTGGTTGGAGGTCTGTCACCTACTTGTTTCTATAGATATGTCACAGCTCTGCCTGGAATGTACCACAGTATGACATTAAACTCCTTACATTTATTCAATTACATTTGGTTTTATAGCTCAAAAATACTTAGAAAAACAGGTCTTCTGACTGTGTGCAGGGGTTGCCTCTCCACAGCTCTGACCTGTAGCATCGTCTGGTTTGGTCTCCATGAAGATAGAAAGATTTAATACCATACTGTGCAACATTCTAGACAAATCAATGACATCTCCATGGAGAAAAGTATTTGACGGGCACTCTACCGGAAAAGTTGCACAATACAGCTTTAAGGTACAAGTACAGTGAGGAATGAAAAAGGTTGGGCACTACTGGAACTGAAAACTGCAGCAGAAAGAATAAAATGTTTTTGTTTAATAATATCTTTTGATGCCAAGGGTCCACAGAGAGCACAATAAAAAAGTTAAAGGCAGTGTCACCATAAATCAACAATAAAAATAACCACTTCCCCCCCAAAATAAAACTGAAATTTATGACCGTTCTAGGTTTGTTTTATCATTTCACAGATGATTATTAATACAGGAAAAGTACAGTTTAGGAACAGGTACGGGAAAAGAAATATTGTGCAAGTACTCAACCCAAAACATACTACACAGGTCTCCATAAACAGTTGATAGTCATGGTCAGTTAAATACAATCAATTCAATCATTGTGTCCATTGTGTGCAAGACACACTGCCTAGTATGAAAGTGGTGTGTGTGTGTGTGTGTGTGTGTGTGTGTGTGTGTGTGTGTGTGTGTGTGTGTGTGTGTGTGTGTGTGTGTGTGTGTGTGTGTGTGTGTGTGTGTGTGTGTGTGAGTGATGGCGGTGGTCGGAGGGACCGATGGCGCAGAGTGGCATGGCAGCCGCTCTTCTGTCAGTGTGCCCCAGGGCAGCTGTGGCTACAATAGTAGCTTACCATCTCCAGGGTATAGAGTGAATGAATAATGCTGTATGAATGAATGCTGAATGAATAATGCTGAATAAAGTGTAAAGCGTCTTTGGGGACAGAAAATGTCTGTGAAAGCACTATATAAATAAAGACTTACTTACTTACTTACTTACTTACTTACTTACTTACTTACTTACTGGGACAAAAAAATCTCAGCACATGAATGTGTGTACTCCTTCACTCAAATCGGTCCCATTGCAAAGAAAGGTCGTATTATGTATAATACAGTTTTTAGAGTGAATCTTTATTTATAATGATTTTTACTTGAGAATTTCCACAAGGAGCATGTTCTGGGAATTGTTGACTGTGCTTCCTCTAGCACATTCTTGAAAAATGATTACAAAAACTAGGTCTCCACAACAAATTGAATAACTCAAGGATTATTTAACCATTGTCCTCTATTATCTACTGCTATTATTACGTTGTTAGTACTTATGCTCCATAAGTACTATTATACTACTAGTCTTTACGCAAGTGTGTGTTTTCTGTTTGAGAGAAGAACTTGGCCTACAATAAGCAGGGTTTGTGTGTTAAAGGTTCTGTATTACACAAATTTGACTCTTGTGACTCTTGTCTTCTTACCTCCTCAAAAACATACCTGGAGTTGTGTTTGGTTTCATTCGCACCTGTTTGGGTAAACCTGCATTATAAGTCTCCAAACATGTCCAAACTTCAAAATGCTCTTTTCCACCTTGTGAATTCATGAAGCAGTAGCATTCAAGTTAACTGTAGAGGTTGGCAATTCCAGGGCTGAAATTCATCCAAAGATTCAAGTGAAGGTATATGGAGTTTAAAAACACAATAGAGCACTTCCTGTATTGCCATATGACATCACAAGGTGGAGTGTTTTCTGTTGGAGAGAAGAACTATAATATGCAGGGTTTGTGTGTTAAACGTGTGAATGAAACAAAACACAACCAAAACTTCTCATTGTTTCTCATCAAAACTATGTTTTTGATGAGGAACAACATTAAAACATAGATTGTAAAATAGTGCAACATGTGCCTTTTAAGCTACTAAAGCAGAGAAGTGAACCTATCTTTGTTACTGAATACAATACAACTCAAGAATTACATTGTTACTGGACCATAATTTTACAATCTTGTAACCATTATCAGTCTTGTATAATTTTTTATTTTTCCTTCTCCCAGGCCCAATTATGACTCAGCTTGCTTTTTATAATATGCAAATTTTAACTAAAATACCTATGTTTCATGTTGTATTTCTAAAGTGTTAAATTTGAGCTGCAGGATTAGTCGCAAATCAAACTGAAGTTTGAATAGTCCAAATTATAAATTCACAAAAGCTACAATTACTTGTAATTTCCTTTTTATAGACGCCAATTCCTGTTTCTCAATGGGATCCTTAGAAACCTGCCAACTCTTTCGTTTATACTTCTACAAACATGTTCTGAACTGCTTGTGATTCATGTATTATTTTAGCCCTTAAACTAAAGACACGATTCATTCATATTAGACATAGACATGAGGGGTGTAACGATATCCAAGTTTCATGATACGATATCATAACGGTATGAACCTCACAGTACGATATTTGTTGCAATATTGTGGAAAAGTTCACAAAATGGTGAGGAGGCTCACGATTAGGGATGTAACAATATCCAAATTTCTTACGACATTTACATATTTTCACGATATACATCTCATGGTACAATATTTATTGCGATATTTTGTGGAGGCAAACAAAATTGTGAATAAAATGCCTTGACAAGACTTAATCCAAAGAACTAAGACTTAAGTGTTTAGAACTGTTATTTCTTCATGTAGTCTACGCTGAAATGGAGCAAAAGATCATGATCTATGTAGTTCTCTCTGTCCTATTTTTTTAGCTATTGCTGCACCATAACTCTTAATTTAAACAAAGGACATTTTGAATGTCCATGATATTATTGTGAGAACTTTGACGACACGATATCACGATATTTCGGTTATTTTTACATCTCTAATAGACATACCTCACCTTAGACATACCTGGAGTTATGTTCAGTTTGCTTTGTTTCATTCACACATGTTTAACACACAAAACCTGCATATTTAGGCTTCGTCTCTCAAACTGAAACACTCTGTTCCTCCTTGTGATGTCATGGCGGTAATACAGGAAGTGCTCCACTGTGTTTTTAAACTCCATGAGAACGCATCCACTTCAGCCCTGGAATTGCCAATCTCTACTGAAATAAATGTAGCTGTTAACTTGAAAACTCCCACTACATGACATCACAAGGTGGCACAGAGCATTTTAAGATGTAGAAAGACTAATAATGCAGAATTCCTGAAAAGTGTCAACAAAATAAAACACAACTCCAGGTATGTTTTTGAGGAGGTAAGGACATTCTAACATGACTTAAAGCTCATAATCAGTTTTGCTTAATATCGGACCTTTAATATTATAAAATAAATCTCATATCTCATCAGAACATTGTTATCAAATTTGCAGTTAGGTATTTTTATTTTATTTATCATTATTTATCCTTTGAAACCCCTTATAGCTTTGAATCACCCTTCTCCATTTCAATATGCATCTAACATACACTTTGATATTTCCATTCTAGACTCACGACAGGCTTCAGATGTGCACTTAATTCTGTCACATCCACCTTCTCATGCCTCCACACAGGTGCCCCGACTCCTTTTATACGCACCTCCCTGACAGCTACATCTAACTCACGGTTGTCTCTTTGACTGACAGTTGCCACGGTAAACATACACTTAGTCCTCGGTGTTTGTGGCAGTTATAAAAGTAAAGGATAGCGGCGTACATCAGGCATTTGTCCTCTTCTCCTTTTTTTTTTTTTTTTTCTTCTTTGTTTTTTCCTTCTGACATGTTGGAAGTGACGGGTTGTGTTGTATTGTCTCCCGTAGCAACAGGCGCACAGGGGGAGGCCACGGTGACAACGCTGGCGAGCTACACCAATGTCCCCCAAGACCGATGTTACAAACGAACAGCGGAGAGACATGATCCAATATGGCGGCAGCGAGGAGAGGGGGCTGTCAGACGCGGGCCTGTCGAGAACAAGGATGAGAAGAGCAAACAAAACGGCAGAGAAAGAATGAAGACTGAAATTTGTGTCTCCTATGGGGATGATGAAATAACGGAGAGAGGACGATGAAAAGATGCTGTTGTCAAGTGAAACAACGTGAGCACTTTTTGTTATTCTGTGACAGATTCTGTGATAATGTGTGTTTTGGAGAGAGGGACGAGGTAAACTAAAGCAATTTTGGGGAACCTTTTGGCAATCAAGCGTAGTTTAAAACTCCTTATCATTCCTGGGCTCTTTTTCCTAAAATGTCAGACTAAAACGACTAGATTCAAACTGAAGCTGTTTCTGAACCCTTTGGAGCACAGACAAATGCCTGGACTTTTTGTGAAGCTAAGGCTCTGTAGTTTGGGCCTATGCTTTCTGATCTACTGCAATTTTAAGTGGGAACAAGCTCTACACAGAGGAATGTGAGATTTCAAATTACGCCTGAATTATTTGGGGTAAATACTAGGGATGTAACAATATCCAAATCTCACGGTACAGTCTTTATTACGATATTTTGTGGAGGCTTACAAAATTGTGAATATGCTACTTTTTCCTCTTAAAATGCCTTGACAAGACTTAATTCAGAAAGTGTTTAGTCTTTATGTAGTTGGCACCAAAATCAGAGCAAATGATCATGGTTGATGTCATTCCCTCGTTTTTTTTTTTTTTTTTTTAGCTATTGCTGCACCATATGAGTGAATTTAAGCAAAGAAACTTGTGATTCAATACATTGTGATGGTCCACGATATTATTGAGAGACTTTTGACGATACGACATCACAATATTTTGGTTATTGTTACACTCCTAGTAAATACAGATTCAAAGCACAGTTATGTAAATATCTATTTTTCTTTTATAGAGAAGCATTTTATGGAGATAAATTCTTCCCTGATTGTGGGAAAGATAGACTTGAGTGGGCAGAGTTGGGTTTTAGTTTTTATTCTTCCTCGATTGATCCGCTGTCTGTGTGCACAGGTATAGCTGTTGTCCCTGGGGATGATCTGACAGCAGATTGAGCGTTTGTTGGATCTTGACAATTTCTATGTCAAAGCTGAAGCATATCTCACTAAACATGAGATTTAAGGACTTGTAATGAGGAAAAAACATAAATTTGTGGTACAAACTGGTCCAGACTCTTCTCAGAACGGTTGATTGACTTGAAAATAAGTGGGTTACAGATTTCCATTAATGTTTTATACATCCGTGAGATTGATCGTTCCCTTTTATTAGAAGGTGGACAAAAAAAAGTACAAGGACCCACACATGGTGTCTTGGAATGATAAGGGGTTCTAAAGGTTTTCTAGTGGAGGGTCTGCCATTTGCTTTACCGAGGTCAGACATGTCAAACTCAGGCCCGGGGCCAAATTTGGCCCACGCTATAATTATATTTGGCCCGCAAGATCATATACAATACGTATTAGAACTGCCCGCCGGCTACAGAGAGACATTATTTATTTAAAATGTTGTTATTTTATATTATGCTTGTTCTGGGTTAAATTTTTAAGCAAAACTATTATTAAACATTTATTTTAATAAGAAAAGTTTTAACATTACATATCTCAAAAGAAGAGAAAACATGCAGATGTTGTTGAAATGTTTGAATAAATATTTAGTTTGGCCCACGACTTAGTCCCAGTTTTTAGTTTTGGCAATTGTGAATTTGAGTTTGACACCCATGAACTAGCTCCTAGAAAGTTCCACAGTATGGCAACACTGCTAACAGTAAGTATACATGTTTTTCAAGATATTTTTAAGCAATATAAACACATGTAACTGAACTAATACAAAACTGATATGTTTAATGCCGTACTCTGGAACATTCCAGACAAAGCAATAATATCTCCATTGAGATAAGCAGGTAGCAGACCCCCACCACAATATTTTGAATTAACAGTGAGACTCAAAGCCACTCCATATTTACTAAAAAAAAAAAAATACAATTGGGTAATGTATTCTAAAAAGTTTTTGCTGAAGTTTAGACATTCATGTTTTATACAGATTGTCAGTTTATTGCCAAGATACTGCCTTCTCTCAACACAAAGACTTTTATCATTAATAATGTGCTTTTATACACTGTGCGCAAAGAGCAAAGATAAGTAAGCATCGTGGGCTGACTGCTTCTATTCAGATTTGTTGCATAATGTAAAAATGGTGCCAAATACTGTTTACGAATGAAGAGGACATGTTTACTATATTTGTATAAATCTGTTTGATATAATAATGTAGGGCTGTAGTTCTTGGTTGACTAAAGCAAGCAAATATTGCCTGTTGATCAATTATTCAACCAAAAGGGGTCCCAAATTGATTAAATATCTCTATAATCTGACCATGTATCAGACCAAAACTGCACTCATAAGTCTGCAACTACACAAGAGTTCATGTCCAAACTATTAATGGAGAAAAGCACTAGGGAAAAAATACAGATTAAACTCATGATTCACTTGTTAAGCTGGTTCACTATCAATGGTGAAGTAAAAGTAGTCAAGTACTGTTCTGTAAAAAATGTAGGTATCTGTACTTTACTGTACATTTTAAAGTTGATACCTTTTACTTTTACTTCACAATATGTGAGAGCAGAGACTTTCTACTTCACTTTATTTTTGAACAAATAAAAACAGATTGGAAAAAATCTATTCATTTGTTTCTTTTGAACTAAAAATTCTGCACAAATCTTGACCAAAACCACTAAATTTGAAGGTTTAAGATCTAAAAACCTGCATGAAATACTTTGACTTTTTACCATTTTGTACATTTTTAAACTGGCACTTTAATATGTAAATTTTTGCATGTGATACTTTTATTTTTACTTGAGCTTTTTTTTTTTTTGCTCTATTATCTGCACTTTTACTTAAGTAGTAAAATCCAGTACTTTTTCCACCACTGCACACTACATCCCTTGCTGTTGCTGCTTTTGTCCAATATAAATTCCTTAAAATCTAAATAAAATAATGATTCCACTTATAAATATTTTGGTCAACTAAGAAACTATGAACCGAATTCAGTGGCTTCATCTACTAAAGGACTACAGCCCTAATAACATGATGCATTTTGTAAACGTAACCTGCCATGCAATTTTTGACCAAAGACAACATTATGCCTCCTCCAAATGGTTTTCTTGTAAGATCTTGTATGTTTTTGTAAAGTGTATTATTTTAAATGTTTGTAATGCTTTTTACAACTATTCTATGAGCATTATTACTTGAAAAAACCTTACAAAGACGAGCTGATTTGGAGCCGTATTCTGTCTCCCTGATTTCAGAGGGTGTGATTGACAGGTGGATTAACCAATCAGAGAGACATTTAATCCGTTTGTGTCAAAAACAAACGCGGCGGTTTATACATAAAAAGGAGAAAATTCTACATAAATGACTGAGAAACTGCACAGATTTTTACATAATTAACAATCAAAGCACCAAACTATTATTTATCTCAGGTAAAAGGCATTATATATTTTATTCTGAATGATACGATAATTTTGGAGAGTAGATGTCTTCCACATTTGAGAGACACGTGCTACAAATGAGCAGCTGGTTGGATCATCTCAGTTTTGGCCAGAGGATTTTCACGCTCTATTGTCCGATTACAGACCCTTCTGGATTCAAACAGAATATAGAAGGAACTGGTTGGTCAGGCAGTTAGTCTTATATACTGTTTCCTTATGTTCAACGTGTACAACAATCCAAACTGAGGCAGCTGCTATGTGGAAATTCTCAACTATCCTTCAGTCCATTCTACATTCAATTAAAATCCAAAAGGGACTGGGACAATAGAGCGTGACAAAACCTCCCTCCAAACATCTCCTTTTGAAAATTCTTGTATAATTCAGAACCAATTGTATAACTTCTTTTACCAAGGGTGACCAGATTTTCAAAACACATCTGGGTTGGGATGGTTCTTACAAATAAAATAGTGAAAAGAGCTTGTAACATTGTGCATTCTCATGTCAGTCATAATCTGAGGGACTTCTGTCTCTGCATTTTTTTTTTTTTTTTGCTTTATGGTCATTTGCAAACACATATTTCTATATTTTGGCTAAACAAATGACATTTTACGCTCCTCTTTACTGTTGACAGGGATCAGATTAGTCAAAAAATTGTGATAGTCCTGTTTTAGTCGGGGTTTAATCTTAGTTTAATCTTGGTTTAGATCAAATTGGTCCAAAATAGAAACACTTGGGACATTTCTTGTGTAAAACTAGGACAAATCATTGGTTTTAAATCTGAAGGGACAGGAGACACAGAGCTCAAAACTGGGACTGTCTTGGGTAAATAGGGAGGTCTGGTCACCCTACCTGAGATAAGTAATAGTTTGGTGCTTCAATTGTTGATTCTGCAAAAAAAATCATGCTGTTTCCCAGTCTTTTATGTTATTTTTTTCTCCCTTTTTAACTGTTAACCTCCATACACAAACTGACCATGCCTCTCTCTGATTGGCTAATCTGCCTTTCAATCACACCCTCTGGTATCAGGGCGATTGGATACAGCTCCAGATCCTCTCATCTTTGTAAAGTTTCGTCAAAGTCCATGCTTCTGTTTGGTTGGGTAACTTTTTCCCCTATACTGAATTATACACTGTAGTCTTTGTCATAAGTGTAAATAAGCCATGAAAATATTTTCCTGTATGATGCCTATTGTGTATTTATCATTTTCTTTAGACTTCTTCATAACAAAGATAAACCGCTACCACTGCCACTACCAGGGCCCCTTACCATAAATCCCCGCACTCCACACACCTGCTTCCAAAGTTTTGACTGAAACTGAGAAATTTGGCTGGAAAACTCCATATTTTCTTGTTACTGTGGCGCTCTCTTCCTGAACTGCAGTATATTTAAATGTATGGACCGCTGCCTCGTGAGCTATAACTCATATAAGATTCCTGTTTGCTGGGAGCCGGGTCCAGTGATCCATGGCCTGCTGCTACTTCTCCTCCAATTCATCATCCCCCTCTCGCGCCTTCTCCACGTCCTTGATGTTTTAAACTAATATCTTTACTGCTCACCAGAATGGTAACAGACAGAAAACAAGGCAGCGCCCCCTATGGGCTTGTGTCAATTATGTAAGAATGAATTAGGATTTGGAAAGCTTTGTTAGTAAGGGTTAGATTATTTTGAAAGCATAGTTACAGGTTTTAATGTTTGTCAGACAGCACTGAAGTAAGAAATATTGCAGTTTTGTGAAATAGTCTCTGTTTTTCTTTTTCCTATCTTGCTAAGAATTAATCAAAAGTACAAAATTTGAAATAGAACTAAGCCAAAATCTACATTTATTCCCATTCTTATGTTCTTTATGAAACTTTTCTGGTGGAAGGTCTGCTATACCGGAAGGACATTTTCTATAATTTTTTTCCGTAGACTTTTCCAAAAACTTAAAATATTAAAAAATTTGTAGAGACATTCCAGAGGCTAACCAGCTACATTAACTAATATCCATAACTCAGCTGCTTGAAGCTCAATAAGCACATTTTAAACTTAACAATTTGGTGAAATGTTTTAAGAACTTTGCAGTTTATAATGTTTCAGAAACTGATTTTAAATACAATAAACAGTCTTGCGCTCATTAGTTAGCCTGATTCATCACAGCATGAGGATTCGTTCGCTCGACAGTAGGCGGGTACTTTTTTATTTAACCAGTCGCTGCTATTTGGTCGTGACGTGTGTAAAGCTTTTCCCAAATCCCGTATAGGGCAATAATGCTGTTCCCCTTGATAAAATTCACCAAACATTCTTTTTGTTCTGGCTTTAAATCCTCGATCTTGGGAATCGTTGCCAACACAGAATGTATGTCTTCTTCTACATCCATCTTGACCACTTTGATTTACTGTTGTACTGTACCACAAATGGGACAGAGACAGGCGCTTGAGTTTGAATTCATGGCTTCACAGCTCTTCGCTGATTGGCCGGTGCACAGTCTACAACTTCCAGGTTTCTTGCAAACCATTTATTCCGATTCCTGACCTAGTCGCTGGAGAGAAATGAAATTGAAATGAAATTGAGCGGAGGCAGGTGGCACCAGCCTGGCTACTCATTACTGCATAGCTTCTTTTTTTTTTTTTTTTTCAGAAAGTGTTTAAAATGAATGAGAAATGTTGTTCCAGTACTATGAGAGGACGGTCACTGTTCAGTTCCATTGCCGTGGAGAACGTGAAGTTTAATGCTGTACATTGGAACATAAACATACAAAGCTTTTAAATGTTCATAAACACTAGCAGGTGGTGCACTAGGAAATATGTACAGTGCACCTTAATTAAAAAAACAATGAAAATGAATCCTAATTTTTTATCAGTTTATATCAGTTTTGGTTAGGGATCCGTCATCTTCTTGTTTCTATGGAGACTTCATTGCTCTGCCTGCAATGTCCCACAATATGTCATTAAACAGTTCGACTTTACATTTATTCAATTACAGGTGGTTTTATAGCTCAAAAATACCTAGAAAAACAGACGTTCAGGGTTGCCTCTCCACAGATCTGACCTGTAACTTGGTCTGGTTTGGTCTCCATGAAGATAGAAAGGTTTAAAGGTTGTATAGAGGATTTTTTTAAGGGAAGAGAAATACAGCAACAGTCCTTGTGCGCATTCAGAATTACCGTTGAAGTTTCCTGTCTAGAAGTAATTCAGCGATCGACGCGTCAGTTTTTAGACCCTTCGTCTGCTTCGGTCGCGCCATCGCTGGACGAGATCTCCAAGAATCACCTCAGTTTGACTTTGCTCCTTTTCCTCTTCTCTTCTTCTTTCAGCGACCTCAAAAACTGACTTTCTTTTGCGGCGAACCGGTCGTGGATTCTCGTCCGCCGTCGCGACAAACTGTGCGAAATGCGAGGAAGCGACAGTTCGAAAAAGCCTCTAAGAACCGCTGCATAAACCACGAAATCCCAGCGCTCCGACGAGTCAGTTATACTAGGGAGTTTGATTGACAACCTAACAGCCAATAGAAAATGAGGGAGCCTCGTTTTCTATTGGCTGACGTTTATCTGGCCTCATTACGTCCACAGTTGATAGATTTTTTTCTTTTTTTTTTTGGTCATCATAATTACAAAGCTGCTGCATCTCTGTAATGGTATTTTAATCTTTCACTGAAAATTTGAAACAAAAAAAAATCCTCCATACAACCTTTAATATAAAAACACTGAAACATTCCAGGTAACGCAATAACATCTCCATGGAGAAAAGCATTTGACGGACCCTTCACCAGAAAAGTTACACAATGCACCTTTAAAACAGGTAAACGCTATAGTCTATGCCGCTTAAATTTTTCTCTGGGGGTAAAGGGGGCGGGGCTATGGCAAACCAGGAACTATTTGCTTTAGCCCAGTCTGTTTACAATGCCTCTCATGACACTTCTCAATTAGGGGGATTTGCCTCAGTGGAGCCCCGGAGATAAAGCCCGACGCTCTGAAGGGGACGGGGAGCCCAACGGAAAAGGATGGACCGTTCTTAATTAAAGGCTTTTATGAGACTTAAATGAGATGGAAAATAATCACAGCGAGCATGAATGAGGTCAGCACAAAGAGCGTGGCGGGTGCGCTTTCTGCTGAAGAGGCACTGTTAACAATTGACTCATAAAATGTATTGAAATGGCGTCTCGAATAGAATGTCATCATGCTTTTTCAATTTGTTTATTTAAGCTCAGGGATTTTTGACTCTGCGTTTGTTTTACTGGACAAATAAATGGGACTTGTTGTATTGAACTCATTCTTTAAAGTCAATGCAGGATTTTTTTTCTTATGAGTTTTGGATGACACAATACACAATATACAGAAATAAAGAATTATATAGTTTTTCAGAGTGATTAAATAAATAGTAAGTAGTAGTAAGTAAAGTTTATTGGTGGAAATTGGAACTGGAGTGTCTAGAACTCTAAATATGCCTAAATATACAGGTTTGTGTGTTAAATGTGTGAATGAAACAATGAATGTGAATGTTTTTATGCTGAGGAAATTAGAACAGATTAGAAAACAATTGCTTTTACTAAACAAAACCGGTCAATATTAAAGAACCATTTTATAAAGTTGCATGAAGAATGTGTTTGTAGAAAATACACCTCAAGCCTTATACAGTCATGACATGTAATTATATAAAAGCACCAGCAGATGGCGATGGGTTTGCATCTGCTTTCATGTTGAAACCGGTTGTGTTGATCAGTTAGTGACAATAATTTGAGCAGCATCACTAAAAGGATTGGAGTGAGTGGTGAGGGTGTATGAACTTAAATGGGCCTGTAATGCAGTATTTTCTGATCTATGTTATAATGTTGTTTCCTCATCATAAAAACAGACCTGGAGTTGTGTTTTGTTTCAGTCTCACATGTTTAACACACAAACCCTGCAAATTTAGGGTGAGTTCTTGTGAATTCATGTGGTAATACAGGAAGCGCTCCACTGTTTTTAAACTTAATACACCTTCACTATCAATCTCACGGGATTGACAGGCGGATCGGTGCAGTGTGGGCAGTGATGCGGTCGCTGTATCAGACCTTCGTGGTGAAGAGGGAGCTGAGCTGAAAGGCAAAGCTCTCGATTTACCACTCAGTCTATGTTCCTACTCTCACCGATGGTCATGAGCTCTGGGTAATGACCGAAAGGACAAGATCATGGATACAAGCGCTTGAAATGAGTTTCCCCTGCAGGGTGGCTGGGCGCTCACTTAGAGATAGGGTGAGGAGCTCAATCACATGGTAGGAGCTCAGAGTAGAGCTGCTGCTCCTCCATGTCGCGAGGAGCCAGCTGAGGTGGCTTGGGCATCTGCAGCATTCTGATGCCTCCTGGGCACCTCCCTGTAGAGGTGTTCCAGGCAGGAGACCCCGGGGAACCCGCAGGACATGCTGGAGGGACTATGTCTCTCAGCTTGCCTGGGAACGCCTCAGGATCCCCCCGGAACAGCTGGAGGAAGTGTGTGTGGAGAAGGAAGTCTGGGAGGCCCTGCTCAGACTGCTGCCCCCGTGACCTGGACCCCGGATAAGTGGAAGAAAATGGATGGATGGACACCTTCTCTAGAATGACTTGGATGATTCCAGCCCTGGAATTGCCAGTCTCCACTGAACAAAAGGTAAAATGTAGATGCCAACTTGAAAACGACTGAACAGAGCATTTTGAGCTTTGGAAATGTAAACAGACTAATAATAATGGATTATTTAAGCATGCGTAAATGAAATACAACACAACTCTAGGTATGTTTTTGATGCAGTAACAGCATTATAAGATGACTTAAAGCGTTAAGCTTCATGGAAAACCACAAGATGAAGTAGTAAAGGAGGAGGTATTCTTTTTCGCAGGGAACATATTTGAATTTAAATCTTCCCAAAACAAGTTTAAACAAGTCCATATTTTTCAGTTTCTTATACAGATGGTTTTGCTATTTTTCCTTGTTGCTAACACCAAAACTCCATTAACATGATTTTGCATCTCACAGAGCACAGCACATGTGCTTTATGTACTTTACCTTCACCTCCTCTCTCATCAACAGTACAATAAGTTGAAGCCGTTCTATTTATTCTGCTACCTGTGTACATCTGGGTTATGCAGTTCATGTTCCATACTGCTAATGATCTCTCTCTCTCTTTGTTTCTCTCTTTTTTCTCTTTTTTTCTCTTTTTCTTTCTTTCTCTCTCTTTCTCTTTTGCTCTCTTTATTTTCTCCTTCTCTTTCTCTCCTTCTCTTTCTCTCTATCCCCCATTCTGTTTTTTCGCTCTCTCTTTCACTTCCACTCTCTCTCCCTGTTTTTCTCTCTTCTTTTTTCTCTCTCCTTCTCCCCTTCTTTCTCCCTCTCTCCCGTTCTTTGTCTCTTTTTCGCTTCCACTCTCTCTTCCTCCCTCTATCTTTCTCTCCCTTCTTTTTTCTCTCTCTTTCTCCCCTTCTCTTTCCCCCTCTCTCCCATTCTATCTTATGCTCTCACTCTCGTTCCACTCTCTCTTCCCCCCTCTATCTTTGTCTGTCTCCTTTTCTCTCTTTCTCTGTCTAGCTCTCTTTTTCTCTATGCCTCTCCCCTTCTCTCTCTCTCTTTCTTTCTCTTCCCCTCTCTCTCTCATTAGTTCAGTTGTTATGCACTTGTTACACTCCCTCTCTCGTTCTTTCACTCACCATCTTTCAACCTCTTTCTCCCCCTCCCTCTCACTCTCCCTCTCTTTCTATTTCTCTCCTTCCCTCCCTCTCATTGCTTCAGTTCTTCTGCACGTGTAGCCTTGGTGGGACGTGGGTGTACGTGTCAGGTACAGTGTCAGCTTTTGTAGTACTTCTCCTTTGCTCCTGGCCTGTCTAAAGTTCAAATCGAAGAGAAAGAAACAGAGAGAGTTTAAGGAGGAAAACAGTTCAATTATTTTTGAAAGATTTTGCTTTTTCAGAACATTTTCACACTTGAGATTAGAAATGAAACACCTTTTTAATTTATTGCAATGAAGGTGTGTGGTATTCTCAGGTGGTAGTAAACTTTTGTAAAAAAAAAAAAAAAAGTGTCACAATTTGTCATTTTCAATATCGGGTTAAATGGAGACGAGTACTTCAATATAAAAGTTTACTTCCATCTAATTAAATGATGAAATCCAATGTGTACGTGATAAAAGGTGCACTGTGTAACTTTTCTCACCTTCCTTGTCTCCATGGAGATTACCTCATGTTCTACAGTATGGCTCTAACTTACAAATCCCTCGTTAATTCAACTGCAGATGATTTTATTGCTTAGAAATACTAAAAAAACATGCATTGTAACTGTGGACAGGCTCGCCTCTTCACAGATCTGACCTGTCACTTGTTTTAGTGGCATTTTGAGCTTTGGAGATGTAGACAGCCTAATAATAAATGATCACTCAAATGTGTGAATGAAACAGAACACAACTCCAAGTATGTTTTTGACTTCTTGGAGATGTTTAATGCCACTGTGTGGAACATTCAAGACAAAGCAAGAACTTTTCCATGAAGTCAAGCAGGTGATGGGCCCTCTACCAGAAAAGCGATAAGCACAAAGGCGTTGTACCCGATTTGTCCTTCTTAATAACTTGAAAAACTGTTGATTTTAAGTCAGTTTTTAGTTGATTTTTAAAAGATCAGCAAACTTCCTCAGGGTTTCTCTCTCATAACACATTCGTACCAACCTAAGTGTTTTGAGTTGTGATGAGTTTAGCAACACATTTCACAACTTTCAGAGGTCAGAGCGGAGTATTGCCATCACACCACTATACAAGCCTACTTCCTACTTTGAGGAGGATAAATGTTTCCTCATTCATTTTGATATATTAATTTGAGCTATAAAAGCTGTTATTTCAATATTTCTGTACTGGGTCTTAACAAACTGCTTCATTACAGAAAAAAACCCTTTTAAGAATGAAAGCCAACTGAAAAACTGTCCTTTATACACTATAACTATTACTTCCCTTTATCTTAGTAATTCTGAACTAGTCAATTGCATGTCAAGATCATGACCACACCAGTTTCATATAAAGCCATTAAGACCTTTATCGCATAGACTTACATTTAGAGGTCCCATATTACACTCTTTTCAGATCTGTTATAGTGTTGTTTCCTCATTATACCTGGAGTTGTGTTTTGTTTCATTCACACGTTTAACACACAAACCCTGCATATTTAGTAGGTGTAATAAAAAGATATCGCGATATCTTCGTGGTCTCATCACGGTATTAAACTGTGTGTCTTTAGCAAAAATAATCATTTTCAGTCCGCTCCTGTGGTGCACAGCACAAACTACATGGACCATAATCTTTTGCGGCCGTGTCATCGGCCAGTGTGCCCGTTGTGGACACACCAGTGGAAAATAAAGTGGGGAAGTGGGGCAAAAAACTATACGTGAAACATTTACAACAGCTCTGCCTCACAACAGCACTCAAGAAATAACAAAATACATTGCAGAATATATAGCAAGTGATTTGCATCCATTTTCCACGGTTAGTGGCTAAACTGGAGCAGAAATATAAAATGCCATCGCATTAAACTTCTTTTTTAAATTTCCTACGAGGAGGACTCAAATATATGTTGAGTAATAATGTGTTTAATGCAGCTTTGTGCACATTTGTTTACATTTTACAGAAATGAAAGTTAAAGCCACATGGCTCATTTGCATAAGCTTTGAAAAAAACACCTTGCCCCTTGTGGTCTGATGTGATCAGCTTCTGTTGTACAGTAGCTGTAATACTCAGACAGCCCATCAAGCAATGCGGCTTTGTAGTTTACCAAAGTTATACTAAAACATTGTTTTGTTGTTACTTGAATTTTGCACTTCAACTTCAAAGGCTTTTCAAGCTGTTCAAAATGTCACTGATAGGAATATGGCAATAAATGTTGTACCAAATGACTTGTCAAAGCATTTTATAATGTCAGTCTTGTTATTATGTATAATATTGTAATATTCTGAGCCTCCACAACATATCATGAGCTTTCTCACGATATCACGATAAATATTGTTGCTGAGTTCTTTTCTCAAAAAGAAAACTGTCACCATGTGATGTGATATGGTAATAGCTGTTAACTTGAGAACTTAACTTGATTGTGAGCTTTGGAGATGTAAACAGGCTAATCATAATTAATTAGTCAAACATGTGTGAAAGAAACACAACACAAAACTAATCCAGGTATGTTTTTGAGGAAGTAACAACATTCTAACATTGCTTAAAGCTCACAAGAGTCAATTTTGCGTAACATAGTACCTTTAATCAATTGACCGCCTGCCGCATTACAAACCACACAATCCCATTTAAGTCTTGTACTACATCCCCGTAACAAAACTAACATCTCCACTTTCTCCAGGCCCATTTCCCCATACTTGTGCAGTTCTTGTTTTACTACTGATTTACTATGATTTAGCATGACTGCCACGAGTAATTGTAGTTGTTTACACCTCCCACCGGATGCATACATTAACTCAAAACACGATACTTGTGGCGTGCGCGTAAATGGGCTGTTCTTTAGCCCGTACGGTGATGTATGGCTGTATTGCCCCGTTACCGTTTTGTTCACTGGTCTGTTCACGGGGAGCAGAGGGAGAGAGAGCTTGATTGGGTTCTGCAGAGAATGCAGAGGATTATACAAAATACCACACCAACATGGCCGCTGCCGGAGAGACGCTGTTCAAATGGACCGGCTCCAGCTTGCATACGTTATCCCTCCGTGTGCTGGCATTTCAATGTTTTCTCAAGATATGCACGGAGAAGCTCAAAGTAAACATGGTCATAATGGATGGCACATAGTTAGAAGCTTAGAGAGAGTGTATACTTGGTGCTGGCCATGATATTACGTACACTTTCTCCAATGAAATTTGTGTAGTTGTTGATGTACAGTTTTACATTTGTGACACTGAGTGAAAATTAAGGTCCTATATTATACAAAGTGGATTCTTATGAGCGTTAAAAGGGACAGTCTGGAATTTTGGACATAGGACCTCATTTCCTAGTTATCCAGAGTGTTGGAGACATGTGGAGACACTTTTTAAATATTTCATCCAGTCCGTGTATTTGCAGAGGTTGCTGGTGCTAGGCTAGTGCATGTCAATGGCCATAGATAGCCTGCCACTAAAAACAGTCTTACCCACTCCACAAAACACCCGAGGTAAATCTATTATAACACCAGACTGTTGATTTGAATGTCTGTGTCGATAGAATAATTTTAGAAGTAAAACCAACCTTGCATTTGAAGGATTTATGTCTGAGCAGCAGCGAGTAAAATTCCGCTGCTGCTGAGAAAATAGTCCCTCAATATCTGACGATTCATGCAATGTAAGGTTAGTTTTATTTCAAAAATTATTCTATCAACACAGATATTTACGCGGATAGTCTGGTGTAATAATAGATTTGCTTCGAGTGTTTTGTGGAGTGGGTAAGACTGTTTTTAGTGGCAGGCTAACTATGGCCATTGACATGCGCTAGCCTAGCACCAGTGACCTCTGCAAATACAAGGACTGGATGGAATATTTAAAAAAGTGTCTCCACACATCTCCAGCACTCCAGAAATGAGGTCCTATGTCCAAAATTCCGGACTGTCCCTTTAAGATGTGTTATAACGCTGTTACCTGATCAAAAACAGATCTGTAGTTGTGTTTTGTTTCATTTACACATGGTTTATTAGTCTGTCTACATCTCCAAAGCTCAAAATGCTCTGTTCCACCTTGTAATGTCATGACGCAGTAGTTTTCAAGTCAACAGCTACATTTTACCTTTTATTCAATGGAGATTGGCAATTCTGCAGCTGAAATCATCCAAATGATTTTAGCAAAGGTGTGTGGAGTTTAAAAACACAGTGGAGCACGTCCTGTCTCACCATATGACATCACAAGGTGGAACAGAGTGTTTTCCATTTGCAGGGTTTGTGTGTTAAACATGTGTGAATGAAACAAAACAGAACTCCAGGTATGACTACTACTACTACTGAAGTAAAGATAAAAAGTAGCTGTTCACTTGACAACTACTGTGTCATGATGTCACAAGGTGGAACAGAGCATTTTGAGCTTTGAGTATTTGAGCTTTTAGACAGACTTATAATAAAGGGTTTCTCAAACGTGTGAATGAAACAAAACACAACTTCAGGTATGTTTTTGAGGAGGTAACAACATTTTAACTTGGCATAGAGCTCACAAGAATCCATTTTGCTTAATACATCACCTTTAACGTTCAAGTGAGTTAGTTCTGTTTTTTCATGTTTTTCAGACAGTAAAAATCAGGTAATCTACAGCACTTTTAAGTCGTGTAAGTGATCTATAGCAGTTCTCTTCTGTGGTCCAGCCCCTCTGCTCGCGGGTTTATGGTCCACTGCAGCCTCTGATATTTTCATCAAGACATTCTCACAGAGCTGCAGCCTCACTCTTCTCTGTCCGTGTGGGGATCCCAGAGGAGCGGCGCTCGCAGAAATACTCCCATCAGCCCCTCCAACAACAGTTCTACCTATACCGCATCTCTTGGCTTTGTAACAGGATTCAAACTGTGCTATTCATTTCAATTTATTTTTAGAATTTGAACTGAATCGAGATCCGTATCATCCGTGATCAGTGTTGGTCTTTGAATTGCATGGTGTTTGGGGCAGAATTCATCACACTTTGGAGGTTAGACATATTACTGGTTTTGTGTTAAAAGGCAATGAAGAAAAGTTAGTTTTTTTAAACGTGCTGTACCTGATTTTTCTGAGCATGAAAAACAGAAGTAGTAGTAATTTTTCACTTACTTAAACATGCCAAACGTTGGATGCTTGAAACTTGTTGATGTGCAGTGAATTTTGCCTAAAGTTCAGATGTTTTAAACTCTGGCAGGTGTCGACTAACCTGATTCATCAGCTGGTTTCACTTTGAGGAAACCATCTGACAGCATTCATTCACTCGACGGTAGGTGGGTACTTTCTTTTTTTTAAATTTAACCAGTCTCTGCTATTTGGTTGAGACGTTTGTAATCCCGTAGGAAGAAGGGCAACAACATCTTTCCTCTTGATAAAATTCACCAAACATTCTCTTTGTTCCGGCTTTAAATCCTCGATCACGGGAATCGTTGCCAACACAGAACGTATGGCTTAGTTTGCATCTATCTCGACCGCTTTGTTTACTGTTGTGCTGTGCCACAAAAGGGACTCAGTCAGGCGCTTGAGTTTGTCGTCATGGCTTCACAAATGTTCGCTGAATGGCGGGTGCATGGTCTACAACTTCTTGGGTTCTTGCAAATCATCTATTGTATTCCAATTCCTGACCTAGTTGCTGGAGAGAAATGAAATTCAGTGGAGGCACTAGGTTGTGCCAGCCTGGCTAGGCATCGACGCTCAAAACGCTGGACTCGCCACACTTTACACGTAAACCCAACATCTCTAAATGCAGCATTATGCATTCAGAACATCCTAATTACTCACCACAATGAATTTATAATCTCTTTTCATAACTCTCAGACACTAGTGCTGACTCTTGCCATGGTGGTAAAGCTAACTAACATGCTAATTCACACTTCCTGATTATCAGACAATAAAATGTTTTTTAATTGGATGCAGCCAGCACAGAGTAGGCTTATTTTGACCTTAAGAGCTGGCTATACAATATATCTGTAGTGGGGCAAGACAAGTTGTGCTCAGATACATGGGAAAAAAGATCTATTACAGGTCCGTTAAGTTAAAATTAATATTGGGAGCAATTCATTTATATATTTTTATTAAAACAACTTGATTGATACATACAGTATGTGGTAAAAAATAAATAAAAATCATTGAACTGACCAAAAAATTTACTTTCAAAAGCCTGTTACTGTTGACAAAATGTATTTTCAATGGAGGACTTAGGACAACAGCGCTTCACGTGACGTATAGTTTTGCATGCAAACACTGGTTTAAATCCTGCTCCAACCAGTGTATAGTATTAATGCGTCCTTGGGCAAGACGTTTCTCTTAAGAGAGATTTGCTGCCACCGTTAAAAGTTGCTCAAATGGAATGATGCCCAATGTCACAAAATACCAAAATTGGCTCAGTAACCAATTACAAATGTCTTTAAAAAACAGTACATGGCAACATTTCGCCTCATAAATGCACTTTATTTTGTAACTTTTATTCTTACAAAAACATGTCTATTTCACTTTCAGATTAAGTAGAACAAAGTCTTGTGTGAGTATCTTTCAACAGTCCCACTGAGTACAAATTTCATTGCCCTTTCAGCTCTCACTTCCAGCAAGCCTGACTTCTCTCTTATCCCCAGAACAGAGAAATCTCATTCAAACTTGACCTTTTAGCCCAGAACTCACTGTGCAGCTCTGTGGCTCCAACTTAAAAAAAAATAAAATCTTAACTATTCAGAACAAGACTCATGTCAAGTCTAAACAAAGCATTTTGAAAAGACTCTGGTGTGTAATGCATGTTAAAATATTTAATTTAGTAACAAGTAACTTTGAACGATAGAGCTCCCCCTGCAGTTCCCTTATGAGAATACACTGTCAGGAAACATCTCTTTTCCTTTTTTATTGAAATAAGGCAGAATAATTACATACAAAAACATATAACATTGTCAAATATTTAAAAAGCCTATATTATGCTATTTTCTGATCTATACACTAATGTTGTTTCCTCGTCACAAACATACCTGGAGTTGTTTTAAAGATGCAAAAAACCCAAGGCACTCACTGGTTAAAATAAAATGCCATTATTAATTTACGGCATGTCTTAATGCACAATTTACAAAGTCCCGACATGTATGTCCTCCAGACTGCCTTGGCTTTTTTGCATCTTTAAACTGACTTCCCTTCCCCAAAGAGCACCACTGAGTTCTATGTACTGTGTATTATCTTCTGGAGGTCCAGGAAGCGCTCCTTTTGAAACATCTTTTTTATACCTGGAGTTGTGTTTTGTTTCATTCACACATGTTTAACACCCTGCATATTTAGGCTGAGTTCTTCTCTCCTCCGTACACCTTCATATGGAATCATTTGCATGATTTTAGCCCTGGAATTGCCTAAATTATTACTGAATTTAAGGTAAAATGTAGCTGTTTACTTGAAAACTCCAGCTTCATGACATCACGAGGTGGAACTGAGCATTTTGAGCTTTGGAGATGTATACAGACTAATAATAAAAGGTTACTCAAGCATGTGTGAATGAAAAAAACACAACTTCAGGTCTGTTTTGATAAAACAACAACAATATAACATGGCTTAAAGCTCACAAGAATCCATTTTGTGTAATATAGGACCTTTAACTCCTCACCTTTCACTAACCTAGATATGTATAACAGAGCCTTTATGTTGCTGTAAAAGCCTAGTCATTAAATTTCATATTGTCTATTGGGAGGAGAGAGGTCAGATACACTAGCGCTCATAAATGTGCATCATTACCATTGTAGGGTCCTGTGAGAATCTAGTGTCCACTGTTTTCAAAGTGTCCTTGAATATGGCTCAGACTGAACCCCTCTGGACCCCCAGTCTCAGCCTGTGCAGTCAACCCTTATAGTAACTACACAGTGTGCACACTCCACTGGTTCTGGATGTCACAGGAGCTAATGGGAGTTATTCTTTTGTTTGCTCGTACAGATACTGCTTTAATGTTTGTGAATTGTGTTGTTTCTTATGAATCTGATCAGATCTATAGCTTTCAAAGTAGTTAATGTCAAGCTATAATTTAGTAGTCACTGTATATAACGCCAACAATGATAAAACAGTATGCATGCATGGGAGCTATAAGATTCAAAGTCAATGAGTAAGCACCCTACAATTTCAGATCTTGGAGTCATCATTATTAATTAAAGGTCCAATATGAGGAAATATTGTTTTTGTTTACATCTGGCTTTTCTGCACATGCACAGTGGGTGGTAGGCAAAAAGTCAGTGGGGCCTCTCGTTTGCGTTGACAGTCATGTTGCGTATGTCTGTCATGAGAGAACTCGTCTTATTTTGAAGTAGGTTTTGCATTTACCGTATTTTCCGGGCTATTAGGCACTCTGGATTATAAGATGCACTGTCATTGAATGGTCTATTTTCGAACTTTTTTCACAATTAAACCGCACCAGACTTTAAACAAAACACAACAGTTGGATGGGTCAGTGGGACTTTGTTTGGCGCGTTCACGGTGACTCTGGGCTTTGTTCAGTTGTGGCGTGTAGGCAGGGTGCTGTCTGGAACCGCTGGTTTGTTGGCGTGTTTGCAGTGACTCAGTTGTTCAGTTGTGGCTAGAAGTGGCACATTGCACTCACTTTTTCGGTTCGTTCCTCCGTTCCGTTCCTCGTCCGCGTGAAGTGATGTGTGTGGCTGTGGGTGTTTTTCGCTGCGCGGTCGCTGTCTGCTCCGTGCGTGTTTGCGTGCGCTGTGGGTGGTGCGGCTTTATGGTTTACTGAAGTCGTGCTGGGACACCCGAGTGGATTCGTGTATAAGGCGCTCTGGATTGCGGGGTGCACAGTTGATTTTGATGGGGTTGGAGGCTTAAGAGCGCGCCCTATAGTGCAGAAAATATAGCAATTGTGTTCACATGACTTCATCATCTTACTCTAAGTCACTGAATGTTGAGGATCAGAAACGTTACTTTGAAAAGTTAAAACTCGCCGATAACTGTTGGCAATGTTGATGTTGTTCTGTTGTATGACAATTGTTGATGTTGTACACCGATAACTGTTGACAATGTTGACGATGTTGTTGACTGTTGATATGGATGCTTTCTGCCTACAAAAATGGTTGCTGCTCCGGACACGACGTCATCATATTTTCTCATATATTACACAAAATTGACTCTTGTGACCTTAAAGCCATGTTATAATGCTGGTACCTCAAGAAAAAACATAGCTGGAGTTGTGTTTTGTTTCATTCACACATGTTTGAGTAATCCTTTATTAGTTTGTCTACATCTCCAAAGCTCAAAATGCTCTGTTCCACCTTGTGATTTTATGTAGTTGTAGTTTTCAAACCAACAGTTCCTTTTATCTTTAGTTCAGTAGAGATTGGGAATTCCAGGGCTGAAATGATCCACATTATTCAAGTGAAGGTGTGTGGAGTTTAAAAAACGCAGTGGAGCACTTTCTGGATTATCATATTACATCAAAATGTAATGTGTTTTCGGTGCAGGATTTGTGTGTTAAATGTATGAACGGACACTGGTCCCTCATCCCGAAGGTTTGGAGGATCAATTCTCCCCCGGACCAAGTTAAGTTGTATCCTTAGGCAAGACACTTCATCCACATTGCCTAGAATGAATGATGATGTGCTGGTCTTCTGATCTGACAGTTGACGGTTCAAATCCTGCTCTCGACATAAACATCTGTATAGAGGTCAGATCCATTCCCATACGGGTTGACGGTTTAACGGTCAGCGCCATTAGATACATACTAGTGCCTTTGTGTCCTTGGGCAAAACCTTAACCTGCTTCATCTCTATTGTTTGTTTTTATTGTTATTGTTTTTCATACGCTGATGTATGAAAACACGGGAATGGGTGAGTGATTCCTTGATGTAAAGTGCTATGTAGATATAATCTCACAACCCCACAGCTATAGAAAATTATACAAGCTAACGTCCATTATCATCACAATAATTTTTATAAATCCATGCCCTATAGAGGTACCAATACCCCACTGTGAGAAGCACTATTTTAACTCAAACCAATGTTATTTACCCAAGGGACCTTTTAGCAAAATGAAACTATACTTAGCTTTGAAAAATTATGATTTTTATTTGACCCATTTCACATTTAATTCCAGTTGCCTCATTAATTACGTCCTTGAAACATCTCGAACAATTGTCTTCAAAAACCCAGCATGCATCTCTCCCAGTGTCCTTGAAGAGGTCATACGAGCCTCTGTAGTACTCTTAAGGCTCCACATGGGACTGTCCAAGATGTAAATGACCAGCCCACACACCAGGGGGAGCCGTGGGAGAGCTGGACACGCATTACCTATTGATCACCTGCCACCTTTGCTTCTCCTCGCGGCTCCGGCCATCTGTGCGAGCTCCGCCGTCTGGTTTGAAATGAAAACATGGGCCAGAGGGTACGTTATTCTTGTCTACAGTCCAGCAAAAAAAAAAAAAAAGGAAAGAAAAAACAGTAAGGAAATCTTTATTTATTGATGCTTAAAGGCGCTGCACCTTATTTTGTGTGTTAATGAGGGGCTATTGCAGTTCTATTATATATTATCTGTTAACACATAACATATTTAGGTCACCAGGCTACCTTTTATTGTTTTTAAATTGCTAAATTCACTGAAAACAACTTATTAATATGTTTCACTTGAGTTTTGGAAGCTCTTACTCTTACCCTGTTTCCTTTCGTTACGCAGTTGTGCACAGTTTTGCATCATGTTTTTTGTATTTTTATGGAGAATTATCATGTGGGAGTAAGGATGATGTAGGCTTGTGGGCTGAGCATTGGACAGAATCCCAGATAACCGCAAGGAGGGTTTGAATAGGGCCCATGAGAGATCACTATATTACCCAAACATTCATGGCTTTACACATAGACTGTATAAAAAAGTGGACTAAGCGTGTGTGATGTCACCCATAGTGTTCAGCGGGACTCAAATGAACGTTTACAAGAGTGAATTTGGAGCCAGGATCTATATTATGAACAGGATTTTCTTTGACGGATAAAACAGTGAAAATAAAAACACCAGGATCATGTAGAGCGGGTTAATCTTAAAACAAAAATGACGATGCTCACTGCAGCAGTTACACAGAGAGGGAAGACAATATTCCAATGTAAGTCAATGGAAGCCAGGGTCAGTAGTAACTAGTACCATATTTTCCGGGCTATTAGGTGTTCTGGATTATAAGACGCACTGTCATTAAATGGTCTATTTTCTAACTTTTTCACAAATAAACCACACTGGTCTTTAAACGAAACACAACAGTTGGATGGGTCAGTGGGACTTTGTGGCGTTCACGGTGACTCTGGGCTTTGTTCAGTTGTGGCGTGTAGGGAGGGTGCTGTTTGGGACCGCTGGACTGTTGCCGTGTTTGCAGTGGCTCAGTTGTTCAGTTGTGGCTAGAAGTGGCACATTGCACTCGCTTTTTTGGTTCATTCCTCCGTTCTGTTCCTCGTCCTTGTGGAGTTATGAGTGTGGCTGCGGGTGTTTTTCATCTGTGGGAGCTGGAATCGCACCGCCAAACAATGTTCTTTTATGTCTTTTATGTTTATGTATCTTTATCTTCATACGTTGTTTGCTGAATGAGCTCCCCCTGCAGGTGTAGTCTTGTGGGTGCAGTTTGGGTCAGATACATCATAATAATAACAGTTTTGTCTTTACGTCTTTAGCCCTGTGACCAGAACCAGGCAGCAGATCCAGAGGGAACAGGCTCTGCTCAAGTCCAAGTCCGAGTCCTGGTCCAGTCCACTTCCACCGAACCAGCAGCTAAGCAAGACCAAACCTCAGCCTAAAAAACAACCAGGACCAGCTACAACCAAGCACGATCCAGGGTCCAGACCAGAAACCAGACCAAAGACCAAATCAGAAACCAATGGAAATCTGACAATGGCCGAACTCTAAAAACCTGAGGAAGAAAATTAAGTAACGTTGGTTTGGAGAAACAGGAAGTAGAATTTCTGTCCTGCCCTGTGCAGCGAAGAGTTTTGCTGTCACTGTAAACCTTACAACAACTAGCATGTTAACAGTGCACTTCCTGATGATCTGAAAACGCTTTATAGTGAGATGCTGACACCACATAACAGACTTGTTTTGACCTCTAGAGCTGCTTATACAATACATCTGTACCGGGGCAAGGCACGTTTTGCTCAAATACATAGAAATAAATGGGGCACAGGGCCTTTAAAGGTGAACGGCTGCCTTCGGGGGAGACATATCAAACAATGTTACTTCAAAGTGCGCTGCGTTTCATCGTAATCTTGTGTTGATTCAGTGGAGCGTGTCTTGATGTCTGGCACATTGTATTTTTTTTTTTTTTTTTACTTCTCTAAATTATACTTTTCAGCAAAATATATCACAAACAAGTCAGGAGTCAGTGTAATTTCACATTTGAAAGGCTCTCTGTTGACAGATGAGGATAAAAGGATGAGAGAAAAGAACAAACAAGTGGAGAAGCTGCAGGGGTTCGGCTTTAAATATTGTTCTATTATGAGGAACAGACCTGATGCTAATACTGTTCTATATGGCAAATGAGACACGCTGACAACCTGAAGCATGATATATCGCTACAGAGAAATACCCCAATAAACAATACTACTGAAAATACCTTATGCCACTCCTACAAAGCAAGATAATAACAGTAACCCAATTTCAAAATAGACTGTGTCATTAAAAAGTAGGGATGCACGATGCTTGGTATGGGATATCGGCGCAAATACTGAAAAATATGCTGGATCAGGTATCGGTTCCCTGATATTGGTTCAGTGGAGATTCTAGTTGGACCTTTAATTGGACATAATATGATGATGTTTGAAACTGTTCAGTAGTGATTTGAAGGATAAATAAAAGTTACATAACACTATTGGAGCTCTTGTGTAAAAAGTGAACAGGGTTTTAAGGAAATAACTGTCATTTTTTGTCCCTACACTGGTATCGGCTGATATTGGGTATCGGCAGATAATTAAAGTAAGAGTATCGATATCGGTATCAGAACTGAAAATAAAAGTCTGAGCTGCTAACCCTAAACAGTAAATGGCAGAATGAACTGATAATTAGCCATAGAACATATTTATTCTACTGTTTACAGCTCAATTCTCCAAAAAACAAAACTCTCCCCACTTTTGCAAAGAAATAGTACACATGATAAATACAGAGTCCAAAAATATATTCTTCCAGCTTTCATATATTAAACGATAAGTCCATATAGTGATTATCGTGACAGGCCTAAATAAGATCTCTACAGAATATGACTTATATCATGTTTGTACTTATTGTTTTAAAGCTGCACTATGAACTTCTCTGGTGGAGGGTCTGCCACTTGCTCGTCTCCATGGAAATGTTATTGCTTTACCTAGAATGTTCCATGGTTTGGCATTGAACTCCACCTTGTATTTATTCAAATATGTGTGTTTTTGATGATTGAAAATAGTTAGAAAAACATGCTTTCATACTGTGAGCAGGGTCGCCTCTCCACAGATCTGACCAATCGTTGGAGTCACCTGTAAGTCTCCATGGCAATAATAAAGTGTAATGCCATACTGTTGAGCAGTATGACATTCATCTCAGACATCTCCATGGAGACAAGAAGGGAGCAGACCTTATGCTGGAAAAGTTACATCTTTAAATGCATATTTCTGGGTATTATTAAACTCTAACACACAGATAACACAATGTTGAACTAAAACAACTTAATTAAGAAATGAGTCACTGACTTTTCCAAGCCCAAAGAACTTGGGGCCTCCCTCTTAACAGTACAATTTCACTGCACATTTTCAATGACTTGTTTTTATAGTTGAAAATTGGCTACGTGACATTTCTTAAGAAGTATTTCGTATTCAACTAGTGCTGGGCAATATGTTGATAAAGACTGAACAGTGACCTTATTCATGTGACAACGCAATTTTGGTTTAATCACCATAGTTACAAACTTCCTCTTGAGGCTACGTTTACACATAGCCGGGTATGTTGAGAAACAAATATTTCCTTCCCCCCGTTCTCCAAAATAACATTGTGCACACAGCATTGTTTTCAAAAAAAAGTTTTTGTTTACATCAACCCGCATAAATACACCATCGAGCGCCATCATAACTATACCAAGCCTCTGGATGGCACCTGTGTTATATTCAAACCTGTAGCATTTATTTCATTACAGTTGTAAGTATTACTCAAAAATACCTTGAAAAACATGCATTACTGAGAGGGCTCGCCTCTCCACAGATCTGTTAAAGAAGTGGCAAAATCACTGACCTCCGAGCCTCATTCTGGTCTGGTCATGGATATGATCCATCAGCTGTGTGTGCAAATGCAAACGCATGAAAAGTGTTTGTTCCAGAAGAAATGCGACTACTGCTCTGAATACTCCATCATCATCATCAGAGCAAAAGGGAAACATTGGTCACACTTTTGTCATGTCAGCTCCTAAAACTCAGTTTTATTTCACTGTACACGCAAATGCCAAACCATAGTTTTCCAGAATCTCCACTCTAGCCGGAATTTTTAGAAAGATTCCTTTTCAAAGACCATTTGTGTGTAAAAGATGTGTACAAATGAAGGGAAATGTCTCCGTTTTTAAAAATACCCGTGTACATGTAAATAGGACCTGAATGTAGCTCTATGCTCCCACGACTCGTCCTTTTGGTCAGCCTCAGCATTGCACTGAGTGAGTGACAGGTGGATTTAATTGTAATGTGTGAACTGTCAGAAGAAGCAGATGACTGAGTTACTTATTCAAAGCAATACAAAGATAATATACATGACTTGTGGTAAAATTGTGATCTGACTGATAATTTGTTGCCATATCGCCCCCCCTTACAAGTAAGCAGAGAGAAGTAAGTGGAGATGGGGGGGTAGATAAAAGCAAATTTTTTTATGTGCACATAAGTCTCAAATGCAGGACAATACAAAACATGCTTGATTCAGTTAAAAACTACGAAACTAACACCTCAAGAAAAGTTGACGTTTTCCCCTCTTTGAATACAGCCTGCTTCACCACGCCCTGCAAAGTCATAACACGCACATAAAGTAGTTGTTTCCCCTTAAACGCTTAAACACACAAATAACTAGACCAGCCAGCCGCTTTCACATTCAGAGCAAAGAAACTAATGATTCCTGGAGGTACATCTGTGATCGTGGCACTTCAAGTCCTGTGGAGAAAGCCCCTTCAGCAGAGAATATCGAGATGACTGTTCAGAAAGCCGCAAATGCACAACATGCTTAAAAATATGAGCCCAACTTCTCAAACCACAACCAACTTCCTCCATCTACACTAAAACCTATCACTGTTGGCAACTGCTCATAAATACTCTTTTGTGGTGGAAAAAACAGAAGCAGACTGTGCACAGACTTGTGTTACAAGCTTGTTTTTTTGCATCCTGAGGCAAATGAAATGACTCTGTCAGAAATGAAAACCTTTATGTTCAAATTAGTTGAATTTTTGTCCAGGTTCAATCAGAAACTGAACAGCGGAGGCAAATGTTTGTCTGTATAACTAACATTTGAGTGGACCCTACTAAAAAAAACTAGAGAATTCTTGACATCATGTCATTAAAGCTGTAGGGTCCCCACAATACTTTCATTTATAAAATACAAGTCTGGCAATACAAAGGACAAGGGCAGTATAGAGTGGAATTGTATAATCTTTAAACATTTTTTAAACATCATTTTAAAAAGGGTTTCTTTTATGGTAAAACATGTGCAAAATACAATATAAAGTGCTGTAGTAGTTTTTTAGTGTGTAAACTGCTTAAGTGTATGGGATTAAGGTGCTTTTAAAGTGCAAGGTGCTAGCGGCCTACAAGGTCTAAAGTGTCTTGTGCTACTCCTGACCCTACAGCAGGCTAACCCGCAGTTCATCAGCTACAGTGACAAAAGGGAATTTGAGGTTAGAATTTGAGAGCAAAATTACTAGCAGCAGCAGCATCTATCTAGCACTCAAAACTCTTGCCCTGCATGGGGCTTGGGATGCGATCGGACAACAACTTTAATACAGTTATTGTAAAAACACATGAGAACAGGCTTTAACAGCAGTAACAACCACCAGACAACATCACAACTGCTACCTGCAGAACTCCCCGACAACACTGAGGCATGTGCACCATTTTCTAGTTTCTAATCAGTGATGTGGGGAGCTCCACACATGGCGTCCTGTTCGCGGACGCATTGCAGTGGGAAATTATAACACTGGTGACCACCTGGTTACACCTGGAGCGGGCACACCCCTGGCACTGCCTGTAAAGCACATGTGCTTTCTTTCTGCCAGTGACTGTTTAATCTCCACACTGTCATTGGTGGCGGTGTTGGAACAGTCGTCTAGTTCCATAGATAGAAGCAGGAGCAGACCCTGCTTCAGGCCAAATAATTGTCACATTTGTGGAGATACAAGCCTGCTCACAGTAAGGATGTGTGTTTTTCATGTAATTTCCATGTAATAAACACAACCAAAATAGAAAAAAAGTATATTTTGGCTAAACAATTACATACTGTGCCTTTAAATGTGCATTAGATGTGTCTGGAATGTTCCACATTGCATTCAACATAATTATCTCCACAGAGACAAGCGTTCAATGCCACCAGAACAAGTTACAGGTCAGATCTGTGGCAAGATAAGACTCCTTCACTGTAAGAATGTATGTTTTTCAACTCATTGAACAGATACATTTCATTTCCTGTGTGGCACATTCCAGGCACATTATCTCCATGGACATGAGTTGATGAGTCCTTACCAGAAAAGTTACATAGTGCACCTTTAAGAAGTAATCTTCAGGGAGCAGGTAACCATTCTGCCCCACTGCTGAGACCAAGCATCACTACATTGCACTATGACTCTACCCTAATCCAGGAGTCATATAAAAGTCCTCTTTTAGGTCGGCTAACTCATGTAGGAAAAGTTTGTATCAAACACTTTAGCGTTTGGTCCGATTCCACGTCTTTGACAAAGCAGGAGACGAGCGTAAACACAGCTAACAAAAGATGTTGTGATAAATTGCCTTCTCCCTTTTTCCGGATCCTTTATGTCGAAGCACTTATCGGAGCCATAGACGAGACTTCACTTACTTTTGTGTAAAAAGTTCATTTGAGGACATCTGACATAGAATACATCAGAGAATATGGACTGTTCCATTTGTCCCATATGTCCTCCTGGAGACCTAGAAAACCTGTTCTAAGTAAGTATTCTCCAGGACACGGGGACAGCTTTAGTTACACCTGACATTCACAAACTTTTAAAAGTGAGTTTCAGCTCTGAAGATTTGGCATTACAACAAAAACAAAATTATGCAACACTGACTTTTTTGAGCGTATGAGCATGTTATAATGTGTCCTTATAAATTTCCTGCTTGATTATGCAATATTTGACATTTTAATTAATACATCTTTTCCTATAATTACTAGAGCTAACACAATAATAAGAAAAAGGTGAAAACATTGGGCTTTTTCTACCAAGGAAAACAGAAAATGGCCAGCATTAAATCTTTAGAGTTCATACCACGATTGCACCATGACCAAAGTTTAAAGCAAGTCTGCACAGGACATCAAGTGTAACGTGGAAGGGGCCTAAAGGGCCTATATAAGGCTATTTTCTGATCTATGTTATGATGTTGTTTCCTGGAAAAGGGCACACAGTGGAGTACTGAAAAAAATATCGGTGTGAAATCTCAATCGATAAGATATCTGGGGAAATCCTTCAATATCACTGATATTACCTAGATTCACCTAATAACTCATTGTTCATCCAATCAAACATTCTAAAGTTCTGTGATTTGGTCGACTTGTACATGGCTATGTACAAATTAGAATAATAGTTGATTTTTTTTTTATTATGAAGTAAATGTAGTATGTAGCAAAATGTTGTATTAATGTCATATTAATTCTGAGATGAATGTCCATTAACATGCTGTAGGTGGAGATAAGGCTTGGCACAATAAGCTTTAGCTTCTGCCTTCATCTGGTCATTTACTTAGTATTTGATTTGATTGTTTTACATACTGAATATGTTTTATTTATGACATCAGACTGAATATAATGTATGTAGACTGTAATGAGTTAACCAGTGACCAAATAAAAACACATGAACATAAAGACACATGATATTGTCGATAAACGATATTCCTTCCTACTTTTAACCAGGTCAAATTTAGTATCTAAAGACCAGATATTCATGCACGTGCTGTAGTTTGCTTTAAATGTCCTATATTATGCCATGGTTTATGCTTTAAACCATATTATAATGTTGTTACCTCCTCAAGAACATAGCAAGAGTTGTTTAAGTTTCATTCAATGAAGTTCTCCAAAGCTCAAACTGCTCTTTTCCACCTTGTCATGAAGTGGTGTCATGAAGTGGTAGTTTTCAAGTTAACAGCTCCTTTTACCATTTGTCCAGTAGAGACTAGCAATCCCAGGGCTGAAATTATCTAAATGATTATAATGAAATTGTATGGAGTTTAAAAACACATTGGAGCACCTCATGACATCACTAGATGGAACTTGGTTTAACATGTAAATGAAACAAAACAGGTATGCTTTTTACAGAGGAGACAACATTGCAACAGATCAGAAAACAGTGTAGTATGGGCCCTTTAAGTGTCCTGGCTCACCCCACGTGCTCCTGTGTGTTGTGCAGTCTCAGTATTTCGACACTGGGCCATAATGACACATATCTGAGATCACTGAATTGCCCAAGCTGCTGTTAAAAACCCTACTGTGTGTATTCCGGGAAAACACAGCCAGAGGCCATGTTGCTAAATGTATATAGTGTTAATGATATGATATGTGGTACTATGTTTGTCATCTTTCCATGGTCCTGTTTTCATATCCGTGTATATTGTTCCAGGCAAACATACTTGTTATAGATTTACAGTCACGTGTATCAGGTTATTACAGTATGTTGTTTCACAGTACTAGTGTTTAACTGGGTCACATAAATAATAGAACGTATTAATAAGGTAAAGTAAACAGACTAATTTAAAGCCGTTATGGCAAAAACTGTTAAAATTATACAGCACTGAAAAACATAGAAAAACATGTGCCTTTAATGTGAGTGGGCTTGCATTTCAACTAGAGAAGTATTTGGCCTGGAGGAGGGGCTCTGCCTGATTGTTTCCATGGAAATGTTGTTCCTTCCACAATAATATTCCACAGTTAACATAAAACGTAAATATCAATATTTGTTGACACCAATATTAAAGGTCCTATATTACATAAAAATAACTCTTGCGAGCTTTAAGTCATATTATAATCAATAACATACAATAACAAACATCAATGACATACTCAGGAGTGTTGTTTCATTCACATGTTTGAGTAATCCTTTATTATTAGTCTGTCTACAATCATTTCAAGTTAACAACTAACTTTCACTTTTGTTCAGTAGAGACTGAGGATTCCAGAGCTGAAATTATTGAAATGATTCTCTTTAAGGTGTATGGAGTTTAAAAACACAGTGGAGACAGTTGAATTCTTTAACCTGAACAAACAAATTCAACTTTCTTTTGCAACTAGTCTCATAAACTAGTTTCATATAATATTTTAAGATAAAATGTGAAACAGTAATCACAAATGTTCAAAATTATTCAAAAGGCATAAATGAAACAGAGTAATGGTCCATTAACATATATTGTATGCCATAGGTTATACTGATAGTGGTTATTCCATTAACCCAGAGCCCATGTAATTACAGCTCTTTCCCCAATAGCCACATACAAAACACTGCCCATGAGCAGAATTAACCCAATGCACATTTTCTATTGAGAAGATATTCTATTTACATGAGCCTAATGCATGGTATTGCTCATAGTGTAATAAACATTAGTTGATCTGTTGTCTGCCTCAGTACAGGTGTATTGTATTAGCAGATCTTTGAGGTCAAGATTAGTCAGTTGTTTACATCTCTGCATCTAATTAAAAAGCCTTTATTATCTGATAATTAAAACAGTGCACTGTTAGCATGTTGTTAGCGTTAACATGATGGCGAAACTCTGCTTTAAACTCTGAAAGTTGTGAAAAATACTCATCATTGCAAATTATTAGGATGCTCAGAATAAATAAGGAATAACTACAGACTGTATATATAAATGGACATAGCTAACCTGTTAGTCACCACATTCCAAATAGGAAGTGAGCATGGGGCCACTTCTGGCTCCATCAACTCTGGCTCCAGTCGACTTTACACTGAAAAATGGTCACCCCTCTCTCTGTAACTGCTACAGTGAGCTTCATCAGTGTTTGTGTTAACCTGCTCTACATGATCTGTGTTTTATTTCATTATATTGTCTGTAAATAAATTCCTATTCCTTATATATTCGCTCCTATAACTGCTAGCATCTCAGACTAAATGAGTGAAAATATGGATTTATATTTCAGATATACTGTTTGTACTACACTATAGATTTTAGCTTCATTTGACTGGAACTGAACACTCACTCCCTTAGGTCATTTCTTTATGCAGTCTCTGCTAATAACTCATAAACCATTTAAAATGAACTGGAAGTTTTGTTTTGTTTTTGATTATTTTTACATTTTTAAGACAGAAAAAATCAGGTACAGCCCTTTGCAAACCCATTTGTTCTGACACACAAAAGTGACTCCGAACAAAAACATTCAATAATATTCTACCCCGCGATTATTCATTATCTCCAGACTGCAAAAAGTGAATTGCACGGACCCTTAATGAACAGTGACACAATCCATTGGACACACATCTTTAGTAAGCACCACATTGCATTAGCCCCCGTCTCACTCAGAGATGCAGAGTTCCTAAAATATGAGTCTTGCTCCAAATGCCAGAGCAGCAGCCGGCCTGGGTCACGTGCCCTCATGTTAAGCACGCCTTTGGGACTAAAGCGTGACATTTTCCATTCGGGGCCGGTGCGTTGTTGCTTGTAAAATTGGTCGCCGTCGTGTACTTCAGAGCAGGGTTTGATGAGGACAATGCGCAGGCCAGAGGAGGTCCCCACGTGGCATTTGTGCGTCTGACCAAAAGATGAGCTGTCCTGTTAAATCTTATGTCACGCTGAAAGAGAAGGGTGGATTCCAAACTCGAGACTATATCTAGACTGTTTTTTAAAGGGCCAGTTTACACCATTTTTTGATCTGTTATAATGTTGATTCTTCATCAAAACCATACTCGGAGTTTCTTTTCCACCTGTCTTGTGGCAATACACTGTTTTTAAACTCCATACAACTTCACTAGAATCATTTTGTATTACTTAATTGTAGGCTAAATAAAAGAATATTGCCACACTGAGTTCTATAATAAGATGAATTTTTGCAATCCACGTACAACTGCGTGGAATTCGCTGACAGCAGCACATTTCAGTGACTAAACTTTAGTCACAGTCTGAAAGTTCATGTATTTCCCCTTGAACCAACTGATACATGGGTGAAGAAGTCATTATGTAGTTCCTGTTTAAAGGTGCACTGTGTAACATTTCTAGTGAAATGTCTGCCTCTTTATGTCTCCATGGAAACATTACTGCTTTGTCTAGAATGTTCCACAGTACTCATTAAACCTATTTACCACCAGGGAGACAACACTACACTACATTACAATTCTGATCTGTGGAGAGTCACCCCTATTCACAGAAAGAATTATTATATTTTTGAGCAATAGACACCCTTAATGAATAAATGATAGATGGATATGTTTAATGTCATAGTATGGAATGTTAACATCTCCATGGAGACAGGCAGGTAGTGGACCATCCACCAGAAAACTTGTGCTGTCTCTATCAAATCTTGTTGCTGCACTGATTTGTAACAGAATCTTTCATTAGACAGCCCTTTCAGGTTTATTGTCAACACATTTTTTAGCTATTCAGGGTTTCGGGCAATTGATTCCTTCCTGATTTGAAGGATTTTGTAAGGACCTATCCGCATTCAAAAGATATAATGGTTTTAATTGCATTATCGCTATAACAACGGACAACCATTACCATGCCAAATTCTTCAAATGAGGAAAGAATGCCTGAAACCCATGAAAAGACAGATTTTTTAGTGCCAAATGTGCATTTAATGTTAAAATGAAACCTCATCAAAAACAGACTTGGGCCCCATCCACACTAGTACGTATTTGAGTCATTTTTGTTACGGATGCAGTGTTTGTCCACACTAATCCAATTGAAAATGGCTTCAGAGAGGGAGCAAATTCATCTGAGTACGGATCTGATCCAGCACTGTGTGGATGCCTGAAAACGCTGATACACTGATACTCTGATGTAGGTCTATGCAACGCGAAGTAATTCACGGCCAAAACGCTAAGAGGCTAGGATATATGTCCTATATTTATATATACGGTCTATGTGTATGACCTGCAGACGTAAAATGTCTGAAAAGTTTAACATGAACCATCTCCAACACAACAGAAGCACAGAACAAACTCACCATTAGCTGACACCCCTCTGTCAAAGAAAGAACACATATATTCCACTGAGTCATGTCCTTTAGTCCAACAGAAGCTGAACCGCATCAGCACAATAGCGAGATGTTTTTTGAGCACTTAGTTTATGCAAATTAGCCATGCAGTTTTAATGGCGAGGAGAAAATTCAGTTTGTCGACTGGACAAAAGTTAGTTCTGAGAACTGAAGAACTGAACTTCAGAACTGAAGAAGCAGCTTGGATGAGTTGCGAAACGTCTTCAACCAAACTAACTTTAATCCAGTCAACAAACTGAATTTTCTCCTCTCCATGGATTCTACCTGGACGACTGAGGGATTCTTCACACATGCGATTTTAAGTTTCGTTTCTGTAAAATGCAAACAAATATGCTCAAAGCTGTGTGGATAGGGAAGGCTTGCAGACACAGAAATGACATGTCTAGACGCAGACCGTTTCCTATACGGTGATACGTGGATTTGTTTCGGTGTAAACATAGTCTTAGTGTTGTCTTTTGTTTCATTCACATGTTCGTGTAACTATTTATTATTAGTCTCTCTACATCTCCAAAGCTCAAAATGCTCTGTTCTACTTTGAAATGCCATGAAGTGGTAGTTTTTAATTTAACAGCTACATTTTATCTTGGAAAATCCAGGACTTGAATCATCTAAACGAGCTTCCAGAAGAATTCAGCCTAAATATGCAGGATTCGTGTGTTAAACGTGAATGAAACAAAACACAACTCCTGTTATGTTTTTGATGAGGAAACAACGTGATAACTTAGATCAGAAAATAGCCTAATATGGACCTTTTAAACTCCTCTCTAAGGAGAACTTTAGCAAACTTTATAATTGGGAGTTCCCATTTGTTATTCATTTGAGAATCAGATCTTGCTTCATGGCGCTTCCTGGTTCGGTGCATGGCTCATTATGTAGATTTGCCTAACCCTCCTCACCGAAGCCTGGGACCAGAGCCAAAGCACGCACCTGTGCTATGGCCCTGTTGTGAACATTTACCCTGTTACGTAAAGACCAGGAACACTCAAAGCTGTTGTAAAAAATATCACCTCATTGGACGCTTGGGACACAGTGGCACACAGCACCGTCATTTGAAGTTCCAGTGCATTAACAAAGTAGCATCATGGGTGCTTTCATATTATTATCTGATCTATGTTATAATGTTATTTCTTCATCACAAACATACCTGGAGTTGTGAGTTGTTTCATTCTCATATTTAACACACAAATCCTGCATATTTAGACTGAGTTCTTCTTTCAAACAGAAAAAGCTGTGTTCCAACTTGTGATGTCATGTGGTAATACAGATTTCAACCTTGGAACTGCGAGTCTCTACTGAACCAAAGGTGAAATGTAGCTGTTAATTTGAAAACTAACAAAGCTTCATGATGTAACTGAGTATGGAACTAGGGGCCCACAAAATGTACTTTATCCTCAATATTAAAGGTGTTAAGAGTGCAGGTGGTGGGAAGAGAGAGGCAGAGTCGGTTAATTTATTTTTACAGTAATGGACCTTTAATAATCTTAATTAAAATGGAGTCCAAAAATGGAGACAAAATAATCTCTGAATTACTCAATTATAGTACTGCAAACACTAACAGCTAAAGTTTCACATAACTAAAATAGAATGTGAACCCAAATAAAACAGCACTGGTTATCCACCTAAACAATAAATTACAATAAATAAACAAAACATCATAGACAGCAAGTTGCCCCTATATTAGTCGGTGGCTTGACAGCAAATGCTGAGGTTCTGCACCAGACTAGACAGCAGCAGGGCTCCTTACCAGCGCCAGCACGAGTAGTGGCAACAGTGGTATTTATCAGGTTGGTTAATAGCTCAATCCGACTCAAACTCACAGCACTTAAAGGGACAGTTTGGAATTTTGTTGTTTGTCAAAGTGTTGGAGACGTGTGGAGACACTTTTAAAATTGATTCCATCCAGTCCTTGTATTTGCAGAGGTCGCTGGTGCTACGCTAGTGCATGTCAATGGCCATAGTTAGCCTGCCAATAAAAACAGTCTTACTCACTCCACAAAACACCCGAGGCAAATCTATTATTCCACCAGACTGTCGATGTAAATGTCTGTGTCGATAGAATAATGTTTGAAATAAAACTAACCTTGCATCGCATGAATTGTCCCATGTTGAGGGACTATTTTCTCATATATAAGTCCACCCCTGCCAAGCTTTCTATAAGGAAGCACAACTTGCTGCTGCTGCTCAGACAGAAATCCTTCAAATGCAAGGTTGGTTTTATTTTTAAAATGATTCTATCAACACAGACATTTACATCGACAGTCTGGCATAATAACAGATTTGCTTTGTGCTGTTTTTAGTGTCAGGCTAACTATGGCCATTGACATGCGCTAGCCTAGCACCAGCGACCTCTGGAAATACAAGGACTGGATGGAATATTTTGAATATTGAATATTGAAATGAGGTCCAAAATGTCCAAAATTCCGAACTGTCCCTTTAAATAGTTTGAAATGTGGAAGTTGGCCCTGTGGTGTGAAAACCGAGTACACTACGGTAACTGGGGAGAGACAAATGCGACCTGCTACAATGACATCATGAGGTGGAACAGAGCATTTTGAGCTTTGGAGAAGACAGACTAAAAGACAAAGGATTACTCAAATGTGTAAATGAAACAAAATGCAACTCCAGGTATGTTTTTGAGGAGGTAACACACTCTAACATGACTTAAAGCTCACAAGAGTCCATTTTATGTACTATAGGACCTTTAAAAATGACATAGAATTGAGTTGGTGCTAGTGCCTGGAAGCTGTCCAGTCATTCTGCAAGTGTTCTGTGAAAAGCTCTTATTTATTGTCTTAGTTTTGATTATGAAGATGTTTGATTCTTACAAATAATCTTGTTTATCTAGTAGGGATTAAAGTTTGTTTGTGCAATAATGCATAGAAGCAAAGATAAACAGATTGTATTGTGAAATATACAGAGGATGTGAGCAAAAATCAATGGAAGTGTGGAACTGTGAGTCAGCTGTTTCGTGGTATAAGAAGAAGGCCCCTCCAGGCACTAGAAGGCATCTACATTTTTGATGATTTGTATTTTATTACAAAGATAAAATTGTCTCATACTGTCTTTAAACAATACACAAATACATTTTTTATTTTTTTTGCTTAAAGTTTATTTGTATTGTTTGTTGCATTTTTTGAAGGACTCTTTTGAAGGAATCTAAAAAGCAGAGACCTCAGACAAGTAAAAACAGAACCACTCAAAACCTCCAAATAACTGCTTTAAAACCAAGTAAACAAGTCAATAAAGTTATTTAAACACATTTTTCATTGTAATTGTAACTCATTGAAACCCAGCTCTGTAGACACACACTGCTAAACCGGCGGGAGAACTTGAAGGAAATCTGAAATGGGAGAGATAAAACGTCTGCAGAGATCAAAAAGGCTCACAGTTTAAAGGCGTATCATTAGACAGGCAAAAGTGAGTTGAATCAATGCTTTTGTCAAACAGCGGGCGATCGGTTGGATAAAAGGATTCCCTATTGGACCGGGCATATTCTCAAGGCTCTATCCAACTTGAAAGTCCACCCATTAGAATGCAAAATGACCCCGATCCGGAATACACCTCTTCTACATCTGAGCAGCACAGAACGCAGGCTTTAAATTTTAATGATGGCCTTCGGGAACTGCTAACACCGGGAAGAACTAGCCGCAACACCTTTGCTTTCTTCATGACATCACAAGGTGGAACAGAATGTTTTGAGCTTTGGAGATGTAGACGGAGTAAAAATAAAGCGTTACTAAAGCATGGATGTGTGTGAATGAAACAAAACACAATTCCAGGTCTGTTTTTGAGGAGGTAACAATATAACATGACTTAAAGCTGCACTTTTCTGGTGGAGGGTCCATCAAATGCTTTTCTCCATAGAAATGTTATTACTTTGTCTGGAATGTTTCACAGTACGACATTAAACCTTTCTATTTTCGTGGAGACCAAACCAGACTGAGTTACAGGTCAGATCTGTGGAGAGGCAACCCCGCTCACAGTAAGAATGTTGTTTTTCTAGGTATTTTTGAGCTTTAAACCCACTTGTGGCCATAGCGGTTTGTCAAAGCCTGATCCCGTCAAATCTCAGAAGCTAAGCAGAGCTGGACCTGGTTAGTACTTGTATGGGAGACCACTGGGTAAATCTCAAAAAATGTCGTTGTGTCCTTGGGCAAGGCACTTCACCCACATTGCCTAGTATGAAAGTGGTGTGTGCGTGAGTGATGGTGGTGGTGGTCGGAGGGGCCAATGGTGCAGATTGACAGCCGCATTACCCTAACTCTAACCCAGGGGAGCTGTGGCTTACCACCACAGAGTGTGGAGTGAATGAATTATGCTCTGTATAAATCAATGTGCTATATAAATCAAAACTTACTTACTTACCTGTAACTGAATAAATGTAAGGTAGAGCTACTTACTTATGTCATACTGTGGCACATTCCAGGCAGAGCAATCACATATCCATAGAAAGAATCAGGTGATGGACCCCCAACCAAAAAGTTACACACATGGAGTTAATATGATCATCTGAGATTTAGGAGCTGGACCACACCTCAACCTTCTCTCCAGCCAACCATATCTTATCTCCTTCAATAACCCAAAAGCCCTATTATACGAGAACACCGTCTGTCAGCTCCCACTCCATGTCTCTGTTTCTGGTCCATCCTTCAGCCTGAAGACAACATCTTTAAGGAGGGGGGGGTTCCAAATCTGAGGTGACTATTTTGGTTTGGAGATTGGAGCCCCGACCCTGAGTCTCCCCCCAAGCCATCACATCTATCCACCGTCAATAAATATCTTCTTGTATTCCATTGTGCCGTGGTCCTTGCTTGAGAATGCACCTTTAATGCTCACAAGCTCATTTTGTGTAATATAGGACCTTTAAAAAATTATAGAGAATTGTGCTTGTGCTAGTTGCCCAAAAGATGTCCATTCATTATGCAACTGTCTCTCTCTCATTTATTGACTTAGTTTTGATTATGAAAATGTTTGATTCTTATAAACAGGCCCGGTGACAGAAACGTGGGGGCCAGGGGCAATAACTGTGGGCTCGGTTTAATATAAAGTAATAAGGAGAGGGTCTAATTCGGGGCCCCGGGACAACAGACCCCTTTGACCCCCCCATCAACTCCCCTGCTCTACAAATCTCTATCCAACTTTAAAGTCTCGCCATTAGAATGCAAAATGACCCGAATCTAGAATACACCTCTTCTACATCTGAGCAGAACAAAACCCAGGTTTTAAATTTTAATGACGGCCTCCGGGAACCGCTAGCTAACGCCGGGAAGAGCTAGCCGCGACCTCACGCTAACACCTTTCGCTAAAATTAGTACGTCTAATGTCGGTAATTACTCTTCTTCATCTCCTCTCCTGAAGGAAATTACAGAAAGGTGGACAGTGAACGCGCTCTTTGATTCAATATTTTAATTAAAGTTGAGGCAGATGAGGTTTTGGTGCAGGGAAGATGCCACAGGATGGTTGTTATAGCGATGATGTTTCTAGGTAACGGTTAGCGCACACACAGAAGAGATGGTTAGCGTTAGCATTTGGCAAGTAGATTTCTGATTAGCATCCCAGACTGTGTGGCGTGTTCTCTTGGGGTTTACAAATTGTGAAAACATGGAGTAAAGTAATCTGTCTCCAAGCTGTAAACTTAAAAAACTGGACTATATAAAGGTTTAAGACATAATTTAAATTAACTGGTCGTCCATGTAAAAGCGAGATACAGTGTCTCATTTGTTAGTCCACATTGGCCACGTTTACATGATGTGATGATTTTTTAATTCCAAATTAATTGTGTGGAATTAAAATATTCTTCTTCGAGTTTATATGGAAAAAATTATTCTGAATTGAGGTTTACATGGAAAATGCTCAACGTCTGGAGGGTGGGAAGGGTTCTGATTGGACAGGGATATGAATGTATTTACGTCTACCAGAATAAAATACACGTTTCAGATGCTACCGGCTTTTTTGTCATCTCGATTTTTCGTCACCCCACAGACACAAACATGATCCATACTTTTTCCACAGTGGTGGGCCATCAGGGCCTGCGAGGCCTTCTCTGCTGGCCTAAATATTTGAATCACAGACTGATGTTAATTATATTATTATTAAATAATTCCAAATGGTTTGTCCGCTTCCTTTCATAGCGTTTCCGATGGCTGTGCTGCTTCCAGACTTGGATTTTCATATTAAAGCATTTTGACCTATTTACAGCCATCATTTGTTGCCAGTCAGAGTCAAAGAAGTGTGCCTGAGGCCTTCACAATCCACAATCTCATCCTTCACAATCTTTACGTCTGTCAGCTGAGGAAGAGAAGAGTGTCGGAGAAGGGAGGAAGAAGACAAACTGAGTCAACGGCTGCTCTACCTCAGCCCACTCCTGCATCCCGCTCGCAAATCCAAAGAGCAGTAGATGACTGCCCGAAGCCAGGACTGGTGGAGCCGGATCATCTGGATCGAGTCAGAAGGGTGACCCAAGCATGCGCTGAATGACCAGAATTATTTTTAAGCAGACTAAATGTTTACATGATCGATAAAATAGAATAAACAACCCACTTCATTTTCTACCACCCATAATCATTTTCATTACGAATTACATGGTCTTTTCAAAGCGGAATTAATTTTTATTCGCAATAAAATTATTCAGAATTAAAGCTCTCATGTAAACATGGCAAATATGCAAGTATATTTTTCAGTGCATTTGTCCTGTTGTAGAAATAATTCAAGTAGTCCTAGATCGCAAAGAGAGATAATAGACTGTGAATGTCTGACCCCAGAGAAGTTTACCACAGTCAGTATTGAAACATCGTGGTGTTCTGTATTCAAGTCTGTTCATGCTTCAATTGTAGGGAGTATTATAGTCAGAAAATAAATAGGCCCTGTTGTGACTTCAGCGTGAGTTTACTCCAACAAACAGAAATTAAAACTAAACAGAATTTCTTTTCAAAATTTAAGAATCTGAAATGAAATAAAATCCAAGACCAAAAAACAGAACCACTCCAAAGCTCTGAATAACTGTTTTAAAGTCAAGTAAACAAGTCAATAAAGTTATTCAAACACATTGTAGGGAGTATTAGTATCAGGGAATAAAAAGAGCTTATCACAGAGAAATGGAGCAAATGTGCATGGAAAATTCCCTGTCATGCCCCAAGCTTTCATATTAAATGTTATTCAGACAGGTAGAAGAATTCCCTTGGAATTATCTGATTTATAAGGAATTATGTGGAGACAAACATCTTCAACCCCAAAGCGTTTCAGGACTTTAGTTTACAGTTACGCCACATGAAAAAACATAAAAAATAAAACAAGCATTAAAGGCACATTTTCAGTTTGATACAAGGCCTAACTTTGGATGAACTTACTACAGTAAAAAATAAAAAAAAACACAACCTGCTTCTCTCAGGTAAATGTCATTGTTGATTGGGGGTAATTGCTATGAATACATTTAATTCTATACTGTGGAACATTCCAGGTAAAGCATTAATATTTCCATGGAGACAAGCAGGTGTTCAACCGTTACCAGAAAAGTTACATACTAAACCTTATATAATCTGATCCCACCTGTGCTCACATCCAGTAAAATTGTAAATTTACACCCAACTCCAATGTCTGTTTCCATGGTAACATCCAACTGAGGCAGCAGCTGACAGAATGGGTCCTCATTGGTCATACAGTCTGGGTTTGGGTTTGTTTGTGGCCTTTGTATTCTGTCATGAATCACCCACAGACCCAGACAGAGCACCGGGAACAGGGACCGTCAGGATTTGGGAAGCTCACGCTCCGTTCTTCTGGGGAGGGTCAGTCTGAGCACTCTCCGAGACCAGGGGGAAATGGGGTCAAAGGTGAGGGTCCCATTGGGGCAGTGGTGAATAAATGTGCGGACAGGAGAAGCATGTGCCATTATATCTGCTGCCATTCTTCTTTTAGACACATGGAGGAGAAGTATCAGAGGCCACAGCAGGACTGAAAATCACATACTGTAGCATGCTCAGTACTATTTTACGTTTTGTTACTTCATTACATTCTACAGTGTCCATAGTTTAAAGACTCAATATTACACTTTTTTTCTGATTTGTGTTATAATGTTTCCTCATCCGACACATACCTCGAGTTATGTTTTGTTTTATTTACACATGTTCAACTCATATCAATACATTTGGAATATTTAGGCTGAGTTCTCCTCTCAAACTGAAAACACACTGTTCCACCTTGTGAAGTAATTTGGTAATACAGGAAGTGCTCCACTATGTTTTTAAACTCTATATACCTTCACTAGAATAATTTAGATCAGGGGTCACCAAACTTTTTTCTATGGGGGCCACATCATCGCTTCTGACTGTGATGGGGGCCGGGGTCGTGTTGGCCATATAACAGTACTGTATGACCCTGACGACACAGATTATATTCTCTGAAAACCACCACACTTTCTTTACATAACAGACAAACTGCACAGTCCTTACGTTAAACAAAAAAAATTATCGGTCGTCCACTGTTTGAAAACTCGGCACTCTCTGTCAAGTTTTCGTACTTCAACGCTCGCCATTTTGCTGTTCTTAACTGCACTACAGAACTCTGCATGTGCTGACTGTCACTGTTTGATCTCAAGCTTGTCAGGTATGTAAATACATCATATAATTATTTAAATATAAATACTTCATATAAATGTAATTTTTTATTGAAAAAAATTACAAAATACAAGATGCAGACCTGTTATTATTTGCCAAAAAGCAATTTAAAAAAATAGGTCATGACAATTTTTGAGGATTGCCTCATAGGGCCAGTTCAAGTGTTGGGGGGCAGAGGGAAAGAGGGGCATAGGGGCTGGGGGGCCGGTCATAAGGGCCTTCGTTTGATGTCCCCTGATTTATCGTTCCCACGTTTTAATTAACTCGTTCCCACTTTTTAACTAACTCGTTCCCACGAGCGCTTACTTTTGTGTAAATGTTGATAATTAAAATGGTGTATTTCATATTAACTTTGCTTGTGCAAAGACAGCCATGAGTTAGGTTTTATCTTTGATTGAACAATATCGAAATCAATTTCAAATATATCATATTGAATCATATCGAACTTGAAAGCTCACTATATTGAGATATGTATCGTATTTTGGTCTATGCATCAAGATATGTACCATATCGGCAACTTCTTAATGATACCCAGCCCTACCAAGCAATAACATCTCCATGGACACAAGCAGGTAGCGAACTCTCCACCAGAAAAAGCTGCACAGTGCACCTTTATCTTTTCCTTTGGCAGATTACTTTACACACTAATCACTATTTCTAATCATCTAAATTGTCTCAACAAACTCTCTCTGTGGTCTGAAACTTTTATAACAGTGTCTTCAGATACTGGAACAATTCAATGATTCCTCGGCACCTCACAGTCCTGAACGCACCCAGACGCCTGCTGCTAATCCCAGTCTTCAAACCCTGAGCATGAACCCATAAGCTCCCTCCTGTTTGTGAAGGAAGACGCGAAATAACAACATCATTTTCCCATTCCCACGCTGGGTTCTGCCTCTGCTAAGCCTCCTCTACGCCATGTGAAGAGTGATTCTGCTCCCAACGCTTACTCCCATCTATGCAATCAAAAAACACAGTGCTTTGAGAGATTAGCGTGCGCATTTGGCTGGTAGATTTACAGAGTGTGACCTGCACCCGGCTAACAGCAGTTTGAGGACAGCGATGTTGGAGAGGGTCTCGAAGCTAAAAGAGTCTAAATGGATATCTCCCCACCCAGTGCGGTTAATCAGGTCTGTAATGAACACATCTCTTTCCCCAGCATCGCCAACCAAAAGAAACATTGCTCTAGTTCTGTTTCAAAGTGTGCCACAGTCAAAAACAACTTCAGTTTGTTTCTAAGTGAAGTTTTTATTATAATTGGGACTTATGTGATGTGGACAATGTTAACCAGGTCAGCCAATATCTAAACTAGCTCTCTTCAGATTGAGATGTGAAGCGTCACAACAGTAGAACAAGCTGAAAAATCTAACTTTTGTTACATCCAGCTGAGAGAAAAGTACAGACATCTTCCCTATCCACAAATGCACAAAGCCCTTATTTTGTGTAAATGTTCCCACACAAAATAGTGCATATATTCACTAAAACAGGCTGAAGGATGCCTGTTGGCGTGGATTCAAACACAATGTAGAAGGGACATAGCCAGACTGTCCCCATCTAGTGCCTCCACTCAATTTAATTTCTCTCCAGCGACTAGGTCAGGAATCGGAATACACTAGAGGATTTGCAAGAACCCCGGAAGCTGTAGATTGTGCACTGGGCAATCAGCGAAGGACTGTGAAGCCCTGACGTCAAACTCAAGCACCTGTCTGGGTCCCTTTTGTGGTACAGCACAACAGTAAACAAAGAGGTCGAGATGGATTTAGACGAAGCCAGACATTCTGTGTTGGCAACGATTCCCGAGATCGAGGATTTAAAGCCAGAACAAAGAGAATTTGGTGAATTTTATCAATCGAAAAAGGCGTTATTGCCCTTCTTTCTACGGGATTTGGCGCATTACATATGTCACAACCAAATAGCAGCAATTGGTTAAATAAAAAAAGTACCTGCCAACCGTCGAGTGAACAAATCCTAATGCTGTGCGGTCAGAAGGTTTTCATGAAGTGAAATCAGCTGATGAATCAGACTAGAAGGGACTGACTGATCAAGATAAATATTTCAGAGCAGAGTGGAGTTTACTGTTACGGTAAAGCTAACAATAACTAGCATGCTATCAGTGCACTTCCTATTTCACTGAGAATAAAACGGTGGACAACAGACATTGGGCTAATATTCACCCTAATAGCTGCTTTTACAATCAGTCAGTCCTGGGGCATAGCAGATTTGACTTAATATTAAAATCTGTGTTTGTCTACTGATCCAGAGGTTGGTGGTTTGAATCCCTCTCTCAATATAAACGTCATTGGTAGGCCAGTCAGTGTCTGTGTACACTGATGTATGAATCTGTGTATGAATGGGTGAGTGGTTTCTTGATGTAAAGTACTCTGAGTGTCTTGAAGGTGGAAAAGTATTGCGTATTTTCATCATTTATAACTAACGTAAAGTACTGTGTATTGTAATATTCGGTGTGTACTGTTGTTTACTTGGCACAGTCCTTTGTCCCAAGTATTTGTGTAGTGATGAAAGCAGGTGCTCTCCTGCATTGACATCAGCCTCTTTCCTTCCTCTTTCTGAGAAAACAGAAAACAGTCTATACGTGTACAGTAAATGAGACAGAACACTGCTAACCATATCCTCACAGCGGGGTCCACAGCCTGCAGTGACAATCTAATATCTTCCCCGATGTAATAAGAAGGACATATTCAAAAGCACATTATTAGTAGTATGCACACAATATCATTTTTTTCCCCCCATTTTCTGAACACGTGTTTTAAATGGTTCAAATCTGCAGGTTTATGTTATGGTGAAATGTAATTATAATGTTTATTTTGGATTCTATCAGTGCTGTCGAGCCGTCCTCATTCTTCCTGGAAACTATAACATAAAGCATTAGCGAAATTGAAATTGAAAACTGTATTTACTGATAACAATGTGTGTATATTTTTAAGGGCCCATATCTGATCTATTTCAAACAAAAAAGAAGATGTCATGTGTTCACTTGAAAAAACAGTAAAATGACTTAAATTAAGAACATTTTACTTTATTTGAGTCAATTCAACTTGACAAGTAAAATTATCTACCAATGGAATAAGAGTGAATAAGCGTGTTTTTCTACATTCAAGCAACATTAGATTTTGTTTCTTAATTTAAGCGCAGAAAGTTGTTGTTTTTCTTATTTTAAGTGTAGCAAGATGTACTGTCATATTTTAAGTACAAAAAGTCTTATTCCACTGGCAGATCATTTTACTTTACTTGCTAAACTCTGACAAGACTGAAGTCATAGTGTTTGGTCCACAGAAACAAAGGGACAGTGTCAGCAGTCACCTCCAGTCTCTCGCTCTAAAACCTTCAAATCAGGCAAGAAATCTAGGGGTAATAATGGACTCAGACTTGAACTTTAACAGTCACATAAAATCAATAACATCTGCAGCCTTTTACCATCTAAAAAACATAGCAAAAATCAAAGGTTTACTGTCTAAAGCAGACTTGGAGAAACTTATCCATGCGTTTGTCTCCAGTAGGTTAGATACTGTAATGGTCTGCTCACTGGTCTCTCCAAACGAGCTGTGAGACGCTGCAGAACATCCAGAACGCTGCAGCTCGGGTCCTTACTCGAACTAGGAAGTACGAGCACATAAGTCCTGTGCTCAGGTCTCTGCACTGGCTCCTGTGCCTCAGAGAATAGACTTTAAAGCAGCTCTGCTTGTGTACAAGTCTCTCCATGGCCGAGCACCAAAGTCCATCTGTGACATGTTAGTGTCATATGAACCATCTCGCACTCTGAGGACCTCAGGGACCGGCCTCCTGCTGGTGCCCAGAGTCAGAACTAAACAAGGGGAGTCAGCGTTTCAGGTTCATGCAGCTAAAACCTGGAACAGTCTTCCTGAACATGTGAGACAGACTCTTCTGTGACGCTGTTTAAATCCAGGCTCAAAACATTTCTGTTTAACTGTGCATATAACTGAAAGGTTTTCATTCCGCACTCTTCTCTCCAATTTATGTCTCTCTTTTTTAAATTTTAATCTTCATGATTATTTATGTTTTGATTTGTTTTTATTATGATTTTAATGTATTTCTTATTCTGTAAAGCACTTTGAATTACTTTGTGTACGAATTGTGCTATACAAATAAACTTGCCTTGCCTTGCCTTGCCTACTTGTCACGTGAAATGTACTCAAATCATAATAAAACTTTGTTAATTCAAGTCATCTTAACTTGGCTAGATTTTGTTTTTTGCAGTGTTCATACAGGAAGTGCTCCACTGTGTTTTTAAATTGCATGCACCTTCGCTAGACTCATTTCGATAGTTTCAGTCCTGGAATTGCCAGTTTTTACTGAATGAAAGGCAAGTGGTATAGCTGACCACTTGGAAACTATCTCCACATGACATCACAAGTTGTAACAGAGCATTATGAGCTTTGCAGATGTTGACAGACTAACAATAAAAGATTACTCACACATGTGAATGAAACAAAACACAATTCCAGGTATGTTTTTGAGGAAGTAACAGCATTCTAAATTGGTTTAAAGTTCACAAGAATCAATTTTGTGTAATATTGGACCTATAAATAAGTATATATGGCAGTTGTTGTTGTTGTTTTTTTTTAATATACATATATATATCATGTCTTTGCTTGGTGGGATAGAACCGGTGGTAATTTTTTATCATAGTCATAGTGAGTGAAGTGTGAGCTCATAGTGAGTGAAGTGTGAGCTCATGGAAAAAGTTGAGAAGACAGGAAGTAGCACTGTGTTCTAAAACAGAATAGCGGCACTTATGTCATCATCACAGAAAATTCTATCCAAAATACAGAAACAATTTACACGCAAGCAAGACCTTAATATAACAGTTTCTCTATGTACTAGTATATCTATTTGTTACCAATGTCCAATGAGGAAATACATTTTATACAAAAAGAAAAACTAGACAATAATAAAGGCAAGATTTTGTTTTTAATTTTTTATTTTTTTGTAATATCTTAAATATAATAATTTTAACTGTGTTGGAGGCGGTCGTAGCTCCGTAGGTAGAGCGTTTTCCCACTCGATTGCAGCTCCCACAGATGCTGTCATTGTGTCCTTGGGCAAGACACTTAACCCGTGTGTGTGTGTGTGTGTGTTCTTTCAAAAAGACTGGGTGAGAAATATAAAAATACTTTCTTTAAATTATAGACTGCAACTCAGAAATCAGATCAGAGCCACTTAAAGATGCATTGCGTAACATTTCTGGTGGGTCTGTCAAATGCTTTTCTCCATGGAGATGTTATTGCTTTGTCTGAAGGACCAAGTTACAGGTCCGATCTGTGGAGAGACAACCCCGCTCACCGTCAGAATGCCTGCTTTTCTAGGTATTTTATAAAACCACCTGTGATTGAATATACATAAAGTAGATCTATAAAGTCATACTGTGGAATATTCCAGATAGAGCAATAGCATTTCCATAAAAATGACAAGGAGACAGACCCCCAACCAAAAAAATGACACAGTGCATTTCTAACTATTGCACATGGAAATTAAAAGCAGATATCAGTTATTGCAATAATTCTAGCTACATGATTAACAGGTCTCATGAAAGCAGCAGGTGCCACTGAGGTCCACCCACATAAAGTCTAGTTCTTACATTAAAGGGCAAATGGTATTTATTCTACAGTGTCTACTTCCTAAATGTGAGATCGATCGCACGCAGAGCACTGGTGCCCATATTGTAATAGACATGAACTAGCCTTTTGTGTATTATTATACTAAATAACTCAGTATGTAAAATGGGATGTTCCTAAATTTTATCTACTAGCACTAATTATGCAAAAAAAAGTTCATTTATTCACTTATTTTTATTTACTTACTAGCTAATTTTAAAGAGTCTGCACGCTATTTTCTGATCTATGTTAGAATATTGTTTCAGAGTTGTGTTTTGTTTCATTCACACATGTTTAACACAAACCCTGAGTTCTTCTCTCATACTGAAAATACTCTTCTCCACCTTGTGATGTCATGTGGTAATACAGGAACTGCTCCACTGTGTTTTTAATTAAACTTATATGTTTGTTTGTTTTTTCCCCCACAACTTTTAGAAGCTAGTCTGGAGTTTTGCCATCGAAGTAATGTTAGGAACAACTAGCATGCTAACAGCACATTTCCTGATTCCTTTAATTAGATGCAGACAGCACAAAGCAGACATATTTTGAGCTGCTTATACATTATAAGTGTAATGGGGCACTACAGCCACTTAAGATTTGGAATTATATACTTTTTTTTTGTTTTGGTTTTTCATTTGTTTTGCTTGTAACTATTACCATATTTTTCAGACTATAAGGCGCACTGGATTATAAGATGCAATATCAGTAATGTTGAATTCTCTCGTCTATTTTCATACATAAGGCGCACCGGATTATAAGTTCATTGAGCGAAACAAACGGACGACACTTGAGACTGATACCTTAGCCCAGGCGTCCACGATCCATTGGCAGATCCAACGCCCATAACTCGCCCGGTGTTGCCTCCCTGTCTTGGTGAATGTGTTTTATTACGCGAGGCTCCTGACTATTGTAGCCGTAATAACGCAAAACAGTGTGGTGTGGGATACATTTTGAAAGCTCATTGCGGGTGCAACGATAAACTGCAGTCCCTCAAACTAACGATAAACTGCAGTCCCTCAAACTAAATATGAGTGTAAAGTAAAATATACAAATGATTAATGCATGCCTATCATACATCATTTGTGCTGGATATTTTATTGGGCATTAATAAAAACATTTGAAGCAGCCTAAACTTGCGGATGTGGTCTAATCTTGCGCACATTTTAGACAATTCCTTTCCACTTCTCCGTGTTTGATAGAGCTTATGAAAGCGAACGTCCCCATCTTGAGGGATTTGCGGGCGGGAGTGGGACAAAATGTTGCAGATGCAGGTGGGAACGGGAATGAAAATTAAACTAAACTGTAACATTTTGACAGATTTTTGAGCGCCGTGTACCACCTAAAATCTGTTCGAGGTCAGTAAGCACGACCAGAATTAATACATAAGGCGCACCGGATTATAAGGCTCAGGATTTTAAGTGCGCCTTGTTGTCCGAAAAATACGGTAAATAAATTGTCTTGCCAGTTCGTACATCAACATTTCAACATTGCTCGAAACTTCAAGCTTAGACTTACACAAACTTTACTGGTCCACAAGGGAAATTACTTGGACCCAGACAACATCATAATATATTAGATAAAGTAATAAACCTATATATCTTAGCTATATACAAGAGGTCATAAGGAAAACAGTGCAAAGATGATATGATTGCTGTAGATTGATACTAGTCTTTGCCTGCTGTGTAAACAAACAGATCACATGTCCATTCCTTACCGGTGACACTGACCAACTGTCTGAGGAAAGCCCCTGTGCCGTCGCTCCACACCTGTGCTTTATATTTGTTTACACTGTACAGACACGTGCACTGATATACAAAGAGCCACTGTTTGCTCACGCCCATATTTTTTCCTCCTATACTTACACTAATATACTTTAATATCTCTATGTACACACTCTGTCTATTTTTAGTGGTGATTGATTTTGCCATTGGAGCCAGGAAAATTTTTTAAAAGGACTGCGTCTCATATAAACAGTCTGAAAGTCAAAGTTACGTTTGGGAGTAGCTGTAAATTGTGCGTGACAGTACTATCTTATTTGATTACAGCTATAGTCATAAATATTTGTTATGATGCTGCTGGTTCTGCATCAGTTAGTCATGTTGTTTAGTTTCTGCACAGAGTTTATGACTGAAGTTAAAAAATACATAAAAAATACTATAAGAATTGCATGTACCTCATTTTTTTCCTACATATTTGAGCAATATTTGTCCCACCCCTTACAGATATATTGTATGTATGAGAAGCTCTTGAGGTCAAAATATGTCAGCTGTATGTATCTAATCTAAAGTGTTTTATTGTCCAAGAATCAGGAAGTGTGCAATCCTATCCTGATATCAGATGCTGGAATGGATATTGGCTTCTAAATGTATAAAAGTAATTTTGTAACCGCTTAAGGGATAAATTAAATTACATGTTTGGGTTAGTTTTATGTTATTTTTTTTAGTTTAATGTGAAAAAGCATTGCATTGGTATTTTTTTATATCACGCATTGGTAGATACTTAAAGCTGTAGTTTTGGAATCAGTATCTCAACAGAAAATGCAAAATCGCCAAATCCTTGTCACCAAATGTCACCAAAGCCTCCATCATTCACACAGTGGCTTAATAATGTTTTATATTTTCTTAAACTTGAGAAGATCACAATGACTCTTCATGGTTCTCCTGGGGGGTTTACACAAATACGGAATGCATTGTTCCAAATAGTACAACAAATGAGCTTCCCCTCTGTTCCCAATTAAGTATTTTTAGGAGGTCCTTTCTTTCCTCACTTCACTTAGTTATTTAATTGACCATCTACTACTTTATTTTGTTTCATGGGCTTTCGCTAGCCCGTTTCACTTCGTGGAAAACGTCTGACCTCGCTGTTCGCTCGACAGTAGGCGGGCACATTTTTCATTTAACCAAACGTTGCTATTTGGTTGTAATGTATGTAATGTGCCGCTAACTGGTATGTTAAGCTTTTCCAAAATCCCGCAGGAAGAAGGACAATAACGTCTTTCCCCTTGATAAAATTCACCAAACATTCTCTTTGTTTCAGCTTTAAATCCTCGATCTTGGGAATCATTGCCAACACAGAATGTATGGCTCTTCGCTGATTGGCTGATGCCCAAAGTCGCACTTCCTGGCTTTTTGCGAACCGTCTAGTGTATTCCGATCCCTGACCTAGTTGTTGGAGAGAAATTAAATTAAGCAAAGGCACTAGGTGGTGCCAGCCTAAGCTTTCACTTCAGTGTTATTTATTTATTTATTTTTATCGTGTTTGTGCAGGTAATGTATAAGGGCAATCAGGATGGGTAACTCATTTAGACAGAGAGCGTTGGTGTCATTTTTTTCCAATTTTGTCTGTTTGTCATTTTGTTATTAAGGAGATTGCACATAATGCCTTTTAAATTTGTTATACTACTTGTGATATTAAGTAATTTTGAAAAAGAAAATTCTTAACTGGTGCATCTTTAGTTTTCTCTCTGTTCTCTGAAAGTTGTGAAAAGCGCTTATAAACTCACTACTCACTGCGCTAAATAATTACGATGCTCGAAATGCATAAGGTAATTGAGAATTAACTCAGGAAATCATTTAAAATGACAGTAAAAGTCAGATACAGGCCTATTAATTAACAACAAGACAACATATTGCCTTGTGCCAACAGAAAGAAGTGAGGCATTTTGAAAAGACAATTTAACAACAACATATTGTGCATCGAACAATGTTTTCAATTAACTTTTTTTTTTTTTGGTGGTGCCTGAAAAAATGTCTACTACAAAAACACAAACTCACACTCATCCAAGGTAAATGCAGTTATTTTACTTCATGTTAGAATTCCATATGTTTTATTAGTTTGATTTGTGGCTTTTTTGCTTTGTTTTTTATGTTATTATATTTTTCATGCATTTTAAGTTTGATCAGAGAAAGACAGAGATGATCTGATCCAACTTTTGTATGGAAAAATATAACAATTTAAAACATGGAAATAAGAAATACGTAACACTGACATTAAAATAAAATAAACATACGCAAACACATTGAACAATTGCGAGTGTTATTTTGTTGCAGTAAGAGTTAAAAACGTGCGGAGAAAGTTCCCTTGGATTTGCCGTAAGTGACTCAGAGCAGAAGCTGGCTGTCCTGGGGTGAAGCAATGATTCTGGGGTAATATTGAGAAAACTTCTGACGTTACACGAATAGCTCGGGGCTGTGTGTGTGTGTGTGTGTTTACGTGTGTGTGGTGCTGAGATGTGGTTTAGAAATATGGCCAGTTCACACCTGAGAAACACATGTTAGCATTTCTGGTAATGTGTCAAAAGATTATCTATATTTGTTCTACTTCAGAAAATGACTCGTACTGCGAAGTATTCTTTTTGAGTTATAACTAAAATAAACCAGGAACTAAACCTGCACTAGACCTGAGTTAAACCAGGTCTTCTTTTAAAGAACCTATATTACTCTATTTTCTGATCTATGTTATAATGTGTCCTCAACAGACCTGGAGTTGTGTTTTGTTTCATTCACACATGTTTAACACACAAATCCTGCATATTTAGGCTGAGTTCTTCTCTCAGACAGAAAATGCTCTGTGCTGCCTTGTGATGTCATGTGGTGATACTGTGTTTTAAACCTCCCTACACCTTCACTAAAATCATCTGGATGATTTCAGCCCTAGAATTGCCAATCTCTATTGAACTAAAGGTAAAGCTAGCTGTTAACTTGACAAACACTACATGACATCACAAGGTGGAACATAGTGCAAACATGTGTGAATGAAACAAAACACAACTCCAGGTATGTTTGTAATAAGGAAACAACATTATTAGCCTGATTCACCTCGCAGCATTAGGATTTGTTAGTGTTTTTCATTTAACCAATCGCTGCTATTTGGTCATGACGTATGTAATGCGCCGCCAATGGGGCTAACTGGTATATTAAGGTTTTCACAAATCCTGTAGGAAGAAGAGCAATAATGTCTTTCCACTTAATAAAATTCACCAAACATTCTCTTTATTCCGGCTTTAAATCCTCGATCTCCGGAATAGTCATCAACACAGAATGTATGTCTTCATCTACATACATTGTTTACTGTTGCGCTGCACCACAAAAGGGACCCAGTCATGGCTGCACAGCTCTTCGCTGATTGGGCGGTGCATGGTCAACAACTTCCAGGGTTCTTGCAAACCATATAGTGTCTTCTGATTCCTGAAATAGTCGCTGAAATGAAATGAAATTGAGCGGAGGCACTAGGTGGCACCAGCCTGGCTACAACATTATAACATTTGATTAGATTATAACATGGATTAGAAAATTGTGTAATATGGACCCTTTACAAATATGTCTGTACTGGGGCACCATTTATGTATTTTGACTTGGGTTTTATTGAAATCCAGCGTGTTTTTCAGTCTGGGTGAAGGATGTTTCCTGGTGGTTTCCCAGAATCCTCTTGCTCTTCCCTAATGCTACTGCCCTTGAACTTTGACCCCAGTTGCCATGACAAATCCACTCTTGAAGGTTTTGTGGATTTTAGATCAAAATCTGAGCTCACACAATATAACCTACTGCAAGTGGGTGCAAGAACCTCTGCCCTGTTATGGAATCTCTCAGCAGCAGAGGGGGCAGAGACAGGGGCGTTGCCACAACTACCACCACTCTCACTTACTGCACCTTTGCAAATAAATCGGAGGTCTAACTGACATAGGCTACATATTTTGATGGTATTCAATTCATGCTCTGCAGCTGGTGTCATCAACTTCCCCTGAGGTTGTGAACTGAAAGCACTGCTCAGTCAGAAGCAGTTTTTCAGTTAGTCAGTGACCTTTTTGTTGAAAATCAAACCCCTAAACTATTGTATATGTATTGTTTAAAAAAAAATTTAAATGTATTTTTTTCTTGAGTTTTTAGACCATCTTAAAACTTTTTTTTGACAGTGCAAATGTGTGCATTGTGCCTCCATGGTAACTGCTGAACATCAGCCAATAGAGATACATGTAGAACACCCCCAGCATGAAATCAATGCAAAGTATCAGAAGTTTAAATTGAGCTTGAGGACAGGTCAGAATTCTGAAGTGGATTATACATTTTAAAGGTGCATTGTGTAACTTTTCTGGTGGAGGGTCCACCAAATGTTTTTCTCCATGGAGATGTTATTGCTTTGTCTGAAATGTTTTACAGTATGGCATTAAACCTTTCTATCTTCTGGGAACCAAACCAGACCAAGTTACAGGCCAGACCTGCGGAGAGGCGACCCCACTCACAGTCAGAATGTCAGAAAATTCAAGCCATTTTGATCAGTAAAACCACCTGTAATTGAATAAAAGTAAGGTAGAGTTGTTTAATGTCGTACTGTGGAATATTCCAGACAGAGCAATGACCTCTCAAAGGTGATGAACCCCCAACCAAAAAGTGACACAGTGCAACTGTCAAAATGCAGAACTGTTAACCTGGTTTATGGTTAATACCTCTGCAGCCAATCAACAATGTGGGAAAAGCAGATAAGAGCGATTTCTGGGTCATGACTTCCTCTTCAAAGGGGTCATAAAGTTCATGACTGACCACATCAGTCTGGGGGCTGTGGTCAACCTTCTTAAAATGAGAACACTGAAAAAGAAAATGGTTAAACACATATATCGTGAGATAATCATTTACAAGAAGTATTGTTCTTTGGTTGCATAACAAATTTTAACTGTTTAGATAACTAAGAATTTTCCTGTTTGAGCTGGTGACTTTTTTCAATTTGATGAATGTGATGATGGCTGAGTTTGACTAATTAAGATTAATAAGCATTAGGCTGCAGAACCCAATTTAACAATTTGCATTACTTAACAGAACATTTTAATTTCTACATTATGTGTTAGTAGATGTTCCAGAGGAAACACTTTGAAGAATGAACCATTTCATCACCAACCGAAACACCGGAGTGGAGTAAGAGTGAGGCCTTTCCTGTTGTCTTCACCTGGCTCCCCCTGGACACTGCTGTGATCCTGCAGGACACAGAGGAGGGACACTTTTGGCTCTTTGTCTCCTCAAACTGCCCTGACACAGATCTGCTGACCCTCCCTGACCAGTTCCCCTGTTAAACTCCTGTTACATTGAAGCGCAGTGTAAAATATTGCCCCCTATTCACCTTCTGGAAATCTCACAGTAAAGAGTAGTAGTTGTCAGTAGGGAAAATCTGTCTCTTGTCCACATCTGGAATTATGACACTATCACTTTTTAGAATCTGAAAATCACCAATACAATACAACATTTTATAACTGAAAATCTTAGAAAGAGGAAATAAAGAATACCGTAAATTCTGGACTATAAGCCATTACTTTTGTCTTGCACTTTGAACCCTGCGGCTAATAAAACGGTGTGGTTAATATATAGTTTGGCATATTGTCCATTCATATATACAGTCTATGGTTTGGCAACACAGTGGATACACGCAGCCTGAGTGTAGAAAACACCGCTGTCTGTGCGGTTACACATAGATCTAAGGTTAATATGAAGTTGTTAGAGTAGCTAGTGATATTGTCAACGCACTCAAATAGTTTATCGCCATGTGATAAAATAAGTTATAATGTTAAATGAACAACGTCTTACCCGTATGCGTAAATGACAAGAAGAAACGTCTCAAACTTCAGTTACCAAACATCCACTCATACCTGATTGATAGAACTAGCCCCGCCCCCGAGAGAGTCTGAAATCTGCTGAAATCCTACAAGACACTGACATGATACAGACAGGACAGAGGCTCTTTCTGCAGGAGACATGTGCAGGAGTGATGCGCCGCGGAAGACGCCCATTTGGTTGTGTTTTGAACAGTTATTTTGTGCTTCATACACACATCCTCATGGAAAACACACGAAGAAATGCAGATGATCCAGCTTTTAAGTTAAGGGCGATTGATGTGGCTGTCGAAGAAGGAAACAGCTGCTGCACGTGAGCTCGGCATCAGTGAGTCAATGGTGACGAACTGACTCAATGCAAAAAGACGACAAAACCAGAGGCGATAAAAGCAGACGGCCCAAACTTGAAAACGTTCTTGAAGACGTGGACACCTGCGGCGTATATTCAGGTGCGGCCTATATATGTTTTGTTAAAATTTAGTTGATCTAAAGTTGATGAGTCTGGAAAATACGGTACTTAATTTTGTGCATGCATGTTTAACATTGGTAGAATCATGAAAAAATATAATAATACATCACTGTCACAACACCAAAACATATTTTTTTCCAGTACATGTACAATATTATCACCTGTTCATTGTTGCTTCAAAGATGGCCGCAACGACCTCATCTTCATAACGAGCTACAAAAGACTCTTCAGTAAACAAAAGCGGGGCAGAGAGTAGAGCAGTACAAAGCGGGTGAACATGTTTTAAGTTGCTGGGGCCTACGAAAACCCACAGAGGTGAGAGTTTGCTACAGAGGAAGAGGCCTGGAGTCATTTCCATACATTACATTACATCAGAGAGGCTCTTTTGTTCACCCTTTAGCCATTACGTCTTCAAACGACTCTGCCACTTTGTAAAATGAGCTGTACCTGGACTGCACACAAACCCGGGCCCCCCTCTTCCTCTCCTCCTCCGGGCCCCCACTGCGTACCCAAGCCCCACACAGCTCAATGATCATTTACTGTGTTTTTATGCTACGGCAAGCACCTCAGGACAGTTTGTTAGACATCTAAGATAAGAGTCGTGTCTCATTTTTCTTTCCTTGCTTCCTTCTTCTTCATTCCTCTCCTCGTTTTTCCATTTTTCAGCTGTCAATCAAATGTGTCATAGTAAGTGGTGTACCAAAGAAAACCACGGAATAAAGGAGCAAATATGAGTCAGGCTTCAGGAGGCAGACATCAGATACAAGAATCAAACTTTATTGGTCTCAGTGAAGAGTTTATATCCTCTCTACTCTGTGTCTCCTCTGTGGGTGGGACTTCTTCACCCATTTCCAGAAGAATCGAGGAGAAGAATCAAGGAGAAGGAAGCGAGGAAAGAGAAATGAGACGCGGCCAAGGACTGCAGAGTTTTACGATGGTGTGAATAAGGTCTGGGCAAATCGTTGGTCAATGTTTGGAGAAGCATAAAAGCGTTACGAGTGACAATACAGAGCACTGATCTAAATAGACATTAGTCATTTAGTACATAAAATAAATACAGTTATTCATTATTGGCTTAACTTCACTTGCATAAAAGTAAAGTAAAACATGTTAAGGTTAAAGGGGCACTATGTAACTTTTCGGTTGGGAGTTCGTCGCCTTCTTGTTTCTATGGAGATGTCATTGCTCAGCTTCTCATGTTTCACAATATCATATAAAACAGTTCTAACTTGCATGTATTAAATTACAGGTGGTTTTATAACTCAAAAATACCGAGAAAGTGTATCTGACCTCATTTCCTAGTGAGCCAGAGTGTTAGAGACGTGTGGAGACACTTTATAAAATATTCCATCCAGTCCTTGTATTTGTATTCAGTCCTTGAGGTCGCTGGTGCTAGGCTAGTGCATGTCAATGGCCATAGTTAGCCTGCCACTAAAAACAGTCTTACCCACTCCACAAAACACCCGAAGCAAATCTATTATAATGCCAGACTGTCGATGTGAATGTCTGTGTTGATAGAATAATTTTAGAAGTAAAACCAACCCTGCATTTGAAGGATTTATGTCTGAGCAGCAGCAGTGAGTTGTACTTTCTGATAGAAAGTTTGGATAGAAGATAGAATTTTTGGCAGAAAATAGTCCCTCAACATGCGACAATTCATGCAATGCAAGGTTTCAAACATTATTCTATTGACACAGACATTTACATTAGGGTGAAAAAATGCATAGCGCACTCGGTTGGCCGATGTCCAAGAGCTTTTACATTTACATTGACAGTCTGGTGTAATAATAGATTAGTTTTGGGTGTTTTGTGGAGTGGGTAAGACTGTTTTTAGTGGCAGGCTAACTATGGCCATTGACATGCACTAGCTTAGCACCAGCGACCTCTGCAAATACAAGGACTGGATGGAATATTTAAAAACGTGTCTCCACATGTCTCCAACAATGGCTCACTAGGAAATATGAGGTCCTATGTTCAACATTCCAAACTGTCCCACTTTATTGTCCCCATATGAGAAAGGTGTCCTCTGCATTTGACCCATCTGTGTTGGGTGTAATACGCACCCTTTTCCAGACCTTGAACTGGTCTGGTCAGAACTACTTTATAGCTTGAGGATTACTTATTACCTACTGGTTTTAATGGTCCTATATTATGCAAAATTGATTCTTGTGAGCTTTTAGCCATGCTAAGTCAATCAACATAATCATTAATCATATTATAATGATTTAACACAGAAGTTATTCTAATTATACTAAAGTTACTCTACAGGCCAAAGGGGTTTAGGCTGAAGTTTAACACTTATTTTGCCTAACCCTGTTAACATAGGATCTGAAATGTATTTAAAATCTATTTAAGGGGAAAAAAAAATAAAAAATCATGAATGCAAGAAAGAATAACTACTTAATTATATATTTCACACATTCGCATTTATTTTTATCAAGATACTAATTATAATATAGAGAATTTTCATCTGCATGGCTAACCAGAGTTTGATGCAATACTATGAGGAAGCTTTGGGTCCATAATGCACGTGAAGTCGTTTCAAAAACAAGAAGTGAGAAACTAGACAGAGGATTTAGCACTTGGGTGACTCCACAGTTCACAACAGAGATCAGTGCTTTAGCTGAGTCAAGCTGCAGAAAGATGACCAGCACAAAAGCCTATATGGTACAACACAATGTAAGAAGTTTAATATAAGTTTAATGCAGATTTGACAGTTTTTTTAATGCCCCGAGTTTGATTTAAGATGCCAGAATTACAGAATGTCTTAACGAAAACGTCTGGAAAACTCACCTCCCTGATGACATATGAGATATCAGATCTGAGGGAAACTCCAGCGGTGTGTGTGTCTCCAGCTGTGGAGCTCTTCGGGAATCACATGACTCAGGTCTGATACAAGTAACACTCTTACTCTTTCACAATGTAGGGATGACAGACTCGTATTTACTGCACCGACTTTAGACACTTTAGTACTCACAGTTGGTTTTAAAGGACTCTTGTGAGCTTCAAGTCATGTTAAAATATTGTTACCTTATCAAAACATACCTGAAGTTGTGTTTTGTTTCATTCAAACATGATTACATTACCCTTTATTACTCATCGGTCTACATCTCCAAAGCTCAAAATGCTCTGTTCCACCTTGTGATGTCATGAAGTGGTAGTTCTCAAACTAACAGCTACATTTTACCTTTAATTCAATAGAGATCCACATTACCAGGGTTGAAGTTATCCAAGTAGTTCTAGTGAAAGTGTATGGAGTTTAAAAACACAGTGGGGTAATTCCTGTATTACCACATGACATCACAAGGTGGATCAGAGTGTTTTCGAGCAAAGGATTAACTTTAAATATGCAGGTTTTTTGAGTTGAACCATGAGTGAAACAAAATACAACTCCAAGTATGTTTGTGATGAGGAAGCAACATTCTAATATAGATCAGAAAACAGTGTAATTTGGGCCCTTTAACAATTAGTTTTTTCATTTGACCCAATTTCCAGCTCACACAATTTATTCATTCATTGTGGCCCTGATAAACAATATAGGCTATTGCCAGTGCAGGTGTGCGTTAATAATAATCTTATCATTTGTCCCTGATACGGGAGATTACCATGTAAATAAATGTGGCACAGACATCACATCACATGTGGGCGGGGCTAAGGAAAGCACAAAGTAAAACCCAGTGTTATAGTAAAGTGCAAAATGCCATAAGGCAGATAGGTTTGTGCTGGAGAGTGAGAGGAAGTGAAGACGTTGCTTTATATTGTGGCTTTTCTCTGGTTTCATCACACTCCCCCTGTAAGTTCCACCCTCTCACCACTATAAGAGACTCACTTCTGCTGACTGCCATTCAAACAAGCCTCGCAGGTAAGATTTTCTGCTTAACTAATGTTCATTCATGTGTTTAATATTTCCTTTTCTTTTTAGTTTTGTGGGCTTTTCAACACTCATGTTTTATTCATGGGGCTGATTTTAATTGTAGCTTTCAATTAAAGTATTGTTTAATCAGTAATCAGATTTTGAACTGGTGGGTTATCCAAAGAAAGCTGCATAGTCCAATTTTCTAGCATAATTGCTCAACCACAATTTCTATTTTAAAAGAAAATTAGAATTTTTTTATTTAATTTAATTTATTCAACAGGACAACATACAGTCACATGTGCGAGAGCTGAGATGTTAATAATAATTATGAATGAGTAATAAAAATAACAATATACAAAGTTTAATGGTTACACTCTGTAAACTATATTATAACATCAGGATACAAATGAACTAATTCAAAATACCAACTTCCATTTAAAGTAAATCAACTTAAAATTGTTGTTTTCAAAAACATAAAAATATATGGGAATTCATAAAATGTTACATAAAACTTAAAGCTGTTATTTTTTGAGTGATGGTAACTGGATCCAGAGGTGGATAGTACTCAGTGCACTGTAGCTTTACTTTTTAACTTTTCAGAGTACCTTTCTAGCATCATACTTTTATTCTTACTTGAATAAAAGTTTTGGTTCCATTTCCCACTATGAATAAGTCTACAAGTGACATAAGCTTTAGGTTGACAGTCTTAACATTAGTGTTTCCTGCACTGCTCTGTCAGTTATAATTTAGTTTTTTTGTGTAAATACTTTTGTGTTTTTTGATGTTTTGTCCTTCAGATTACATTAAATTCAAATTATAAATCAGATGTTAAGTACTAACAGTTACTAACATACAGTAAAGATGACCGAGCTTGTAGTATCAAAACTGCCTGTGATTATAATAAAAGTCCTTTAATGATTACATAGGCATATGGGGCACATGATGATACGCCCTGACCAAGACACTGCTTGTGTAATCATTAAAGGACTTTTATTATAATTCCTTAGACTATTTTGGCGGTTTTATGTTTTTATACTACAAGCTTGGTCATCTTCACTGTTTGTTTGCTTTTGAGCCTTGTCCTTGATCTGCTGTGGACTTTGAAATAAGATACCCTGAAGCTCTCACTTACTCTGTTTTTTAGCCAACAGTAATACATTTTCAAATACTTTTTTTACCCTTACTTGAGTAATTTCTTGGATCACTACTTGGTGTTTCTACTGAGTAATATTATTTGGAAGTAACATTTCTCTTACTTGAGTACAATTCTTGGCGGTCTCTTCCACCTGTGCTGCTCCCCTTCATTTTTGTTTTCTCGTGACATTGCAACTCGGTAACAGCTCGTGAAAGTTTAAAACAGTTTTGCGTTTTAGCACTATTTGAATTAGCAAGCCCAGCCAGTGTTATTTGGATCATTAACACTAAGCGGTGTTAACATTTTAAAAAATTTTCCTTTAGAGAAATGCACGGGGACAGTTTGTAGTTGGTACACATGCAGATTACAGAACAGTTATGAGGATCCAGGCCTGTTACTGATAGCCCTCGGACTCATTATGTTTATGATCAGTGGAGAACATTGCAGAGAGGGCTGTAAAAGCACAACTGTTCCACACATTTTAATATCCAGCACTTACTCCTCATTAACAGATAATGGCAGAGGACAACAGTGCTGGAGAGAAGACATTAAACAGAAATTATATAGGTAAACAATGCAAACTACAGCATCAGCTAAACTGGAATTAGCGATTAGCATTGTCAATATTATTTTGTTTTGATAGCCTTTTTTGCAATGTTTTCGGTCATAAAATTTGCAAAAGATACAGTTAAAGTGATTTATAATGTTTATTGGTGGTAGTCAGCTGGGTTTATGACTCATTTGACCATGTAATAGGCCTGTCATGATATTAATTTTAATATATGAAAGCTGGCACAGTACTTTTGGGGGGGTCAGTATTTACTGTGTGTACAACTTCTTTGCATAACTGGGAAATTTTGGGTTATTCTTTAACTGTATGATAAGAGTTGTAAAAGTTTTGAACGAAGTATATTTCTGTTGAAGCTGTTTGCTGACAAATTATTAGTATGCACTGTCCTAATTCAAATAAATAAATCAATGAAAAATAAAATAAAATGTGTGTTATATATGCTAGCAGATTTATCAACAAAAATGGCTTCAAGTATTCAGAGACGGCACTACTTATTAGGCAAAAGTAGGCAGCCGCTTAGGGTCCCCGAACCTGGAGGGGCCCCAAACAATTGCCCTTGCCATTACCACTAATGGTCAAGGCTTCAGTGCAATTTGATTTTCTCTCAATATGACATTAAATGAGAGTAGTTTACTTTAAAAAAAAAAAAAAAAAAAAAAAAAAAAACACCATCTAAATAGTATTTGATTGTCAAATCTATTTTAACTGTCAAAGCATTCCCCCCTTTTCACGTTAGAATGGATTAGTCAGCTTGACCCTAATTTGAACATAATCATAATTGTAATTATACTAGAAAAAAATATAAAAGTACTTTCAGCTCTGGTTATCTAGTGGGCTTCCTAACTAATAAGACAAGTTTCCAATCCACCCTAATTCAAAGACGTGTCTCAAGAACAATGGGGAAAAACAGACAATAAATATTAAAAAAAAAAACAAAAAAAAACAGTGCATTATAGTGAGGGCCCCAAACTCAAGTTCGCCTAGGGCCCCCAAATTGTTAACTCCACTGCAAATATGTTAACTATTTTACTTATGGTTTCCAACATTTATTTTATTCATTTAGGTTAATCTATACTTTATTAAAAGAGCCAAATTACACTATTTTCTGATCAGTTATTATGTTGTTTCCTCATAACAAGCATACCTGATAATACAGGAAGTGCTCCACTGTGTTTTTAAACTCCATATACTTCACTCACTAGAATCATTTGGTTGATTTCAGCCCTAAAATTGCTAGTCTCTACTGAACTAAAGCTAAAAGGAGGTGTTAACTTGAAAACTACTGCTTCCGTTTTGAGCTTTGAGGATGCAGACAGCCTAAGAATAAAAAATGACTCAAACATGTATGAATGAAACAGAACACCCTTTATGTTTTTGATTAAGTAACAACATTGTAACACGGCTTAAACCACACAGGAATCAATTTTGTGTAATATAGTAGTCTGACCTTTAACATGTACTTTTAACCAGATACACTGAATTCACACAGTCCCATTTACCTGTCTCTGTCTAAACAATGTGAGATATGGCCTTGTTGGATATACCTTGCTTCCTGTTGTAATCTCCTTCCTTTCTCTCTTATCTACAGAGCTCAAAGCCCGCCAGGAGACCGCCAGCTTTGGTTTATCAGCGGAGAACAGAAAAAAACACGCCACTGCCTTGTTCCAGGCCACCAACCCATTAAAAACTCCGTTCAAGACCCCCACCGCACCTTCGGAACCACCATGCAAGCTTAAAGGGCATAGTGTGATTCTGCTTGGACGTTCTCGGAGTTAAAATTCACCATGTTGCAGCACTGCCACACGGGCCTGTGCCTGTCCGTGTACGTTCTCACCTTCGTGCTGGGTTTCCCCGCCAACATCCTCGCCTTCTACACCTTCAGTAAAAAAGTCCGCCAAAAAGCCACGCCCATTGACATTATCCTCCTCAACTTGACCATTTCGGACTTGCTTTTCCTCCTCTTCCTGCCGTTCAAGATGCAAGAAGTCACGAACAATATGATTTGGACACTGCCCTACGTCCTCTGCCCGCTTTCAGGATTTATTTTCTACCTTACGATCTACACCAGCGCTTTTTTCCTGACGGCGATCAGCGTAGAGCGGTATCTGGGAGTGGCGTTCCCAATCCAGCATTCGTTGAAGCGTAAGCCAATTTACGCCACAGCAGCTTGCATCTTTTTTTGGATCTTCTCAATTATTCACTTGAGCATCGTCATCATCATTCCTCTAATCGGAAGCCAGGAGACTTCACACCTTGCGAGCTCCTACAACAGTTCTGATTCCCTAAACACGTCAACTTCAGCTAATTATCATCTTGTCAAAGGGAATCGCGAGGTTTGCTACCAGAACTTCACCAAAAAACAGCTAGAAATCCTCCTCCCTGTACGCCTCGAACTATGCATCGTCCTGTTTTGTATCCCGTTTTTTATCTCCAGCTATTGTTACATCAACTTCATCCGAATTTTGTCATCGTTGCAGCACATCAATCGAAGAAAGCGTCTCCGTGCGATTGGCATGGCCTTGGGGACTCTCGTAGTTTTCGCGTTATGTTTCGGACCGTACAACGTTTCGCACATCGTCGGGTTTATCCAGTGGAAGAATCCAGAGTGGAGAGATCAGGCATTACTCTGCAGCACTTTCAACGCCTGTTTAGATCCGTTCATTTTTTATTTCTCGTCATCAGCTATGAGAGGTTCAGTTAGCAATGTTTTGGAAGGGGTTCGGAAAACATTACCAAACTGCATCTCTTGTCATGTTCCCAGAGTCTTGAAAATTAGCAGCAGTAACAGCACCAGTGATAAAGATAAGGAGCGCAAACAGGAATCCATGAGCGCTATCTGAAAACGTGGGCAGGAGCGGCCAGCAGCTGTTCTCAGTGCATTTATGGTTCCTTTATTGTTCTTTGATCCACGGGACCCGGAAATTAATGTTTATATTTTTGTACTAAGTTTTATTAAGCGTTGAACCTAGGACTACTTCAGGTCTAAACCAGGACTTTAAACATGGGTGGACACTTTTTTTGACTATGAAGATTCAAAAGAGACATGTTCAGAAATATGTATATAATTATATTTTTCTTAACTTATGGTGAAATGTATGCTCTTTTTGGTTAACGGTCCTGTATTATACAAACTCCTGTGAGCTTTAAGCCATGTTGGAATAATATTGCCTCATCAAAAACATATCTGGAGTTGAGTTTTGTTTCATTCATACATGTTTGAGTAAGCTTTTATTATTTGTCTATCTACATCTCCAATGCTCAAAGTGCTCTGTCCCACCTTGCGATGTCATGCAGTGGTAGTTTTCAAGTTAACAGCTATGTTTTACATTTAGTTCACTAGAGAAAGTCAATTCCAGGGCTGAAATCATTCAAATCAGGGGTGTCAAATACAAATTCACAGAGGGCCAAAATTAAAAACCGGGACTAAGTCGTGGGCCAAACTAAATATTTATTGAAAAATTTCAGCAACATCTGCATGTTTTCTCTTCTTTCGAGATATGTAATGTTAATCCTTTTCTTATTAAATTTAATGTTTAATAATTGTTTTGCTTAAACACTGAATCCAGAATAAGTGTAATATAAAATAATAACAAAATTTTAAATAAATAATGTCTCTAGGGCCAGCTTTAATACATATTTAATGTGATCTCGCAGGCCAAATATAATTATATTATGGGCCAAATTTGGCTCCCAGGCCTGAGTTTGACATGTCTGATCCAAATGATTCAAGCAAAGGTGTATGGAGTTTAAAAACAAAATGACACTTGATGTTTTACTACATGACATCACAAATGTTTTACATTTGAGAGAAGAACATCTAAATGAAACAAAACAGAACTCCAGGTATGTTTTTGACGAGTAAACAACATTATAACGTAGATCAGAAAATAGTGTAATATGGACCTTTGAAGTCTATTGAAGCTTATATTGAATTATACTTCCTCAAAGCCTCTGCATGCTACCTAGTTTTGGTTTAATACTTGTGGATACCCTTAAAAGCACAAATATGATTCAGTAATTTTGAAACTATAACATAAATAGTTCACCACAAAGTTTCAGTGGTGGTTTTACATGTGAAATATTCTGAAAATGCTGGTCATTTTTTATATATAGCTGAAGACTGAATTTATTTATTGTAACTTGAGGCCTGATCAGGTCTGTGATGATGTTTGACGACCACTGCTTTGTAACCAAATTATTTAATTATATTGTAAATGTGTGGTGTTTACAAGAAACTACCAAACTACCAGCTCAGCATGTTAAGTGGATATGACAGGATGGACTAAGGACTTTTTTTATATTTTTCACCCCAATATGTTAGTTTGCAAATTTTACTTCCTGGAAATCATGACATGGGAATTCCGTGACAGTTATCTAGCAACTATGAGGTGCACTAGGCCCTCCTCCTCTAATGTACACAGAAACTATTATTTGACAAATAGAATTATATATAAAAAAACACCTTTATGTTGTTGAAATAATGTTTAAAGAATTGGGAAAATGTGTATGAACTGTGCCGAACTGTTGGATAGAATTCTCCCTAGTGTGATGTCATCAATGTGGAAATTTTCAACACATTTTTAAACTTTTCTTCGCAAATTGCTTCTTGATTGGTTTAAACTATCTAAACTATATTTACAGCAAGTATTATCCCATCAAATTAAAGGTATACTATGTAACTTTTCAGTCTTTTTGAGGGTCTGCCTGGAATGTTCCACAGTATGACATTAAATTACAAGTGACTAAAAAATATCTAGAAAAACAGGGTGCCTCTCCACAGATCTGACCTGCAACTTGGTCTGGTTTAGTCTCCATGAAGATAGAAAAGTTTAATACCGTACTGTGAAACATTGCAGACACAGCAATAACATTTCCACGGAGACTAAGCAGGTAGCGGACCCTCTACCAGAAAAGTTACATAGTGCACCTTTAAGCAAAACATTACAGAAGCATCCAAACCTGTCATACGCACTTTAAAGGGTTCCCTATGCTATTCCTTTTACTAAACTCATTTGCATTAGAAAGCTATGACTGAAACTGTAAATATCTAAGCCCCGTGCGTCATCTGTGGTCAGTTAGAGATAAGGTTGGACACAGACTGACGGTTACTGGCTCCTGTAGCATTTGAGGACCTCATGTTTGAATGTACACTGAATGTAATAAAGCTATAAAGACTGATTTTGATAATATATTACTGTTTTTCTTTGTTTTTCATACACATGCATTGTTCAAAAGTTTGGATTCACCCTCTCACTCACTCTTTTTCTATATGTTATACTACTTTCTACTTTTCATATATATACAAAAAACATCCAATATATTGTATGTAAGGTGTATGGAATTATGTAGAAAAGAAAAAAGTTAAATAAAGCAATATTTTTACATATACTAGTATGTTTTATATTCACATCTTCAAATTAGTCACTCTTTGCTTTGTCGAATAATATTTAGTAGTTATTAAACTTTTTTCTTGACTAAATAATTCCATATATCTTGCTTCATATATTTGATGCTGTTTAAACACACATCTGTCAAAAATTTGAACTCACAAAGTTAAATAACTCTACTTTTTTTTTTTCTTCGAAAAGGGTGGGTATTTTGAGGATTTAGATACAAATATTTAAATTTTAATGTATATATTTTAATGATATAAAAATAGTAGAGTTGTTTAATTGTTTCTTCTTTGCTACATAATTCCATGCATCTTGCTTCATATATTTCATGTCTTTTGTATGTATCTGAAATGTGGAAAGTAAAGATATATATATATATATATATATATATATATATATATATATATATATATATATATATATATATATATATATATATATATATATATATATATATATATATATATACACAAGTGAAGTCATATTAAAAGTGATATATAATGGATCCACTAATACAAAACAATATTTCCTTGGACAATTTTCCCACATATTATATGTTGTTTTTACTGTTTTAATTGTTATGTTTTGTAGCACTTTGGTCAACCTGTGATGTTTTTAAAGTGTGTTATAAATAAAGTTGCAGATGCAGTTGCTCTACATGCGCCAACATTATTTGCATTATTTGTTATTAATAGTTAATGTGTACTGGATACATGAGGCCCAGGATGTTAAACCATAACTTATAAATGTAAAATCCCACTCATTAATGGAAATATGCACAATATGGTGGTTTTCCTACGGGTCATGGTGCATTCCTTTAACTTCCTTTAACACAACTCTGTCCGCAACCAAGAAGTACACAAAGCTTTAATAGTTCTCTGTGAGTTAAAAATGGAGTTGAATATCCAAGACTGCCAATGCACTGTGGGCGACACTGGCTGGGCTGACAGTGGCTCTGAAGGTCAGTTAAATCATGTTCTGTTGTGGTGCTCTTAGGCATGGCACTTTGTCCCCACAGTCAGTAAAATAATTATTGAGAGTACCCAGAGGAAAAATTTGCAGCTCAAATATGTCTTATTTTAAGCTTGGAAGACAAAGTTGAGACTCTCATTGTAGTCTCATTATAGTTCTGGATGTGTCTGGTGTGAGTCTTGTTTATTTCTCCTAAAATTCACTAGGAGCAACAGAGGAGACACAAACAGGAGTCCTACTTGAGACACTTGTGAGAAACCGCTTTAACATATGCAATGGCAACAAAAACTAGTTTTACTTCAGACACTGGGGAGAAAACTTTTTAACAGCTCAAATTTTAAATCAAATAGTCCTAAAAACATAAAAACATAAAAGGTTTTTATTGATAATATTAAAGACACAAATGTGTACGCTTCAACTGAACATGTTTTTTTTTTTTTTGTTTTTTTTTACATTTCACCAATTCAAGCATCTTTGTATTAGTCTGATTCATCAGCCGGTTTCACCTCCTAGAAACCGTCTGACTTCACATTCGTTCGCTCGATGGCAGGTGGGTACTTTTTTATTTAACTGGATCGCTGCTATTTGGTCGTGACGTATGTAATGCGCACTTTTCAATTTCCTATAAAAAATAAATTCACAAAAATACATTATTTATCTAATACTACACAATATTAAAAAATATGAACGTTTTATGCTGTCTGCTTGGATACAGAAAAGGAACACACACAAAAATTACAAAATTTACAGAAAGCTCATTTCACAAAAAGCAGGGAATTCTATTGTGAGGCCTGCTCATTTAGGCTAATTGAAACACAAACTGTGTCTCTAATCCGACACACAGAAGTCGAAGTACACACCAGTGCATTTTCTGTCCCAGAGTCTCAGTTAAATCAAGTGCAGGTCAGCACTTTAGGTTCAGGGTAAGAGTGCTAACAACAGTGCTAGCAGCTAGCAGTAGCATTGTTGTTAGCATTGTTAGCTTGAACCTAACTAGCTGCGAGCTACAAGGAGAAATGTCCAGAGTGTGAGTGCAAGTGCATTCTGCAGGTGATTCCAAATGATGCAGTTTTTGTCCATAGCCACAAAATGAAATGAAGACATGTGCATCTGAGCAAATGGTAGCATGGTTAGCTCACTAATGAAACAAGAGTTATCATAAATGCACATTAAAAATGGTTAAATCAAGCAAAAGATAACTTACTGTTATTGTAGTTGAGGGCAGGCCTGCTTTTTTCCAGTAGAAGTACTTAAATGAGCGTACTGTTGATAGTAGGAGACATTTTGTTGAGTTCCTGACAGACGTGTTCTTCAGCTGCTCTGAAAACTGCAGAGCTCAGCTGTTCAGAAACACAAGTCCAGTCACACCAAACCCACACTGACTTAAAGTTCAAGTAGAGCTGCAGATGAGAAGAACGACACAGAGCCTAGTCTGAGGTTAGTGTGAGCAGAAGAATAAACAGAGTGAAAGTTTGAGATTTGGTTAAGGCTAAATAGAGATTTCTTTAATGTGTAACCTGAGCGCTTCAGCGGCCCGGTTCTCTGGAGCAAAACATTAGAAGCTGGAGCAATAAGCCATTTGCTCACACTGGTCTTGAACAATGCTCAAAATGGTCTAGGAGAAAGCCATGAGATTTTATTGAGATCTCCTCTTTGGATTTTCGTTCTTCTGGGTATTAGAGGTAGATAAATGTATCAGGTAACCTGCTTGTCTCCATGCAGATGTTATTGCTTTGTCTGGCATGTTTCACAGCATGGTACTGAACCTGTCTTCATGGAGACCAAACCAGACCAAGTTACAGGTCAGATCTGTGAAGAGACGACCCCGCTTGCAGTCAAAATGTCACATTTTCTAGGTATTTTGGAGCTATAAAACCACCTGTACTTGAATACATGTAAGGTAGAACTGTATAATGTCATGCTCTGGAACATGCCAGACAAAGCAATGACATTTCCATAGAAACATGAAGGTGACTCCCAACCAAAAAGTTATATAGTGCAGCTTTAAATCTCCACCAGAGATCGATATTTTGTTTGGCTCAACCAGATGCAGAGGTCCAGTTCCTCTGGATTCTAAACATCTAAACATCAGCAGAGCATTTCCTGTATTACTAGATGACATCACAAGGTAGAACAGAGTGTTTTCAGTTTGAGAGAGGAGCTCAACCTAAATATGCAGGTTTTCTGTGTTAAACTTGTGTGAATGAAACAAAACACAACTCCAGGTATGTTTGTGATGAGAAAACAACATAACAGAATAGAAAATCGCATTAATAATGGACCCTTTAAAGCTCACAAGAGTCAATTTTGCATAATATGTTTACTGTTACTTTAGTTTGTTGAGATGTACCTCTCGTCTCCAACCTCAGTCTGAATACCAGCTTTCAGCATGACAGATGGGAAAACAAAAGTAACAAAGAAACTACAAAACCATTTCAATTTAAGAAGTGTATGCTTTTAATATGAATTTAAAGCTGGTGCACATACAGTATTTGGCACACAAAAAAAGCAACAAAAACACAATGCACTTGCTAATATGCAAATGGGAAGTGATGAAAGAAGTACACAATTTTGTCACTTAATTAAAAGTACAGATAATAAAAAAAAGTAAATATAAAAGTATCACATGAAAAATCTACTTAAAGGTGCACTGTGTAACTTTTTAGTCGGGGGTCCAGCATCTGCTTGTTTCTATGGATATGCCATTAATGCCTGGAATGTTCCACAGTATGACATTAAACAGCTCTACCTTATATTTATTCAGTTACAGATGGTTTATAGCTCAAAAATACACAGAAAACAGGCATTTTGACTCTGAGCGGGGTCGTCTCTCCACAGATCTGACCTGTAACTTGGTCTGGTTTGGGCTTCATGAAGATAGAAAAGTTTAATGCCATACTGTGAAGCATTCCAGAGAAAGGAATAATATCTCCATGGAGAAAAGCATTTAATAGACCTGACAAAAAAGTTACAAAATGCACCTTTTAGTAACAGTATTATGGTACCTGTTAAATGCAATTAAAGAGCAAAATTAAAAGTATTTTGTGCAGATTTTGAGATCTAATAAAGCTTCAAATTGAACACAGCTCTCCCCTATTTAAGAGCGTATCTAATGAAAAGGCCAGTGATCAGAAATGGGACACAGCTGTAGTTCAACATATTACTACTTCCACTACTACTATCTCTCCCACTTCCTGACCCTGCTTCTATTCCCATCACCGTGCTTATGAGAGGCCAGAAGTGCATTTACAACTTCCCTTTAAACTCACAATCTGCTCCCGCCACAAACGCTCGTATCAGAGAATACAGGCTCTGGCATTTACTATAATCCTGTTTAGCCTGAACCGAGCCGGGGCAGGTCTGATCACTTTATAGGACGAGTGTGACAGGTGCCTCAAGCGTGGAGGAGCCATTTTGACACGCCACATGCCACTGAACAGCCACCATCGCCACAAAGGGAGCGGGCAGGTGCAGACAGGGGCACGGCGGGGAGATAAGAAGCGTGTATACAGGCAGATGGGATGTGCAGCAGGGCATCGCGCCAATCGTCTGTATCAATCTATTGGTATATGCCCAGACGAGGCATATACGAATACAGTGGGTTTTATTCGCGATGTGGAAGATGTATTGAAAGTGAGCGGTGTTTATGTGTGCTGTGCTGGGAATACAAAGCGAAAAGGCTGGAGCGTGTTCTGTGATAAAGGTCCTATTTGATTTGAATAGATACTGATATTCAGGCTGTGTAATGTGGAGGTTTCCAATCCCACATATTTCACATAACCAATGGAATTTGCCAGTCTTAATAAAAGGCTCATATTACACTATTTTCTGATCTGTGTTATAATGTTGTTTCCTCATCATAAACATACCCAGAGATGTGTTTTGTTTCATTCACACATGTTTAAGCTGTGTATTTTGGTTCTTCTCTAGATAGAATAGAAAATACTCAGTTCCATCTTGATTGTGATGATTTCAGCCCTGGAATTACAAATCTCTACTGAACAGGAGAGATTTAGAGCCATATCTGATCTCATCAAATCTCAGAAACTAAGAAGGATTGTGCCTGGTCAGGACATGAAGACTGCTGTGAAAATCAGGTGCCATAGTAGGACACAGTACAAAAACTGTTGTTGTGTCCTTAGGCAAGATACTTCACTCAGATTGCCTTGTATGAAAGCGACGTGTGCAGACTGGCATCCTCGCCTCCTTCAGTCTGCTCCAGGGCAACTGTGGCTATAATAGTAGCTTATCACCATCAAGTGTAGAGTGACCGAATAACGATCTGTAAAGCTATTTGGGTGTAATGAAAGGTGCTGTATACATCCAATAATTAATGAATTAATGAAAAAAGGTAAAAGATAGTGGAAAACTACCATGTCATGACATCACAAGTTTAAACCGAGCTTTTTGAGCTTTGGGGATGTAGACAGACTAATAATAAAGGATTACTCAAAAGTGTGTAAATGAAACAAAACACAACTCCAAGTATGTTTTTGACGAAGAAACAACATTCTAACATAGCATGCATAATACAGGACCTTTAAAGGGACAGTCTAGAATTTTGGACATATGACCTCATTTCTTAGTGAGCCAGAGTGTTGGACACATGTGGAGACACTTTTTTAAATATTCCATGCAGTCCTTGTATTTGCAGAGGTCACTGGTGCTAGGCTAGTGCATGTCAATGGCCATAGTTAGCCTGCCACTAAAAACAGTCTTACCCACTCCACAAAACACCCAAAGCAAATGTATTATTACAACAGACTGTCCATGTAAATGTCTGTGTCGATAGTAAGTAAAACCAACCTTGCATTTGAAGGATTTATGTCTGAGCAGCAGCATTGAGTTGTACTTCCTGACAGAAAGCTTGGCAGCGGCGAACTGATATCACCTAGCACCGATCTTACCATCAAAGTAAAATTCCGCTACTGCTGAGAAAATAGTCCCACAACATGTGACAATTCATGCGACACAAGGTTAGTTTTATTTCAAACATTATTCTATCAACACAGACATTCACATCGACAGCCTGGTGTAATAATAGATTTGCTTCGGGTGCTTTGTGGAGTAACAGGATAACTATGGCCATTGACATGCACTAGCCTAGCACCAGCGACCTCTGCAAATACAAGAACTGGATGGAATATTTTAAAAAGTGAATCCACACATCTTCAACATCTCCTCTGACTAACTAGGAAATGAGGACCTATCTCCAAAATTCCAGAGTGTCCCTTTAATTATTTTGTCCTTCCACAATAATCTATGTTTGTCTAAGTCTGCACTTGTGAATATAAAACATACAACAATTATAATCTTAATGTTAAATTATGATTTCTATTTATAAATGTGACGCTTGGAAAAAAACGACACTCCTCACACCATTTTATTTCGATTGTAACATTTGCAGAACATCTTGAACCTGCCCTTTGCACCTGCTACTTCACATCCAATTAAATGAATGTCTATATAACTCTATAGCAACGACAAATATTTAACCGCTAACAGCTTTCAGACATACAGAAAAGCTCACAACAATCAATCAGATCTTTCATTTTGAGGCCAGGCGTGAATTACCACTTTATTTATTTGTCAAAGCTTGGTCTCCTGGGATGAGGTCCTTTTGTGTAGCCTCTCTGGTTTAATTTGATTTCCCGCAAGAAGAATATAATAGCGTGTAGCGTCAGTGTTGACTCTCATTGGGGAGTGTGTGTGTGAAAGGTTACATGGGCCGAGATGGGAACACTGTTGTGAGTCTTGTTTGCCTCGGGACACGCAATATTGTACTCACGGAGGACATCAGGTTTAACTGCGCCAGTGCTTGACAGCTGCAAAAGACAAAGGAGCCGTTTAAAGCAATGGACTGTGATTCTGTATGGCGTTTTTAAGTAGGGATGCACCGATAAGGCTTTTTCTATGCCGATACTGATATCAATACTTGGATTTCAAGTATATTAACCGATACCAGTGTCACTTGTTATCTTAAAACACAGTTAACATATCACACAAGAGATCCCATTGTGTAATAATGATATGTTACGAGATGTAGGCCGAAATGAGCCTGTAAATTGCGTCATTTGAAATCACTACATTCTAAAGGCCAATAATATTTAATACAGAAGGGCGAGGCTAAAATTTATATTGTTCAAAAGCGGATTTGTGTTGTAATGGCCCTGTCACACTTTGACAATTTAGACAGAATATGCCGACGTATGAAAAATTTGGCAAATACGCTGGAGTACGTCAGTTAATTTATCAACCTTGTTGGGTGAAGATTTGGTGATGGGGCAGATTTATGAAGCTGGTGGAAAATACGCGAAAAAGTATTAACATAAGTGATGTTTACCCTACATCGCGGCACTTCCGGCTGTTGGGAAAAAGGTCTAATTTTGATTTACCCCTGAAAAGATCCTTTGTAAGTTTATAAATGTAAGATATAAGTGTATAAATGTAAGACATAATATTATTTTGTTTGTTTAGACCCTTCCAGGACAGTGTGATACCAATATGAACGTTCTATCCCATTCATTTTAATGAGGCAACTAAATAAAAATTCACACTTTTTCTTTGTAAACAGCTCAGAGAAATGGCTGTTGTTATGTGTTCATTATACTTGGCAACGAATAACAGTCAATATCTAACTTCCAGCTCCACTCTCTACATTTCACTCAAATTATGCTGTATCTGTGGTGCCTGAAATAAAACAAACATTTCATTGTCCAACCTTGTTTCCCCCACGATCATTTTTGCTCTCGTTAGTTCCCATAGACTGTATATATAAATAGACGTGGTGAACTCGGAGGAAGTGAACATTCCTGCTCCATTGACTCCAACCCACTCTACATGATTTGGTGTTTTTATTTTCACTCTTTTCTTCGTAAACCAAGATATGAACATTAATTACAGACAAATCAGGCGTCTTCTTCCCCTGAGGTCACTCCCACTAGTACTGGCAACATGTTTGACTGACAGCATTGCAAAACCAGTGCTGCAGGTGGGAAGGGGCGTTACCTTCAACAGCCTCACTCCTGATTTTCTCTCTGGTTGCTATGATATTCGTGGTCAGAATTCCAAATATGGAACTCAGCTCCAAACTGACATCGCGCTCCCTTAGTCCACTTCTTTATTCAGTCGATGTTAGTTACAGAATTACATTAATGTTAATTGCGTGTTATTTAGTTTGCTATGTTTGGAGGCTAATGCCAGACATGCACTGTGTGATATTTTTGATCGTTTTACTCAGCCTCAGCTCAAACTTTTTGACCAAATCCCAGGATTTAAAAGTTCCCAGCTCGTGGAACTACTTTAACAGTGTGAAACCCTCACGAGAGGCGACTGGATTTCAAACAGGTTTGATATTCTTGCAACATACGACTGTCGATCAGGAGATGGTCGTTAGGTATTAATCGATTCTCATTACCCCATGTTTACTACATGAAGCACGACACATGATTAAAACAAAACTCGTCCCGATCCCAAAAACAGTTGCATGAGTGAAAAATCAGCTCAAAAAGGGCCAAAAAATGCACAGTGTACACCCGGCCTTAACACTAACTCTCCCACTGAAACTGCATTGGATTTAATTTATGGAACCAGCCCTTAGAACAGGGGTCCCCAACCCCTGGGCCAGGGACCGGTACCTGGCCGTGGGTCATTTGGTACCAGTCCGCAAAAGTGCGAACCCCCCCTTCAATACGCCCGTGCGCTGTGCGGACCATGTTTCTAAACCAGAGCTAAACCAGAACTAAAACCAGGACTAAATCACGACTAAAACAGGATTTAACCAGGTCTAAACCAGGTCTAAACCAGGTCTAAAACTAGGACTAAACCAGGGTTAAACCACATCTAAATTGGGACTAAACCAGGTCTAAACCAGGTCTAAACCAGGGCTAAACCAGGTCTAAACCAGGGCTAAACCAGGTCTAAACCAGGACTAAACCAGGTTTAAACCAGGTCTAAACCAGGTCTAAACCAGGACTAAACCAGGTCTAAACCAGGTCTAAACCAGGTCTAAACCAGGGCTAAACCAGGTCTAAACCAGGACTAAACCAGGTTAAACCAGGTCTAAACCAGGTCTAAACCAGGTCTAAACCAGGTCTAAACCAGGTCTAAACCAGGTCTAAACCAGGTCTAAAACAGGACTAAAACAGGAAAAAAGGTTGGGGACCACTACTTTAGAATACAGGTTGTTTACAAACACTAGAAGGGTTTATACTCGGCTACCTATTCATTCATTTGTCAAATAATCAATACATTTTTTCTTTTTTACACTTTCCATTTGTCGATTGATTACTGTCTCACCTTCCAGAGCAAAGATGGCTGTCACCGCGGAGAGAAAACACATCTTGAATATGTTCAGCGCTCCGATCAGTAGCTTGGGCGGGGCTTCTGCGAGGACATGAATGACAAAGAACTGATTAGCACGGCAGACTTATCACGCCATCGACCCCTCCACCTCCCCTCACAATATTTAGAGCGATCTGACTCTGTGGGATGACAAAGAGAACATGCTTTGTACCCATCATCACCTTACAATAATTTAGAGTGATGGGCTCAACATGAAAACACACTTGAGAAAGGAGTTAAAAATGAAAGAAAAATAAAAAGAACTAGGAAAGGTTGAATTTTGAAATAGCTTGAATAGATTTCGAAATACTATTTTTAAAGGTTTTATAGAAGGAATTACGCTATTTTCTGGTCTATATTATGAGTTGTGTTTTGTTTCATTCACACGCATGTTCTGTGGGGACATAAATGACACAGGACTGATTAGCTTGGCTGACTTATCACGCCATCAACTGCCCCACGGAGAAGAGGAGAGGAAGAGGAGGAGCTGCGGTGGTTTCACGTGACCCTGACTCCACTCCACCAGGAGAGCTGTTTAAATATTGATTGTGAAAATCGTTAATTTGTTCAAGTATGCAGGCGTTGGAGTGATCAATGTCCTGACCACATTAACTCTGAGGTGGGTGGAGGAGAGATTGCTCTGTGCAACTGTGTGATGTATTGAAGGGTTGAGGAGTTTTTTCTGATCTGCGGCCTGCACGAGACATGTAGATGACCTGATTTAAATGATGTATAAATAGGAGTCTTGGTACAAAAGATCAATGGAAAACCTGCCATACTTATTGGCCCTCAGTAAGGTTATATGTATTTTCTATAGATTGTGGGCCAACATAGGGTTAATGGGCAGCCATAACCTTAGAAAATGCTATTATTGAGTATAGGATTTCTTTCACCTTTGATTCTATTGGAGGAATGGTATGAACAATTGCATGACAAGAATGGTCTTACCAAGCCCTTTTTTTCATTTAGTGATAATTTATTATTATAAATCTACTAATTAGGCAAAATTTGACTAAATAGACTTTTGCAAGTCCATATTGACTATTGCAAGTCCATATTGCGTGCAAATCTATATTTTGTGCAAATCAATATTGCACTAAAACAGTTAAGTGTGATAAAATAAGTTCTGCTGCTAAATGAACATTAGTGAATGGGATACATCTTAATGATCCAAATGCATTAAATTCAGATGAGTGGGTAAATGACGAAAAGAAACGGCCCAAATTTCAGTGGTGGGATATCCATTCATACTAGAGCCCTGACCTGCGGGACCCGACGCAAAACAGTGCAACGTGGGACACATTTTGAAAACTCATTGCGGTGTCGGCAGGAGCCCCGCAAACTAAATATAAGTGTAAAGTAAAGTATGTAAGTAAGTAATGATTAATGTATGCCTATCATACATAATTTATGCTGGATATTTTGTTTGGCATTATACAAACATTTTAAGCAGCCTAAATGTGCAAACATGGTCTAATCTCGCACACATTTTATTCCTTCCTCTTCTCCATGTTGAGAGCTTAAGAAAGTGAACGTCCCCATCTTGTGGGATTTGTGGGCGGGAGCGAGAATGAAAATTACATTTCTTTAAGGGTGCAGGTGGGAGCAGGAATGAGAGCCTGAAATCCTACAGGACACTGACATGATACAAGACATGACAGCGGCTCTTTCTGCAGGCCACATGCGCTGTAGATGTACAATGTTCCAAAGTATGATATTTAACTTATAGGCCCTGTACCTGAAAATCATCATTCTATGTCTAGAATGTTCCAGAGTATAGATTAAACCTATCTATCACAAGGGAGACAAGCAGGTTACACCATTATGCTACATTACGAACCAGATCTGTGGAGAGTCACCACTTTTCACTGAAGAAATTACTGTATTTTTGAGCAATATAAAAGAAAACACCCATAATGAATAAATGCTAGATGGAAATGTTTAAAGTCATACCATGGAACATTCCAGGCAAAGTCATACACATCTCCATGGAGACAAGCAGGTAGCGGATCCTCCACCAGAAAAATTACGCAGTGCACCTTCTAATACTTTTTTAGTATGAATTACTCCACGCTTTTAACACAAAGCAACTGGCATCTGTGTTGAGTATGTGTGAGACAGCTGTGTTCTCCACACTGTGAAATCTAATATGCCTTCTCCACTTTAGATCATTTGTCTTGGTGGGCGAGGTGCACATTTAGAGCGGCTCTTCTTATGCCAAACAGACATGGTCCAATCACAGCTCTGTCACTTCTCCTCTCACAATATTTAGTGCGCTCTGCCTCTGTGGGATGACACACAGAACATGCTTTGTACCCATCATCACCTGCAATAATTTTGAGTGATGGGCCCTACATGAAAACACACTTTAGAAAGGAGTTAAAAATAAAAGAAAAATAATAAGAATTCGAACCAACTAAACTTTAAAATAGCTTGAATAGACTGTGAAATACTGTTGTTAAAAGGACAGTTCAAAATTTTGGACATATGACCTCATTTCTTAGTGAGCCAGAGTGTTGGAGACGTGTGGTGACACTTTTTATATTTTCCATCCAGTCCTTGTATTTGCAGAGGTCACTGGTGCTAGGCTAGTGCATGTCAATGGGCATAGTTAGCCTGCCACTAAAAACAGTCTTACCCACTCCACAAAATACCCGAAGCAAATCTATTATAATGCCAAACTGCCAATGTAAATGTCTGTATTGATAGAATAATTTTAAAAGTAAAACCAACCTTTCATTTGAAAGATTTATGTCTGAGCAGCAGCAGCGAGATGTACTTACCTGATAGAAAGCTTGGCAGCGGTGAACTGATATATGAGAAAATAGTCCCTCAACATGCAATGATTCATACAGTGCAAAGTTAGTTTTATTTCAAACATTATTCTATTAACACAGACATTTACATCGACCTTCTGGCATAATAACAGATTTGTTTTGGGTGTTTTGTGGAGTGGGTAAGACTTTTTTAGTGGCAGACTAACTATGGCCATTGACATGCGCTAGCCTAGCACCAGTGACCTCTGCAAATACAAGGACTGGATGGAATATTTAATACATTTTGGTCAACAGTAAAAAACTGGAAAAAGTGTGGTGTTCTCAAAACTTTTGACCGGTAGTATAAATATGTATCCTCCTGAGACCCAGCCCATTCATTTGTGTCCTTAATTGTGGACATTGAGATCTTTTAAGTGTTTTGAGATAGACTCTCTAGGTTCCTCTGCCTCTGCCTAATAGGGCTGAGTATTATAAGGTACTATCATGTCCAGGATTTAAAAAAAATAAATAACAGCCACAAACTAACTCTATAGGAGTTTGTAGCTGCATACACAAAATAAATAAAAAAATAAATAATTAAAAGGGGGTCTAAAAATGTTGGCCTGTCAGGGATGTTGGTCATCTAAAAAGGTTGTTTAACATGGATTTAACAACAAAATGTCCCCAGCATCTATTACAGAGGACATGTTATAAAATTATAAATAAAAATAAAATGAACAAAATCTATGGTGTTCATTTACTTCCAAATAGATAGAAAATTCCAATACACTTTTTTTCTTCAGGTTCCAGGAGAATATATAATCTTGCTACATTGAGGAACTTTTCATGATGAAACAACAGACAGTTTCTCAAGCTTTCCCAATTTCACTAATACCATTCCTACTTCTCTTTTTAAAATCTAACTTCCTTTCTTGATTCTTACCCCACGTGTAGGACGCAGTGAGAGGTTCCGTCATGGTGGGGTGTCCATCCACCACACAGACGTAGGTCACCTCTGCTTCCATGTACTGTCTGTGTGGTAGAGTCACCACACTGATCAGATATACTTCACTGGTCCTCGTGTCCTCCAGCCGTACGCACTGTGGACTCTGGAGCGGGTCAGCAGTTACAGTAGAAGTAGAGGTAATGTTGGTGGAGGAGGAGAGCGTGCAGTTGGTGATTGGCAGCCGATCGATGGGGCTCGCTGCGGTCTGATTGGTCCAGTAGAGGCTGAGGTCGCTCGGGTAGAACCCCCATGTGACACAGGCCAAGGAGAAGCTGTCGATTTGTGGGTCTGCTGGAGTCTGCAAGTACAGTGTGGGGGAGGAGGGAGGGGCTGGGGGGACATGGGACTTGGTTAATCTGCTTGTATGACAGTTTTATAGTTTTAATTGAATTTTTCTGTTATTTAAATCAGCAATTTTTTAAAGCCCCACAAAGCTATGGCTGTGGTCTGATTTTTAACTCAAATACTTTAATGGTGCATCGTGTAACTTTTCTGGTGGATGGTCTGTCAGATGCTTTTCTTCATGTAGACCAAACCAGACCAAGTTACAGGTCAGATCTGTGGAGAGTCGACCACACTCACAGTCAGAATGTCTGTTTTTCTAGGTATTTTGAGCTAGAAAACCACCTGTAATTGAACAAGTGTAAGGTAGAGTTGTTTAACGTCACACTGTGGGGCATTCCAGACCCCCAGACAAAAAGTTACATAGTGCACCTTTAAATTGCACAGTGTATTTGTACTTCAACAAAACTTGTAAGTGTAAAAAAGTGTAACTACAAGAGGCGGTTTCTATAATATAACCTCATCCAAACGTTGTTATGTTATTGCAATATGACGGGTACAACCCGAAGAGAGCTGTCCTTGGAAACCCTGACTCTTTAATATATATATATATATATAATATATATATATATATATATATATATATATATATATATATATATCTATATATATATATATATTAGTGCTGTCATGCGATTAAAAAAATTGAGAGATTAATTAATTATGATCTGTAATTAATTAATCTAATTAATCTCTTTTTAATCTCACCTAAAAATTGCTGAGAAAAGCCTTCAATTTGAGGTATTTTCATTTAAATTCATTATTACATTATTGTGGCAGATCAAAAGACTGATATAGAACAAAAAAAAGTGACTTTATAAAGTCATTTATTGTTTAACAAATCTCTCCAAATTGGCTGTTGAGCCCAAGTCTCCATGAATAAGAAACTGTTTGCTGTAAAGTAGCAAAGACGAGGAAATCTGAACATAATAACTTTTGTCTACTTAAAGACAATAAAAAGTCCAGTCTTTCCTTAACCATATTAAAAATATTATTGATAGAGAAATGCTTTATATATGAGATCACTGGTTTTAGTCCTTGTTTTAGTCCTGGTTTAGACCTGCTTTAGTCCTACTTTAGTCCTAGTTTAGTCCTGGAATGGGTTAATCCTGGTTTTAGTCCTGGTGTTAGTTCTGGTTTAGACCTGGTTTAGACCTGGTTTTAGTTCTGGTTTTACTTCTGGTTTAGTCCTGGTTTAGTCCTGGCTTAGACCTGGTTTTAGTTCTGGTTTTAGTTCTGGTGTTAGTTCTGGTTTAGTCCTGGACTGGGTTAGTCCCAGTTTTAGTCTTGGTGTTAGTTCTGGTTTAGAGGCGCACAGGAGGAAGCGCGGTTTACGCAGCGTACGCGAGAAAACGCACGGGAGGACAGCGGTGTCCACGCAGTAACTACGGAAGGAAACGTGGTCCGCGCGTTCTCAGGTTAATGACGATGATGAAGGTGTGTGTGTTTGTGTGTTTGTGTGTGTGTTTGTGTGTATTTGTGTGTGTTTGTGTGTGCGTGTCCCCTCATGTGGCAGGTCACTATAGGACAGTAGTGCAGACATCATGAGCCTATGCAGGTTGTTTTCACCAGTGACATTTAAGTTGCAGGCGATTTTATATTTGTTATTTTTTTTTATATTTCACGTCGGGAGAATAATTTCCAAGACACGAATGTGTTTTTACCTGTGCACTGCTGACTCTGTTCTACTGGCTCTTCGACCTCGTCCATTGTGCCTGATGCCGCCAACGTTAACATGACGTTTACATCGCTCTTACTGCGCGCGTTTTGTGTGGGTTTCCGGCAATGAGTGGAATTACCGAAATAAAAAAAAATTATAAATGTGTTTTGTGTGTGTGTGTGTTGTTGTCCCAACAACACATAAAAACAGATTTTATAATAAAGCAACTCGTATACAGAAACAGTAAAATTTGAGATTAAAAATGAGATTAACACGATTAAAAAACATAACGCGCTAAATATGAATTAATTAATCGCAATTAACACGATCATTTGACACCCCTAATATATATATAGATATATATATATATATATATATATATATATATATATATATATATATAGTTTTGTTTTGTTTTGTTTTTTGTGATGACAAACAAGAAAAGAGAAAAAAAAAGCATTTGAGTTCTCTGTTCTCTGAGAGTGTATTCTCACAACAGACCTGCAGGGGGAGCTCTATGGCTGAAAGTTAGTTATGCTTTAATCAATAACTAAATGTCCATAGGCTCTATTCATGCTTACGTCACAAACCGGGAAGACTTTTGGAAAAATGTGATGACAATTTCCGGTGGGCTCTGTTCGCGATAGTAAGTCTGACAAAATCTAGAAAAAATTTGAAAATGTCCCAGTTTTCTCCATGTGACTGTAGCGTTCCATTATGTTCGGCTAATCAACAATTCCAACCATACCTCAGTTTTCATAATTTCTCCACTGACACACAACTCCGAGTGCACTGGGTACATGCGATTAGAAGAGATGAGAGCGTCAAATCCAAGATGATTCCAAACAGCACATATGTTTGCAGTTCATTTTACCACTGATCACATTTACTTCAGCGGGTTTTATCACAGTTGGTCGGTGAGCCCAGTGTCTGTAACTACAAGGGAAGTTGTCATCGGAACTTTCCAAACATCTTTCCCTGTAATGTTCCATGGCATGACATTAAACATATCCATCTAGCATTGATTCATTACTGGTGTTTGTATTGTTCAAAAATGCAATATTTCCTTCTGTGATTAGGGGCGACCCTCCACAGATCTATGTAGGGTAGTGCTGTAACCTACTTGTCTCCCTTGTAAAAGGTAGTTTTAATCTATACTATGGAACATTCTAGACAAAGCAATAACATTTCCATGGAGACAAGCAGGTGACATTAGCTTGATTCATCAGCGATTTTACTTCATGAAAACCGTCTGACCTCGCAGCATTAGGATTCATTCGCTCGACTGTAGGTGGGTAAATTTTTTTTTAACCAATCGCTGCTATTTGATCCGTGACATATGTAATGCACCGGAAAACTCAGTGGTGTCCAAGTAATTGCCGGCACAACAGCAAATAAAGCAGAGAGTGAACATGTCTATCAATGATCATTGTCATTTCTGCAAGGTGAACTTACGAATTAAAGGTGCAATAAAAATGCGAAGTTTGTATTTGACAAAGGAAGTCCAAAGGAGGATAGCGTATGCAGTCTGCTATCGCAACTCATATTGGTTCAGCTCGTCACTGATTGGCTGGTGCTCGTTCTACAACTTCCAGGGTTCTTGATTGATGGTCTAGTGTATTCAGATTCCTGACCTAATCGCTGGAGAGAAATTAAATGAAGTGGAGGCAGTAGGTGGCACCAGTCTGGCTACAGGTGACGGACTCTGCACTAGAAATGTTACACAGTGCACCTTTTGTGTTCAGGGCTCGCAAATACCAACTGAAATTATGAGAATCACTTTGTTACATGATGGTGATCTATGCATGCAAATCCCACTAATAATAAGAACTATCACTGATTGCAATAATTCATTCTAATCACACTCTGTGCCTATTGGGTTAACCTGTAAAAGTCACCTTGGATCAGTTATTATAGTGCCCTTTCTACAGAGAATTGTTCATACATAATTAAAAGTCTTTGGTCTGTCTAGGGGTTTTCTTTCTATTATCCAGAGAACAGCCGCTATGGTAGCTTTGTAGGGACATTTTCAAGTTGTAGTCAGGGAGCCCATAATAATCATTCATTATACATTTTGTCTGGTAATGATATAATTAACTCTATTTAATCAGAAACAAGCAGTGAGATTGTGATAATTATTCAATCAAACATGCTTGGGTGTGAACTTTATGCCAAAAGTGTGAATAAAGAAGAGTAAAAATAATTAAGTTCAGAATGTGTGAAAATTGTGTTTGGAAACATGATAAAATGGCAGTTTGAGTAACATTGTTTTTTTTTTCTTATCAATTATATAGTAGCACTGACCTAGATTTTTTTTATTTTTAATTTAATAAAGCTATTAAAGGGCCCATATTACGCTATTTTCTGATCTATGTTATGATGTTTTATCTTATTACAAATATGACTAGACTAATTTTCAAATGAACAGCTCCCTTTTACCTTCTGTTCAGTAGAGATTGGCAGTTCCAGGGCTGAAATTATCCAAATGATTCCAGTGACGGTGTATGGAGTTTAAAAAGTCAGTGAAGCACTTCCTGTATTACAACATGACATTACAAGCTGGAACAAGTGTTTTCTAGTGTAATATGGGCTCCTTAGCGGTTAAGGTAGTAAAATCAGCCAAGGTACGTTACAGGTCAGATCCATAGACTGTATAAAGAAGTGGACTAAGAGAGTGTGACGTCACCCATAGCGCTCAGCTCCAGTCAAATGAAGCTCACAGAGGCTAGCAGTTGTAGGAGTGAATTTGGAGCCAGGTCCACAATAGGAATAGGAATTTATTTATGGGCAAAATAGCCAAATAAAAACACTAGAATCAGGTAGTGCCCATTAATACAAAGAGAGGAACAGTTACAGACAGAGGAATAAGGTCAGTTGGAGCCAACAAATCCGTGTATCATTCATTCATTCATTCATTTTTCAAAATGATAACCAAAAATAAGAAAGCAAAAAAACTTAAAAAAAATTTTCTTCATTATTTGTCACCAAAACCAAAATGACAAAAAAAAAAAAAAAAACAGACAACAATTAATTTTTTCAGTTTTCGATTTTGTGTTTAAATGAATAATGGAAAAAATGAATAACGCCTGTTTCCGTGACTTAAACTGCGATGCCAGATTTTTGCATCACACATGGACTGAACCAGGACTAAAACAGGTCTAAAACAGGAGGGAGTGTCCAGACGGGCCCGCAGGTGGGCCTGTGTAGACTGTTGGGTGATCAGAACTGAGACCGGGACCAGACTGGGACTGAGACCGGGACCAGACCGGAACCAGAACAGAACTGAGACTGGGACCAGACCAGGACCAGACCAGGATTGAGACCGGGACTGAGACCAGTTTAGTCTTGGTTTAGTCCTGTTTTAGTCCTGGTTCAGTCTGCACGCGGAGCAAAATTCCAGCATTGCAGTTTAAGTCATGAAAACAGGAAATGACTGCTATCCGTTATTTCCATTATTCATTTAAACACAAAATTGAAAACTGAAAAAAACAAATATATAATATAATATTATAATTTTTTTTTCATTTTGGTTTGAGAGACGAATAATAAAGAAAATTGTTGTTTTTTTCATTTTCTTAATTTTGGTTTTATTTTGAAAAACAAATGAACGAATGATACACGGATTCAAACTACTGCAGTTGTTTTTCCACATTTTAAGGTAGCAAAAACCAGGTACCGCTCCTTTTTATAAGTCAAATTACAAGTCAGATCTGTAGAGAGGCGCTTTTTGCAAAAATTCCTGTTTCTCGCCCAGCAACAGGGGCCATAGTAACAAGTGGGCGAGATAAACAGCCCTGTCATTTATAACTCTATCTGGGTCTGTGCAAAGACGTGACCATTAAAGAGAAAATAGGACAACAATTAAAGTTTGGAGCTGATGGATTTCGGTGGCACCAAGGACAGCCAAAGGACACACCTGAAATAGAACCCACACACAGGGAGATGGAGGGGAAATGGTTCGATAACTAAAGTGATCCCAAGTGAACCTTATAAAGTCTTTGCTCCATTTTTCTTGACTTCTTTGCTATTTTGTCCTGGATATTAAGAACATGTTCAATTAGACCATGATTCTCAAACTTTTCAGACTCCCAAAATAAAAATGTAATAGACTTGAGACCCCCTCCATGGAGTTAAACTACTGCATAATAATGATTTCATTTTAAAGGGGCCATATTATGTTATCTTCGTAAAAACATACCTGGAATTGTGCATACTAACATGGCTTAAAGCTCACAAGAGTCAATTTAGCATAATTATAGGACCTGTTTGTTGTTTATTTGAATAGTTTGAGCAGTTACTGAACCTAATTCTGAGCTCAAATAATGTATTAAATATAGTATAATAGAGTATAGTCTCATAATTGAAAGTGAAATCATCTCAAGACCCTGCGATCCCCCGAGAGTCCCAACCCACACTTAAGGAACTGATACAGAGAAGTGGCTGTATTGTGACTTAGTGTTTTACATGAAATACTAAAGGTTTTATTTCCTCTTTGGCATCTACACATACTAGGCTACATTCAGACTGCAGCCTGAAGTGACCCAAATCCGATTTTTTTGCCCCTATGTGACGTGTATCTGATCTTTTAATGACAGTCTGAACAACACAGATCCGATTTTTTTTCAAATGTGACCCAGGCCACTTTGATATGTGGTCCTAAAACCGATACATAGCCGATCTTTTGACATGCGACTTCAGTCTGAACGGCCAAAGCACATCCATTCGACCTACACATTATCAGCAAGCCACAAACGTCACTATTCTGCGCTGAAATAGGTGAAAATTGTTAATGAACTCCGTGTCACTGAAGCGAAGCACATCGCCACTCACCACTCTTGGCTACCGCAGCCACACGTTCCTTTCAACGGACGTTGCTGCCACTGCCCCACAAAACGCCACGGCCAAAAACCTCGTCCTTCTCCTTCTCAATCTCCTCCTTAAAACAAGTAAGTTGTTCATGTTCTGGCTCCGGTACGAGAGGAACTTTAAAATCACCAGGTGCTCAATGCTCATGTCCATGTTTGGACAACTTTCGTAAACACAGAGTACGCTCGCTGTGGTTGATGTCATCGTGTCCTCCAGTGCACATGTGGGACACTTTTGGGCCGTTTAATGTTCACACTGGAGATCACATACAAGTCGCATTTAATTGGAAACGTGAATGACCTCGCAAAAACTTCGGATTTCACAAAAAAATCTGAATTGAGCATAAAGCCTTGCAGTCTGAATGTAGCTTTAGATGTTTCAGTGTGTGCATTATACAGCACATAATAAAATAAATAAAGGGTTAGTGAAAAACTACTTGATGGATATAATCAGTCATAGAAATAGCACTACTGCCCTTATTTGTTATCTTGGCCTACGTCATCAGAGGTATAATACTCCCTACAACAGAAGCATAGCCAGAGTCGACTTGAATGGACAAAACTATCGCATACTTTATTTAGTAGTTATGAAACACAACACCAGAAAGTTGTAGTTTTATGTCAGCCAATTCCTTAAAGCTCAGAACACTGTGAGATTGTTGTCAGAAATGGTCATTCTCTCAAATATTCAGGTTCATTAGTTAGTTTGTCAATATCTGTTTGGAGTAAATAGATCTTAGACCTCAAAAATTAAAACAAAAAATTGAGCGCCAACCAAATTTGAGATTTTGGGAGCCCACAGCACCCCCCTTAATAAAGATACTCAATATTTGACAACAGATTTAGACTCTATGACTCAGAATCTACCACAATACAATAATTTTCAGCTTCCTCGCTCTATTTTTATGAAATTATGGTCTCTCAAAAATGCTTATAAATTAAAATATCCGAAAAAGTGAGTGTGGTCCCAAAATTTCAACAAGCCATAACTCAGGAACGACTCAAGGGATTGAGCTAAAATTTTAGATTGTTTCATTTGGAAGTTTTAGAAATATTTTGAAACTTTTTTTTGAGATGGCTCATAGGGGAGGATGGCTGATTTCATATGGACGGAGCCTTTAAGTCATGTTGGAATGTTGTTAATTAATCAAAAACCTATCTGGACTTGTGTTTAGTTTCATTCAAACATGACAGAGTAACCCTTTATTATTAGTCTATCCACATCTTCAAAGTTCAAAATACTCTGTTCCACCTTGTGATGTCATGAAGTGGTAGTTTTCAAGTTAAAAGCTATACATTTACTTTTAGTTCAAGAGAGATTGGAAATTCCAGGTCTGAAGTCATCAAAATGATTCTAGTGAAGGTGTATGGAGTTTACAAACACAGTGGAGCACTTCCTGTATTACCACATGACATCACAAAGTGGAATAGAGTGTTTTCTGTTTGGGAGAAGAACTCAGCTTAAATATGCAGCATCTGTGTGTTAAACATGTAAATGAAACAAAACAAAACTCCAGGTACGTTTGTGATGAGGAAACAACATTATAACATAGATCAAAACATTGTGTAATATGGGCCTTTTAACTTCTGTATTGGATTTCTTTGCACATAATCCTGCTCCATCGCTCCTGCCTTGTTTGGTGGTGTGTTTGAGTCCCGCGGGTCAGATCGATACTGAAATGAGGTGATTATTTGTGCATCTGTCACCAAACTGCTCAGCCACAGACAGACTCCAGGGGACTTCACATGAATGGAGTTTTAGATACACCTCCAGATTTCACTGTAGTTATGATGCAATGGAGCAGTGTTCATTTATTCTGTGTAATATTCACTGGTGGAATGTAACAAAGACAAAGTAAGAAAATGTTGCATTTAAGTATACATTTTAGGTATCTGTATTGTACTTAAAGGTGCACTCTGTAACTTTTTGGTTGGGGGTTCGTCGCCACTTGTCACACTATTGCTCTGCCAGGAATGTTCCACAGTATGACATTAAACAGCTCTACCTTACATTTATTCATTTATTCCACGAAAAACAGGCATTCTGACTGTGAGCGGGGTTGCCTCTCCACAGATCTGACCCACCACCTTTAAGCCTATTTAAAAGTGGATACTTACTTTACTTTTACTTGACTACATTTGAGAGGAGGTATCTTTACTTTCTACTTCACAACATTTTCGGACTGAAAAGTAAAAGTATTTTTTATTAAAATGTGAGACTTGCTGAAAAGGCAGAGGGGTTTATTTTTAACACATTCATAGTCTGAGCAAACAAAACAAAAAGCAATTGTTTCTGTTGAACAAAATTCAGTACAAAGCTTCATCAAAATTACTACACTTGAAGAGCTATTACATCTAAAAATCTGCATGAAATATTGTCTTTTTTCTTTTTTAAGTCTTTTCTTTTTTAAGATTTTCGTGTGATACTTTTACTTGTACTTGTACTTGTTTTTGTTGTTGTTGTTGTTGTTTTTCCCTGTGGTATCTGTTAGCCAGGCTGTCCCCACCTAGTGCCTCCGCTCAATTTCATTTCTCTCCAGTGACTAGGTCAGGAATCGGAATACACTAGACCAGGCATGTCCAAACTATGGCCCGGGGGCCAAATGCGGCTCTCAGACAAATTTTTCTTGGTCCTCAGGCTTCCGGGTGAATTGGCCCAAATTACCTTGCATCAATTAAAAAATATGTTTTTACTGTAAGTTTTTTTTTTTTTTAAATCTACCTTGATAAAGCAAATATTTAATATTTAGGATCTTTTATTTTATATTTTAATGATCTTAGCATGATTAAAGACTGATGGCTCATTCTAACGTGTTAAACATGCACACATTTCAATTATTCCCTCTATTGAGCATCAGTCTGCTGCCCTCAATCAGCCCTCTGCTTCATCTGTGTTTAGATATGTGACCCTTGATGAAAAAAGTTTGGACACCCCTGCACTAGACGGTTTGCAAAATCCCAGAAGTGCAAGTCCAGGCACCAGCCAATCAGCAAAGAGTCATACATTCTCTGTTGGCAATGATTCCTGAGATCGAGGATTTAAAGCCAGAACAAAGAGAATGTTTGGGAAAGACATTATTTGGGAAAATCTTAATACACCAGTTAGCCCTGTTAGTGGTGCATTACATACGTCACGACCAATAGCAGTGATTGGTAAAATTAAAAAAGTACCTGCCTACCATGGGGCGAACAAATCTTAATGCTGCAAGGTCAGACGGGTTCTACGAAGTGAAACCGACTGATGAATCAGGCTAGGTGTCTGTACCTTTACTTAAGTAACAATATTGAGAACTTCTTCCACCACTGGTATTATTCCACCATTGGTTTGTAGAAGTCTACACTTGGAAGTATTATCTAACATTGTAATTCGACATTTGCATAATATATTTTTGTATCAGTATGAAGTTTTTGATCTTTTTTTTTGTCTGCAGTTCTTTGCAATACAATTTTCAAAAAGTTTCAAATCTACAAGAAAGTATAGAAGCACGGAGCGATGCTAAATGTTGAGACCTTTAGGCTGTGTTCCACATTGACAAAAATAATGTTTTTCAAAGCAAAGTACAAAAAGAGCTGAAGAATAACAAGATGCTGTCAAAATCAAGATAAATAACTTAAAAATATAATTCAAATCTAACCATATTCAAATTAAAAGTGAACTATGAAACTTTTCCCAATGTGATTTCTTTGCCGGGAATGTTCCACAGTATGGCATTACACATATCTATCTTCCATTTATTAAATTACTGTCTCAAATTCCTGGAGCATAGATTTTGAGGTCTTATAAAACTTCAAGTGTAGTTATTTTGATAAAGATTTCTGATGAATTGTGTATATTTTTCTTTGCTCAGACTATGAATTATTAAAAATGAACCCTCAGCCTTTTCAGCAGGTCTCAAACTATAATAAAAAAAAGAAAAAACTTTTACTTTTCAATCCTGTTAAAAAATGCAGTGGAACAGATAGTATAGATATCTGCTCTCAAATGTAGTGAAGTCAAATTTAAAATTAAAGGTGCGCTGTGTACGATTTCTAGTGATGGGTCCACCATCTGCTTATTGCCATAGAAAAATCATATTTCTTTGTTTAGAATGTTCCACAGTTTAGATTAAACCTGTTTATCACGAGGGAGACATGAAGGTTACAGTGCTACACTACATTACAGTTCAGATCTGTGGAGAATCAACCCTATTCTCAGAAGGAATTATTATGTTTTTGGAGCAATAGAAACACCTGTGATACATAAATGCTGGATGGGTATATTTAATGTCATACCATGGAACATTCCAGGCAAAGCATTAACATCTCCATGGAGACAAATAGGTGATGGACCTGACACCAGATAAGTTGCACAATGCACCTTTAAATACAGTACTTTACAACTTTTACTTCATTACCTTCCACCACTGTTCAAGAGCCTTTATACAATAGTGAAAGTTTGCCTCAGTGTATTCCCTGGACTCACCTAACACAGTGAGCAGTGTTCCATTGCCCCGCTCCGGCTCCTGCAGCAGTACAGCGACCTCACAGTAATACTTCCCAGAATCCTTTGGTATCGCCTCAGTGATCAGCAGAGAGGAGCTCTGGTTGTTCTCCAGCAGGATGTGGCGAGTGGAGGGGATGCTGAGCTCCCGACCAGAGTCCATCCTGAACCACCGGAACCCAGCCTTCTGAGTGTGCACAGTGAAGTGACAGGAGAGAGCAGCCGTCTGACCACGAAGCACAGTGACGCGCCCGGGAGACTGTGTGACCCCCAGTCCCACAGGGGGCGCTGTCAGTCCTGCAGATGAGGCCATTAATATAACATGTCAGAGAAGGAAGAGGAGGTCAAACGAGAGGTCACGCTAATGTGGAGTTAAAAATTCCCAGCGCGCTGAGAGAAGGATGTCATTTCACTATTTGCGTCACTTACCCAGAGTATTTCGATCATGCTAATTTACAAGGCTAACTGAATTACTACAAATGGTTAAATATGTTCTGCATGTGAAGGGACATATTACACTGAATTCACTTTCATAAGCTTTTAGCCTGGTGTCCTCTCATCACCAGCAAACTCTGTGCTGCTTTGGATTATTTCAGTTAGAATCATTCTGTATTGTCCTGCATCTGGGGAAACCTGCATGGCTCATGTCACACGGGTAAATGGTCACATTTTTATACAGCACTTTTACACCTTCAAGGCACTGGAAGCACTTTATATCAAGGAACCACTCGTCCATTCACACACACATTCAAACACAGTGTACGCAGACACTGGGGAACAGGTGGGCCCAAGGACACTATGACAGCATTCAACTGTGGGAGCTGGAATTGTACTACCAACCTGTGGGTCAGTGGACAAATGCTCTAACAACTGGGCTACTGTCATCCCCACTGATAACTGCGTCACTCTGATCTGAGTTCTATACATTTTAGATTACATTACATTAGATACATTAGATACATTTGGAACGGTTCTCACTGAAAGTGATCGATAAAAGGTGAAACATAATGTTACAAAATCTATTTGAATCTGATCTGGTCGTAACATCACAACAGTGGAACAGGCTGAAAAATCAAACTGTTGTTCCATTCAGTTGAGAGAAAATCACAGACACAAAGCACAAACCCACAAAGCACTTCCCTTCTGCGCATTTTTCACAAACAAAATAGTCCGTATTTCAGCTAAAATCAACTGAAGTCTGTCTGTCTCTGTCTCCAGGTTTGTTTTGCTGTTCTGTGATTGGTCCACCCGCTGCTGGGTGAATTTGAACTGTACTGCAGAAGTATCTCAAGGTGGATTCTCATGAGTTTGTGAAGTCAAATATCATGAGAATCCATATTGCTGTAAAATCACATCTGGAGCTTGTGTGCTCAGAAAATGTCTCTTTTCACCTAATCTCTATCTCTGCTTACTTCCCTTTACTAATCTGAATGTATTCAGCCAGTGCAGGGCTCTATGCTACTTTTTTTTTTTCAGGAACACAGAAAAAACAATGGGGGCACAAGTAGGTTTTCGTTTTGAATGTTTATTACAGTGATGAACTTGCACACACCAACACCAACTTACTTGAATAAATTTTATCAAAAAATAAATAAATAAAATTATGATTATTCACTTCCACTGGAAGTTGGGTTAGACCTTTGAGCCAAGGTTTCTTCCTACAGACTAACTAACATTAAACTGAATTGAATTGAATTGAATAAAATGAAAATACAGTAATCTGGTGAACGTTGACTTTCCAACTGACAGCCACTAGGACATTAAAAAATATCAGCTATATCCTGTATTTTTACCCCAAACACATTTTCGTAAACAATCAAACAGATCAAGACATTTTTTTTTTTATACCAATTGTCCATTGATTAACATGGAATTCAAAATGGATCAGATTAATGCCATACTGTGGAACAGCTCCATGGAAATAGCCAATGGACAAGTAAACAACTACATTTGACCATTTTCATAAACAGTCAAACAGTACACCTAGACATTTTTATACCAATTGTCCAATGATTCACAGTGTTCAAGAATACCACCTGCTGTTAAGATAAACTGTAGAGGAAACAGAAAAAGGCCAGGTCTGAGGCACGTCTGATTGGAGCTCTGTTATCTGCCCTGGTGTGTTTAAGTGATTATTAAGTACCATGATGAAATACTGCAGATAATAAAAGCAAGTCAGTCTCATGAACAGGTGCCCCAGCAGCTTTAAATGGGTCAGAGTTGCAAACAATTAGTGCTTTTGAGATTTGGTGATTTAGTGTTTGTGTTAAAGATTGTAGGGTTTAAATATGGGGAAAATTTTGTATAAAAATAGATGTTATGTTTTGCCCACAGCTTTCTGTGGGCCTCTGTGTGGACCACAGCATGCCGTTAGCCTACTGTGGAGGCCACAGCTTCCTGTAGGCCACAGGTGCCACAACTTGCCCACAGCTTGAGAAAGGCCTCCTGTGGGAGCCAAAGCTTGCCACAGGCTACCTCTGGGGGCCAAAGTTTACCCACAGCTTGCCATATAGAGCCTGTGGGGGCTATAGCTTACCCACAGCTTGCCATAGGCTTCCTATGGGGGCAACAACTTGCCAGAGGAAAACACTGGGGGCCATAGGCCACCTGCGAGTGCCACAACTTGCACGTAGGTCACCTGCAGGAGCCACAGCTTGCCAACAGCTTGCCATAGGCCACCTGTTGGAGCCACAGCTTGCCAGAGGCCTTCTGCGGAGGCCAAAGCTTGCCATAGGAAACCTGTGGTGGTCACAGCTTGCCGGAGGCCAGGTGTGGGGGCCACAGTTTGCCGGAGGCCCCAAGGGGATGGCCACAGCTTGCCATAGGCATCCTGTGGAAACCACAGCTTGCCATAGGCCACCTCTGTGGGCAACAGCTTGCCGTAAGCCCTCTTTGGAGACCACAGCTTGCTGTAGGCCTCAGCTTGTTGTAGGCATCCTGTGGGGACCACAGCCTGCTGTCGGCCTCCAGGGGCTAGTCTCCACAAAACTGACATAAGTGCCTTTGACCAGTGTACAACAACTGTCTCTTTTCCATACTAAAACACACACACATACAGTACATACATATTAGGGATTTGACAAGATGTCATGCCACATTTTTTCCCCAATTTTTTACCTTTGGATTGAAAAAAAAAGGATTATGTGTTGGTGAGTTACATCTTTTACAGTTACAAAAAGCAATACTAGAATGTAAACAAAAATATGAAATTGGAAACTGAATTGTGAAATTTGTGCATATGATATTTATATTATTTTAGAGTACACTTATTAACATCTAACTACCCACTAATTAGCATAGTTGTAAATGGTTTATTTGTCATTCATTAGTATTTATTCAGTCCTTATGAATGTCCAAATCCCCATATTATTCTGCTATTAGTTAGACATTTACAAACACTTCCTTATTACTGCTTATTAATATGATACTAGGCCATTTTTTATATGAAGTATTATTCTAATAAGATTGTAGGGCAAATAAATAAAAACTAAATTTCTTGTTCTACTAGTCCTTAACAACACCCGTAGAATCATAATTCATAAAAAAAAAGGACTAATATCATATTAATAAGCAGTAATAATTTGTGTATTAATAGGAAAGTGTTTGTAAATGTTTAACTAATAGCAGAATAAGCTTATGGCGAATGGGACATTAATACGGGCTGAATAAATACTAATGAATGACAAATACGCCATTTACAACTATGCTAATTAGCAGGTAGTTAGATGCTAATAAGTGCACCCTAAAATAAAGTGTTACCAAAAATGTAAAATAATTTAAATAAAAAAAAATAAAAAAAAAAATCCACTTTGGCCATTTTTTACTATTACTTAGCAACCATATTCTACACAAGGTCAAAACTCCTCTAATGTACACAGAAATTATTAATTTGGCAAACAAAATGTTAGTAATAATAAATAATTTTCTAAAATAGAACTCTCTACTTCCTGTAATTTCTAAAAAATTTTTCTATTTTACTTTGCAAACCATTTCTTGATTGGTGTAAAACTATAACTTATACTTACAACAGGTGTTTTCCCACAGATGAAGTCAAAATTAGAGAATCATAAAATAAACATCTGTATACTCTCCCCTCACCTGCAGTTGGCCCGGTCCACAGCAGAGCCCACAGTGCGGCGATGGCGTTCATGTCTGGCTCAGGTTAGCGAGTGGCTGTTTGTGCAAAGGGAGCATACTTGTGCTTTATAGAATGTGATGTGTCAGCGAGTTTGTGCGCTCGGAGGTGAGGCTTCATTAATAGGTCATGTTCTACACACGCTTCGTCTGATCAGGGCGTCCGGGTGTTAAACAACATGTCAGACAAACAAAGCAAGCCCAGATAGGAACCACAGACCGGCAGAGCAGACGCTGTTAGGTCACGGGTCCGACAGATGTGCACGGTGAGCAGGTTTGTGCATGTGACATTAAAGGGCTCGTGTTACGCCATTTTTTGATCTATGTTATAATGTTGTTTGTTCAGCACAAACATAACATTGCAGCGTTTAGTTTCGTTCACACGTGGTTAACACACAAACCCTGCATATCTGTGGTCTTTTGTTAAACTTGTGTTTTTAAACTCTGTACCCTTCAATAGAATCATTTGGAGAATTTCAGCCCTGGAGTTGCCAATCACTACTGAATAAAAGGTAAAATGTAGCTGTTAGCTTGAAAATTATCACTTCATGACATCTTAAGGTGAAACAGCATTTTGGGCTTTGCAAATGTAGACTAATAATAAAGTGCTATTCAAACATTGTGAATGAAACAACACAAGAGATCAAATATTTTGACTTGAGGTCAAAATAAGTCTGCTGCTTCTAATTAGAAAACATTTCATGGTTAAGTGCATGCACTCCCTGGAAGCTGGAATCACACTTGCTCACAACTGGAATCGTTGGCAGTGGATCCGTGGATCTGATCACTCTACCAATGATGTTTTTATATCAAGAGTGGGATTCGAACCGTCAGTCTACCAACTGAGTTACTGTCACCCCTGTCCACTTTAAGGTGCTTATCTGAAGAAATCCTGCTGCTCATTAGTCCAGGTAGAGCCCATCCTCACATACATATTCACCAGTGCCCACAAGGACCACTCCAGGTTGCAAAACACAAGTTGCATCATTTCAAAACCTTGACTACCACAATGGGCTGAAAATAAAGTGGATTTTTCTTGTGCATAAGCAACACACTCTGTACTTTCTTCCAAGGTTCATGCTTACAAGCATTTACTGCAATGTAAAGCAATGAATCTATGTGAGTTCTAAGGGAGTGGTCCTGGTTTGTAGTCCTGATTTTTGTTCCTTACCACCACCACAAAATACTCAAAGTAGCATTTTGTAATTTGTGTTGAGATGTTCTACTGTCAATACAAAACATAACATTTGGGCTACACATTATAATATGCAAATTAGGGTAGTCTGACCACCCAAGACTACACATTTTTCCTAAACTTTACAGTGACAATTTGGAACAGTATTAGTCTCCACAAGCTCCTAAAAATACATCAGGGCCATCTAATGTTTACAATAAATTTTAATTTAAAAAAAGTATAAATAGTAAAAAAAAAAAAAAAAAAAAATATTTAAGAGTTTATGTGGAATGTTCCACAGTATAGCAGGTTGCAGCACTACAGTACATTACAATTCAGATCTGTGGAGAGTCTCCCCTATTCACAGAAGGAATGATTGTATTTTTGAGCAATAGAAACACCTGTAAGGAATAAATGCATAATGGGTCTGTCTAAAGTCATGCCATGGAACATTCCAGGCAAAGCAATAACATCTCCATGAAGACAACCAGGTGGCAGACCTTCCACCAGAAAAGTTGAGCAGTGCATCTTTAAAGCTGGAGTACCTGATTTTCACACACATACACTTTTGGGGTATGTCCACAGTTTTAGATGAGAGTTTTTTCAGACGGGAAACGGGGGTGGAAAGCCCGAGCGCTGCTTTCTTCCTGTTGATGAGAAATACACAGACAACACACAGTAGTTCTCTAGTCTCACAAAGTTCTGCTTTTACAATAAACACTTTATATTTATATAAAAAGGGTGTTTTTTAAATGTGAAAAACAGAACTAGTTCATTTTAGATGGTTTACATTGTGATCCAAAATTACTTCTCACTTACCTTTCTCACTTACTTTTCAAACCTAACTTTCAAAGACCAGTACAGAGTTTTGCTATGTAAAGCTAATGACAACTAGCATGCTAAGATGCACTTCCTGATTATCCACTGGTCTAATTAGATGGCGGACTTATTTTGCCCTCAGCAGCTGCTTATACAATAGATCTCCACTAAGGCAAGACACATTTTGCTCAAATACCTGGAAACAAATGGAGTACAGGCCCTTCAAGACAGACCGTATTCTACACATCATGATTTACACAATTTATAATGAAGTTATGTTTGTGTGGAAAAATAATAATAAATAAAACTAAACTGAGCTACACTTTGTCTCTGATCTTGATTTTTTTCATCTTCCAAAAAGTCAAAAGGGCGAATTTCTTGGAAGCGTTTGTGAAGTAAAAATAGGCGTACGCAGAGAGAGGTGAGACGGCAGGTGCTGTGTGAAGATCAGGAAATAGACTGTGACAACATGGAGTTTAACGCCTTTCTATTATGACTGCTACTCTTTAAGAAACCTGTTTGACTTTCACAGTTTGGAGAACGTGCTGGAGTTTTGTATGTGTGTACTTAGGAGGGGCTGTTTGGTCGTATTTGTCGCTACTGAACCGTGATATTGTCTGTGCATTGGAATGAGTAGCATTATTTATGAAGGAAGATTATGTTGTGCAAAAGATAAAGTAAAAATGATACACACATGTTTGAGTAATCCTCGAAAACTTAAAAATATGGCATCACAGGGCAGCTCTTTCTGGTCAGATTGTGTTCAAATAAAGATCAGATTAAGTTTAATTTGAGAGCTTCTAACAAAGTAGTGCTTAAAAAATATTTTACTAGACTTGGCAATTACGTTCTACCAACAGCCTATATATTAATAATACAAATATACAACTAAGAGTTAATACTTACTTAGCTTTTCTATGTAAAATCACACCTAATTCTCTTGCCAAACATTTCACTTCTGTCCTCAGCTGCAAACTCACCCACACCTGACGTTCCACACTCACAAACACACACATACACACACACATATACGCACAAACACAAACACACACACAGTGATTTTATTTCATCTCACCCTCCTTCTTTCTTTGATATCATTTTTATCACCACTTCACAGGTTTTGGGGGGGGGTGGAAAATATCAAAAGACGCACAGAGCAAAATAAAAATCTAAGACAAGTTCAACAAAATGAAAAACGCAATACAATCGTGCAACATCTGTCAGGGGAAGACAAATGTTTTTCACTTTATATGGGTCAGAGAGGAGAGTCGAGCTGGGGCCTCTGCTGAGTAAAGTGTACAGAGAGCTCATAATGAACAATATGTTACTCATGTGCACTGGAGCTACGACTATAAAGAACTTATGTACATGTACAGGAGACACTCTACGTGAAGATGGAATATATCATGACAGATGGAAAGAACTGAAGTGAGGAGAGTGGCAGAATTGTGATTTATTTGTAGTCATTGTGTACGTAAAATCCCTCAGTTTTTTGCATAATGACTACAAGGCAAAGGAGAAATTCAATTTATCAGCTGGACAAAAGTTTATTTTGGTCGAATACATTTCGCAGCTCATCCAAGCTGCTTGTGGCTTCTTCAGAACTGATGAAGCAGCTAAATAACTTTTATCCAGCAGACAAATTGAATTTCTCCTTTACCTTGTAGTGATTATGCAAAAAAATATTAATAATAAAAAAAGATAAATAAATAATAGATAAATCAATAAAAATGTCTGTGTTTTTCTAAATTATTTTTTTGCTTTAGTGTGAAATTTGTGATGTCATTAAGTGTCACTTAGAGTTCACACACCATTGTCACCTTTTCAGAGTTCAAATTCATTTCACAAAATGTTTGAGGCCAGAATCTATAGTTTGTAGTCTTGTTTGAACTGCTTCACTTGTCAGTGAAACAGCAAAGGGTGAGTCCTTTTATTCCTATGGGGCGTGCATACATTTGGAGGGGCAGATGCTGTTCCACAAAATGCACTTCTGTATATCCCCTCAGTCATTAAGGTAGGATCATAAGCAAAAGAAATATTCAATTCTGTCAACTGGACAAAAGATTTTTGAGTGACGATGCTCATCTCAGAGGCCTGGATTTTTCTTTTGCTAATTCTCTATATCTATATCTCTATCTTAAAATGAACTTACACATGGTTTCTTACTAATTCATGATGAGGGATCTAGGACAAATAAGAATTTGAATGTTTTAATCTAAAGAAAAATGTGAGTGTGGGGGTCTCAGGTAGCCAGACTGCTGCCACCTCATGCCTCCGCTCAATTTCATTTCTCTCCAGGGACTAGGTCAGGAATCTGAATACACTAGACGGTTTGTAAGAACCCTGGAACGTTGTAGAATGTGCACCAGCCAATCAGCAAAGAGCTGAACCAACCTGAGTTGCAATAGCAGACTCATTTGGACTTCCTTTGTCAAATACAAACTTTGCATTTTTTAGTGCACCTTTAATTTGCAAGTTCATCTCCCAGAAACGACAATGATCGTTGACAGACACTCTCTGCTTTGGTTTGCTGTTGTGCTGGCAATTACTTGGACACCACTGAGTGCATTACATACGTCACGACGGTCTCCACGAAGTGAAAGGAGCTGATGAATCAGGCTAAGTCTCAGGGTCCTTCACTAGGAAATTTTAAACAAAACATGTAACTGCCTCAAAGGAACAGCCCTATAACAGTTTGAAAGAAGATGCTACACTCACAATTGAACCTGGATTACCAGTGCCTTAAACCATTTATAGAGGATACATACATGTTTTTATGGTTCTCAGTATATGGACAGCAAATACTGCAGCAACACCAGCACTGATTCATGATTGTCTGCACATGCTGGTGTATAGGTGGTGAGGATTCAGATCACTGAGGCATTTTAGATTTGAACCAACTTCATTTCAAAATTAAGACTGGCAACTCAGATGTGAGGCTTTCTGCTTTCTGATTGGATAGCCATACTGAGGACCAAAGCACCAAATTACAACACAAACAGCCTATGTTTTTGTATGAGGAATAAATCAGCATCACAACTGTTATCAGTCAAAGCTATTTTTGGTTTGAACATGTTTACTTAGCGGACACAAATAGGTCACTTTACATCCAGAGTATTTTAGATGAACTGTTACAATTTTAGCACTCTGATATAGGTTAATTGCGTAACAGCTCCTTTTTGTTTTCAGAAACTGTGGAGAGGATACTTCATCACAGCCTGCACCTATCCTCTCATAAATACAATATAAATCAGCACAGAAACACTTGAGGCTGCTGTCAGTGGTGAAAGAAAGCTCAGTCCCCTTTGCCAATTCTGTGCAGCACAACCAATATTTACCCCAGCTCTGACTGACGGGCAAAATGGCCGACGTGGGCTCGCTGATTCACAAGGACCACAGACGGACGGGGAGCTGGGAGGTGGGCGACTTAATGACACGTCTCTTTTGTGTGGCCTAGTCTGTGCGTGTTACGTTGTTCAAAGGCACGAATACAGCAAGATGTTGATTAGACATATTGACGATGCATATACTACCAGTCAAAAGTTTGAACTCACACTTTTTTTTTAACATACATACATTTATTACTTTTAAAATTTGATATACATACAGAAGACATCAAATATATGCAGTAAGATGTATGGAATTATGTAGCAAGGGGGAAAGAGTTAAATGACTACTAATTTAAAGGTGCACTATGTAACTCTAGCTCCACCTTACAGTTATTCAATTACAGATGGTTTTATAGCTCAAAAATACCTAAAAAAGCAGGCATTCTGACTGAGTGGGGTCGCCTCTCCACAGATCTAACCTGTAACTTGGTCTTGTTTGTTCTCCATGAAGATAGAAAGGTTTAATTTCATTCTGGGAAACATTCAAGACAAAATAATAACATCTCCATAAAAAAGTATTTGCTTGACCCTTACATTACACCTATTACATATATCTTGCTTCATGTATTTGATGTCTTCTGTATGTATCTAAAATGTAGAAAGTAGTAAGAAAAAAGTTTTTGACAGATAGTGTACATTTAAAGAGCACTAGTCAAAAGTCAAATACGTGAAGCAACATATATGGAATAATTTAGTGAAACAGTATGGCATCAGAATAGTTCCATAATACACACGCTTGATAAAACATGCATTCAGGCGTATTGTATTATTTCACACACGTAGATATTAACTGTGAGTGAGCAAATTATCTCTGTGGGCGAGGAAAATGCCTGACCTGCGCACAAAACAACCACGCACCCTCGAAAAGACAATGAGCTCTCTCGAAGTTGATTTCTGTTCGCTCGTTTTTCAAAATAAAAAAAAAAATAATAATAAAAAAAAAAAATATATATATATATATATATATATATATATATATATATATATATTGTTTTTTTTTGTTTTTTTTCGTTATTATTTCTCTCCAAAACCAAAATGAAAAAATGGATAACAATTAGTTTTTTCAGTTTAAAATTTTGTTAATAATGAATAATGGAAAAAACAGATAACCGTTTCCCATCTAAACCAGGACTGAACCAGGACTGAACCAGGATTGAGTGTTGGGACGGGCCCGGAGGTGCGCCTGCATACACTGTTGGGTGATCACTGAGACCGGGACCAGGACCAGGACTGAGACGGGATTAAGACCGGGACCAGCCCGGGACTGAGACCGGGACTGAGTCTGGTTTAGTCCTGTTTTAGTCCTGGTTTAGTCCTGGTTCAGTCCATGTGCCGCGCAGAAGTCCGGCATCACAGTTTAATTTACGGAAAAGGCCATTATCCGTTTTTTCCATTATTCATTTAAACACAAACTGAACACAAAAACTGAAAAAAATGAATCTTTATCTGTTTTTTCATAGTGATTTTGGAGACAAATAATGAAGAAAGTAGTTGTTTTTTTGTTTTATTATTTTTTGTTTTATTTTGAAAAACAAATATAATCCACTTTGCGTGCGAGCAAACAGAAATCAACTTCGAGAGAGCTCATTGTCTTTTCGAAGGTGCGTCTACCCCCCAGTGGTTGTTTTGCGCGCAGGTCACAGATTTCTCCTCGCGCGCAGAGATAATTTGCTCGCTCGCATTTAATATCTATGCATGTGAAATAATACAATACGCCCGAATGCATGTGTTATCGTGCATGTGTGTTGTGGAACTATTTTGACGCCATAAAATAGCTCTACTAAATGTTTTTCGACAAAGCAAAGGGTGGTTCATTAAAGGATTTCAGGGAAAAAATGAGTACAACGCAAAAAAGCTTGGCCAAAATTTAAGATATAAACACTTAAATCTATCAGAAAATGACTTAAAAGTAGTGAAATTATGTGTCCATGCAGCAAGATCATTTTACTTGACAAGCTATCTTAAAATAAACTACCTCTAGACTAAAATTAAGCAGTCTCTGGTCTAGTAAGTAGACAGTAAATCTGAAATCAAGATGAATAACCCTAATGATATAAATGTTTAAATCTGTTCCAGATGAGAGAAATTTGCACTTGCAGTTATTTGCATTTTTTCTTATATATCCTCCGCATATCTTACTTCATCCAGTATATTTGATGTCGTCTGCATCTCAAGCGAAAGTAGTAAACATATTCCTCGTCCCACTTATTTAGAGATTGTGCCAGTATTTCAATAATGACACATGAATTATAAAAGGTGAGATTTACAAAAAAAAAAAAAATTCTCGCAAAGAAATCAAGACTTTTTTGGTGTAAAAATATTCGTAACTTTTGTTGTTTGTTCTCTGACTGATAAAAATGACTAATTCTATGTTGTTTTTGAAGGTATCCAAGATCTTAAATTTCCTGAGTTTGTCTCTAAAAACGTTTGTTTTGATGTAGTCGCCATTTTGTTTGTAACGTTAGCTAGATTTTTAATAGGCTAATAAAACATGCTAACTTGTTTTTTCACTTCCAAAAACATCTTCAAATGTGTATGTTTCTATATTGAATGCTTGTTAAATGACACAAAATGATACAACAAAATGGTCTCTTCCTAATGAGACAGGCATTTGTGGACAAAACATCGGCGGTGTCTATGCTAATTATGTTTGCTAGCTCATTAGCAAAACAAACGAACACATTTTCATACACGCTAATTAGGCTAAGTGGTCTTTCTATGTCTAACCAATGAGCCGACTTTCTTTTTATATATGGTCCAACTAATCTAACTATAGCGCGCAAATCTAAAAGAAGATTCTGTCACATTGCTTTGCGCCAAAATATAAAATACAAAAATAATGTTACCTGTCTCCCAGCCGAGCAGATTCTACGGCTTTTCTTCTTCTTCTGTCTCTTTACTTCTCACTCTGCATCGTCCATTTTTCCACCGCAGCTGCAGAACGCTCAGTCACTTCAGTTTTTCGTCCTCCTCTTCTTCTTCAGTATGAACAGACAAGCCTTGTAGAAGCACATTATGTAATAATGACACATTATGTAATCCACAATGTAATAAAACTTCATCATGTAATAAAACCAAACGGCCGAAATGAAAACATTCGCAACATTATGTAACAAGCCACAGATATAACAGAGAGTTGGAGAGACAGACAGAGAGAAAGACAGAAAGAGAGAGAGAGTGAGAGCGAGAGAAAGAAAACAAAAGAGAAAAAGGAGAGAAAGAGAAAAAAAGAGAGAAAGAAAGCGAAAGAGAGTAAGAAAGAGAGCAAAAGAGAGAGAGAAAGAGAGACAACAAAAAAGAAAGAGGGAGAAAAAGAGAGAGAAAAAAGAGAAAGAGAGAAAAAGAGAGACAACGAAAAAGAAAGAGAGAGAAAGAAAGAGACAAAAAGAGAAAAAGAGAGAAAAAGAAAGATAGAGGAAAAGACAGAGAGAGATACTTTGTTGCAGCAATATTTACACTTGTGCACTTCTCAGTCTCCTTTGTGTCTCAGTCAAAGGTCTCAGTGCAGTTCAACAGGAGGACTGGTCCAGGGACTAGTCAGGTGGACTAGTCAGGTGGACTAGTCCGGAGGACTGGTCCGGAGGACAGGTCAAGTGGACAGGTCAGGTGGACTGGTCAGGTGGACTAGTCCGGAGGACAGGTCAGGTGGACTGGTCAGGTGGACTGGCCAAGTAGACTAGTCAGGTGGACTGCTCAGGTGGACTGGTCAGGAGGACTGGTCAGGTGGGGTGAGGAGATCCAGATGAACACAGCTGCAAAGGCGTTGCTCTTTTGATTGGTGATGAAATGGTTTATTCCCTCAAAGTATTTCTCCAGGATTTCTCTTGTGGAGTTTCCTCTTGAATGTCTTCTGCCACATTTGGTCTGAAAACCCTGTAGCATCTCAAATGTCAAATGTGAATGAGACAATATATTATTATTATTATTATTATTATTATTATTTGTATGAAAATGTAGCAGTATGTATTAAATAAAAAAAATGGCCTGCACTCCTGAAAGTGATTACATGGATAACAGCACGACAAGGGATGCACGCATTTACAGCCCTGTTTTTATATTATTTCCAATAAAACATGAACCATCTGATTAACAGTGCTGTTGTTTAGAGTTAAGATGACCCACATAACCATAAAGTAACCCTGAATAGAGTGGGAGATATGTCCTGTTCTACATAATAACCATCATTACATGTTTTAGTTCCCATGCAATTTCCATCCTCTCTATCCCATGACATCTCGCAATTTGCACATTATTGACATTAAAAAGGTTTTCACTGAACAGGATCCGACTGTAAACCTCTGGATTAGTAAGCGCATGCTCCTCCACTGTGCCACTATTTATAATTCCAAATGAGACTACTTATTATAGGCTGGCAACCAGGTTCACCACTCAGGATGTTTTTTGCTACCTTTTTTCACTATTATTTCCTGTTATCTTATATCTTGGGCCATCACAAGTTGACCCCAACTCGGCCCTGTTTGGTCCCAGGGCCCAAAAAATACCGTTTTTAAGAAAGGCTATTTGCGAAATTATGTAAGTGTAAATTTTAAGGTACTGAAACTGCATACATGGTCAAATAACCATAAAATTCTGCATGGTATATCCTGACAAATGGGGGAAGCTAGGAGAAAAATATTCTGGGACCTGCTGCCTTTCTACTGTCAAATATCATCCTCAACAAAGTCATCAAAAGTGATCAGTTTCAAGCATTTTATTGCATATATCACTGCCTCAAATGTACATAAAAAACACCCCAGTGCAGTCCCAGTACAGTGAGGAACTTTGGTCATAGCAGCTTTTTCCCTCTATACACAAAGGTCATCTTGGGCTTAAATTGAAGCTTATAAACTTGGGAAGTTTTTCATGTACATTTGAGGCAGCGATATATGCAATAAAATGCTTGAAAATTATCACTTTTGAAAACAATTTGTCAGGTGGACAGACATTTTTTTGTCTTTTGGGGTATGTTGAGGGTGATATTTGACAGTAGAAAGGCAGCAAGCCCCAAAATATTTTCCTGTTGGTTTCCCCCATGTGTCAGGATACACCTTGCAGAATTTTACGGTTATTTGACCATCTATGCAATTACAGTACCTTAATATTTATACTTTTTACAACATTTACACTGAGTTGGGGTTGGTCCCTATCAACCTGTGATGGCTCAAGATATAAGATAACAGGAAATAATGGTGAAAAAAAGGTAGCAAAAAACATCCTGAGGGGTGAACCTGGCTTCCGGCCTATTACACATTTTAGCTGGAAAAATAGTCCCTACATGTTCCAATCACTATGCCTTGTTGATGTATTCCCATTATAGCAGCGGGCCTGAGTAACACAAGAGCATGAGTCATTAGCCATATACACAGTTGAGAGTATTTTTACAGCTGACAGTAAAGCCTATATGCTAATGTTACGAACCCACTGATCTATATGGTCTTATATTACCCTCACGTGTATGCAGCATTGTAGACCTTAACAGCCTCGCACCCTCCACTCTGCCCATTAGTGCTGAATTAGCTTATGGATAGTTGGTAAACAGAGGATAACGGCGCTAATGTAGTGGAATTAGGCGTGCTCCGCTGAAAAGGACGGCGCGCAGGATTTAGCTCGATAATCACATATTTACATTGAATTGTCACTGGGTTGCCATATTGACGCGACCAGAGCACTCATTTCCTCTTGTTATTGCGGCGAGATGACACCTAGCGCTTGGTTTTTACATCGTGTACAGCGCCGTAAGCCTTTAATTAAACAGTATCAATGGCTGCTACCTCCGGAGGCTGCAAATTGATTTGTCCCACAGCTTTGTCATTACTAATATGAGAGATTACCACAAATACAAGCAGGAGATGAGAGCAGGGCTGTTACCGCGCGGAATGTTTACTCAACTATTTAAAGGTCCTATATTACACAAAACGGACTCTCGTGAGCTTTGAGGCATGTTAGAATGCTGTTACTGCGTCAAAAACAAACCTGGAGTTGTGTTTTGTTTCATTCACGCATGTTTCCTACCTTTTTTCTTACGAATGTCTTACCCAAGGACAATGATATTTGTTTGGAACTGGGATTAAACCACTTACCTTACTGCTAAATGATGACCGCTCGACCGTCTGAGTCACTGTCGCTCCATAAATAGACTGGCGTAATAGCTTTCTGACTAAAAAAACAAAACAAAACAAAAAAGAAAAATACATTACCACTAAAATGCACAATTTACCCTGTGTATTCCCTCGTCATGTTAGGCTATTTTCTGATCGATGTTATAATGTTGTTTCCTCATCACAAATGCCTCGAGTTGTGTTTTGTTCCATTCACATGTTTAACACACAAACCCTGCATATTTAGGCTGAGTTCTTCTCTCAAACATTAATACTTGGATGATTTCAGCACTGGAAATGCGCATATCTACTGAACTACCGTAAATTCCGGACTATAAGCTGTTACATTTTTCTCACACATTGAACTCTGTGGCTAATAAAACGATGTGGCTAATATATGGACGGATTCTTTGTTTGGCACATTGTCTGTTTGTATATACAGTCTATGGTTTGACAACACTGATATGCACAGCCTGAGTGCAGTAAACGCAGCGGTTCGTGCGGTTCACACATGGATCTAGGGTTCACATGAAGTTGCTACACTAGCTAGCAATATTGTCAACACACTTAAATAGAATATCGCCTTGTGATAAAATAAGTTATAATGCTAAATGAACATTAGTGAGGGGGATACGTCTTACTCGTATGTGTAAATGACGAGAAGAAACGTCTCAAACTTCAGTTACCAAACATCCACTCATACCTGATTAATAGAATTAGCCCCGCCCCCGAGAGTCTGAAAACTACTCCTTCAAGACACTGACATGATACAGATGGGACAGAGACTCTTTCTGCTCGAGACATGCGCAGTAGAGCGCGAGGAGAGATGGGGTGATGCGCCGAGGAAGATGCTTGTTTGATTGTGTTTTGAACAGTTAGTTTGCGCTTCATACACACACCCTCCTTATGGAAAATACACGAAGAAATGCAGATGATGCAGCTTTTAAGTTAACGGTGATTGATGTGGCTGTTGAAGAAGGAAACAAAGCTGCTGCACATGGGCTCAGCATCAATGAGTCAATGGTGACACGTTCAGGATGGCAGCGTGACGAACTGACTAAGTGCACAAAGACGACAAAAGCTTTCAGAGGAGATAAAAGGAGACGGCCCTAAGTTGAAAACCTTCTTGAAGACGGAGACACCTGCGCCTTATATTCAGGTGCGGCCTATATATGTACAATTTTAAAATTTTGTTAAAGTTTAATTGATGCAGCATATATTCAGTGCGCTCAATAGTCCGGAATTTATGGTAAATGTAAAAGGTAGTTGTTAACTTGAAAACTACCATTACACCCTGCAAAAACTAAAAACTATTCTGGTTAAAACTACTTGAGTTAAAGTTTTATTATGATTTGAGTGGATTTCACTTCAATCTTCACGTCTCTGCTAACTGAATACGATTTTTTCAAGTTGATGAAAATACATCTTGCAACACTTAAGATAAGTAAAACAAAAACTCTTTGCTCTTAAAATAAGGAACTTGAAATTGAAAGTTGCTTGAATTAAGAATTTCTTTTGTTAATTTAAGTCAGTGCTTCCCCCCACTCCCCAGAACCACTACTAAATGTGGACAAATTGCACACTCGCCTTCAGTAGTCTACATTCGAGAGCAAACGTTTTAGTCACGTCTCCAAAGCGACTCCCGGGACACACGCAGCATGTGTCCGTCTGTATTCCGTGCGGTGCCCATGTGCGTCATGAGGCCTCCTCATCTTTAACAGCGATGTCTGTGTTATAGTTCAGCAGTATCAGCTCCTCTGTTATTTGGTATACCGCCTTATATGATGCTAACAGTGCTCGCTGGTTTACTGAAGTAGCATTAACAAAGTGGGATGATTGTTGGTAATATTTGGCACGTTTTTGCTGAAAAACTCAAGCGGCTTATCTGCGTGATTGGGGTGTAATGTCTTTAAGCGACGCTGTAATTTATTTGGCTTCATGCTGTCTGCTGCCAACATTTTTAGACACAGTAAACACAGCGGTCTATCCTCGTTTCCCGCCATAGTCACAGTGAAGCCAAGCGCTACATACGCTTTACATACAGCTCGTTCTCTGCACTTCATATCTCCTGCTCTGTGCTTTGTGTACGTTTGCCTGGTGCAAAACCCAAGCCCCCAGGTTCCAAAATGGCCGCCCATTCAAGTCAATGGGCCGAGCTCAATGGCGCATGATCCCAGATTAGGTACTTCCAGTGGCTGTGGGCCGACTGAGCATGCGCAGAAGTGCTCTTTTCTCCCATGGGCACACGCGAATGATCGCTTTGACCAATCAGAGCGAGAGGAGCTAGAGCGGACCCGGAGCTAACGATTATAAAGCGTTTTTTTAAGACAACTGAAGGGTTTTGAGCTGAGAAAAAGTTTATGATCTAAAAATAGGTAAAAATCGCCAACAAATCCAACATTTTTGAAAGCTGTAGGTGATCTGTCAGACAAACATGAGCAGTTTGTGATTACTTTGCGCTCTATGAGAAAAATCTTGTCTCGGCCCAGGGGATTTTTTCTGCTGAAGTTCCAGTGAGTGGCCACTACGTCAACTGGAGGCAGATACAAGAGAGCAATACTGTATCCAGTTATTTTAATAGATCCATGGCAAAATCCGACACAGTAGCCCTAATACTCCCTGCGCACACTTTGACAATGAGAGCATCACTGCCAACTACTGTAGTGAATGCGCAATTACACTTTATTTTAGTACGGCAAAAAAAAAGCATGTTCCCCAAGGTCACACGCGCCCACCGGCATCATTTTAACTTACCTAGATATTGCTTTTCGCAGTGTCTGACGTCACAAGATGGAACAGAGCACTTTGAGCTTAGGAGATATAGTTAGACAAACACAACTCCTAATAGGTTTTGAGAAGGTAACAGCATTATAACGCAGCCTAAAGCTCCCAAGAGTCAATTTTGTGCAGTATAGGACCTTTTAACCACATAGTTCACTGCTTTGATGGTTCAGGTTTTCCAAATAGTTTCGGAGAACAGTCTAACAAAATCAATGGGCAATTAGGGTTGTCTTGTATCAAACGTGATGAATTATGCTCTCCTTTCTGAGCTGGGTCTATGGACACTTGATCAATTGGACTTGTGAGGACCTGGGTGAGGCTTGCCGGGGAGAAATTGCTCTATTCCAAAAGGCTGTGACTCACGTATTGATTAACCATTGCGTCCCAAATTGAAACTCGGTCTTGGATCTGTTCCACGTAGCGGGCCTGAAAACAACGAGAGAACGCTTACCTGATTAGCCAGAACCACGCGCTTTGACAAAACTGTACAAAGACAAACGGATCTTGAGCTGTATCCTGTCTGTTCCTGATTCCAGAGGGCATGATTGACAAGCGGATTAACCAATCAGAGGGAGGCATGGCTCGTTTGCGTTAAAAACAAACATAGGTGCTTACCCATAAAAAAAGTGAAAAAAAAAAAAAAAAAAAAAACATTAAAAGGTGGATTGTGCAACTTTTCTGGTGGGGGGTCCGTCAAATGCTTTTCTCCATGGAGATGTTATTGCTTTGTTTGGAATGTTTCACATTATGGCATTAACCCTTTCTATCTTCACGGAGACCAAACTCAAAATCTAAAATCTAACCAAGCTAAGATGACTTGAATTAAGAAAGTTTAATGATGATTTGAGTAAATTTCAGTTGACGAGTAAAATTAACTTAATTAACTTTTTGTACGTAAAATGTGAAAATACATCTTGCTACATTTATAATAAGAAAAAAATACTTTTTGCACTTAAAATAAGAAAAAAAAAATCTAATGTTGCTTGAATTAAGAAAGTAGATAATTTTACTTGCCAAGTTGAATCTTCTCAAAGAAATTAAAATGCTCTTAAATTAAGTCATTTTAACTTAGGTAAATATTGTTTTTTGCAGTGCAGATCAGGTTACAAGTCAAATCTGTGGAGAGACGACCCCGCTCGCAGTTAGAATGCCTGTTTTTCTATGTATTTTTGAGCTATAAAAACACCTGTGATTGAATAAATGTAAAGTAGAGCTGTTTCCATATAAACAAGAAGGTGAGAGACCCCAAGCAAAAAGTTCCATAGTGTACCTTTAAGGACTGAAATAAAGGAAAGGTAAAAGAGGTTTTGTAGCTTTTGTTTTTGAGGATTTTGGAGAGGAGATGTCTTCCACATTTGAGAGACACGTGCTACAATTATCAGATCATCTCAGATTTAGCTGGATCATCTCAAATTTGGACGGCTTTTTCATGCTCTATTGTCCGGTTCCAGTCTCTTCTTGATTCGAACAGAATATAGAAGGAACTGGCTGGTCAGGTAAAGAGAACGCATTGAATGGAGCAGTTTTAACCTTGAAGCGACTGCAATTGTTCAGCTCAAACTAATTATTTTACCACCTGCGTTCAGCAGTAGATATACTTCTTTTTTTTTATTTTCTTACACCATTAATTAGCCTTCACGCTGCGCTCTCAACTTGCTTTTATCTCATTTCCAAAAACATGATGATTAAAATTTATCATCTAAGGTGCACTGTGTAACTTTTTTGATTCCGTCTCATTCTTTTTTCTACGGATACGTCATTGCTCTGCCTGGAATGTTCCACAGCATGACTTTAAACTGCTCTACCTTACTTTTATTTAATTACAGTTGGTTTTATAATTTAAAAACACCTAGAAAAATCTACACTCTGACTGTCAATGGCGTTGCCTCTCCACAGATCTGACCTGTAACTCGGTCTGGTTTGGTCTCCATGACGATAAAGGTTTAATACCGTACTGTGTAACATATCAGACAAAGCAAAACTGTGTTGCCAATTTATTATTATTATCTTTTTTTTTTTCGTATTGACAAATTTGTAAAAGCTCATTAGCAAAACTTGAGTAAACATACAGTATCTTCATAATCTCTAACTGCAGGAGCCAATCAAAATATCCCCGTTAATGTAATTAAGGCCGGGCTAGCGTCTTGTTAGGGCCCTCGCTGACATTCTAAACCTCATTTGGGGAGGATGTTGCTGCTGTTCAAAAATAGGCCAGACTGTTTGTGATCTCATCTAATGCAATTCGTATTACATCGAGGCAACCAGAAATAGCAGTAGAAGTTTTCTGTGCTCATTACGAATACTGTAAAACGCTCTTTGTTTTCAAATTTAGCGTCCTTAAATACTTAAAATGCTCACAATTCATTATATTGATCGGCACATTTTAACTTGCTTGGCTTGTTACAGTTGAACTTAAAGTGCCTATGACAGGTTAGACTCCTCATTTTACTAAAAGACACAAGATCACTTTATTTAAGATTTCACAAAAAAAGTATATATATTTTTTTGCCTCTCAGGGCTTCCGTATTATAAAGTTAGTTGAAAGGTGAGAAATTATTTTAACAGAACCCTGAATCAGAATAAGATCAACCTTAGTTCTTAAAGTGCGTATAACAAGTTCTGACAAGTACTTTTAAGTGCTTCACCACAATTTTGTATTTATTTTTTTTTTCTCTCTCCCCAATTTGGCAGTTTAAGGTTTAAAATTTTACATCCTGGTTGTAAAATATAACATAAGGAGGCAAGGGAATTCCATAACTGTTACAACAACCATCCAGTCGACATGTAGCGACCATCTTGTAGACTGGACCAAAACTCCTCTAATGTCCACAGAGACTATGAACTGACGATTAAAAATATAAGAAAACACCTTTATTTTGTTGAAATCATGTTTAAAGTCAGGAATGTATCAGAAAAAAACTGTTTATTTTGGTGTAAATGTGCCAAACTTTTGGACAGAACTACTTCCTGTAATTTTCAACATATTTTTCAACTTTTCTTCACAAACTGCTTCTTGATTAGTGTAAAACTATAATTTATATTTTCAACAGATACTATCCCACCAAATTAAGTCAAAATTACGGAATCGTCAAAACTTGTTATATGCACTTTAAGAACTAAGGTTGATCTTATTCTAATTCAGGGTCCAGTAGTTCTGTTAAAATAATTTCTCACTTTTCAACTAACTTCATAGTACAGAAGCCCTGAGAGGTGAACACTGTTTTTTATTTGTGCTTTTTCCCTCCTGTGGATTAAGCCTGAACTCCCTTACCCAAATAAGCTTTGGACTGGAAAACAGGTTTAAGTCCAGAAAGTTAAATGCAATGATTTTGTTATGCTTTTTTGTCTAAAATCTCCATGAATATGTACTGAAAGCTAAAAAAAAACATTCATATCATTTCTCTTAAAGGTGCATTCTGTAACTTTTCTGGTGGAGAAGCTGTCAAAAATGCTTTCCTCCATGGAGATGTTATCGCTTTGTCTGGGATGTTTCACAGTATCATCATCATGGAGACCAAAATAAATCAAGTTACAATTTAGATATGTGGAGAGACAACCCCATTCACAGTCAGAATGCCAGTTTTTCTAGGTATTTTTGGGCTGTAAAACCACATATAATTAATAAAATGTAAGGTAGAGCAGTTTAATGTGGAATATTCCAGGCAAAGCAATGACATTTCCATAAAAAAACAAAAAAAAAACCAAGCAGGTGATGGAGCCCCAACCAACAAATTGCATAGAGTACATTTAGTATCATATTAGTGTTTGTGATCTCATCTACGTTAATGCGATTCCTATTACATTGAGGCGACCAGAAATAGAGTGTGGTAGCTATACCGTCTCCGGGGATGGAGGGAGAGCAGATCAGATTTGAGAATGAAAACCGAGAAGTGTTTGTTGGAGAAGTAGAAGCGTTCAGGGAGTGTCTGGATTTGTGTTGTCTGCGTCTCCTGGCGGTTCTCAGTTCTGCGGGAGTCTGGGGAGGCTTCCTTCACTGTAAAAAGTAATATCTGAGAAAGTTCCAGTTACTCACATTTCAAAAAGATTTACCTTGATTTGAGTAGATTTCACTTGACAAGTAACATTATCCACAAGTGGATGGAAGGTGCAACTTTTCAGAGGGAGGATTCATCAAATGCTTTTCTCCGTGGAGATGTTATATGAGAAAACATTTTTGTTTACATCTGGCTTTTCCACACATGTGCAGTGGCTGGTAGGCAAAAAGTCAGTGGGGCTGCTCGTTTGTGTTGGCAGTTGCGTTGCGTGTGTCTGTCATGAGATAACTCGTCTTATTTTGAAGTAGGTTTTGTATTTAATTGTTTTGACATGACTTCATCATCTTACTCTAAGTCATTGAATGTTGAGGATCAAAAATGTTACTATGAAAAGTTCAAACTCGCTGATAACTGTTGACGATGTTGATGTTGTACTGTTGTATGAAGATTGTTGATGTTGTACGCCGATAACTGTTGACGATGTTGATGTTGACTTGTTGATATGGACACTTTTTGTCTACCAAAATGGCTGCCGCCCCGGACGTGACGCTATCGTGTTTTCTTGTATTGCTTGGTTTGGAATGTTACACAGTATGGTATTAAATCTTTCTATCATCATGAAGACCAACTCAGACCAAGTTACAGGTCAGATCTGTGGTGACGCAACCCCATTTACAGTCACAGCACCTGTTTTTCTAGGTATTTTTGAGCTCTAAAACCATCTGTAATTGTATAAACGTAAGGTAGAGCTGTTTAATGTCATACTGTGGAACATTCCAGACTATGTTCCATCCCAATATTCCATTTCAGCTAGTAAAAGACTTGTTCCATTGGTAGATAATTTTACTTATCATGTGAAATCTACTCAAATCAAGTTCAATCTTAAAGGTGCATTGCGCAACTTTTCTGTTGGAGGGTCCATCACCTGCTTGTCTCCATGGAGATGTTATCGCTTTGTCTAGACTATTCCACAGTAGAGATTAAACCAATCTAGCACGAGGGAAACAACATTACAGACTACATTACAGGTCAAATCAGTCGAAAGGCAAATCTATTCACAGAAAGAATTATTGTATGCACCTTTAAATCTTTGCGACTCAAATGATTATTACGTGTTCTCAATTCATTTTAAAAAAAGGTTTAGCAAGATTAGAGTTTTTGTAGTGTTTGGAGATGAGTCTACAGTGTCCTTGTGCTTTTTCAGGGCGCACCACACTGTGTCCTCTCCTCTGTTGGACTAACACTGTGAGTCATACTGTGAATAGAACACTGCGAAAATGTGTTTTTCTACAAATGCTAATAGTCTGTGACCCTGGTTCTCACTCTCCACTAAGACTCTGAGCCAGTTTAGAGTTAGGAACAATTGATACTTTTGTAGCTGATGTTATTAACTTTCCCTGGGGGTGTGATGCTAGCTGGAGGCCCTGCTCTGTCTGAAGCTCTGTTACTCCAGTTAGATTTTAATTTGAGTTTTGTTTTAACACAAAATCTGACTTATTGCTGGATATACCTTTATATAATTACGTCTTATTTCACAACTACCTCTTGCGATCTTTTTTGCTACTCGAATTTATTATTACCATTTATATTTTTACTCTTTGTTATTATATTGTATTGTGATATATGAGCTACTGTGTCCAAATAATTTCTCTTGTGCATCAATAAAGTTTGTCTAAGTCTAAGTAGTCACACACACCTTTTTTTTAAAATATAGTTTTAACTTAAACCTTAGATCTTAAAACTTATCTGGCTATGTTTTCTAATTTGTGCATTGAGTGGCATAGTAACTGATGAACATTCCACTGTAGACATACATGCAGACCCCCCAAATATGATGTCACTGCCACTGTTGGGCAAGTTACTTTAAAACTGTAATGTGTTATTTATTACTTATTACTGTCATTTCAAAGTATTTCGTTACATTACAATATTACTGTATTTAAAATGTAAGGCATTACATTACTATTGCATTACTTTAAGTTACTCTCACCAAAATAACTGCAAAAAAGCTGAACTTTTGAGCCATATATGGACTGAACCAGGACTAAACAAGGTCTAAACCAGGACTAAACCAGGACTATAACAGGATTAACCTCAGACTGATTCCAGGACTGAAGAGGAGGACTAAACCAAAACTGAACTAGGACTAAAACAGGACTCACTGTCAGGACGGGCTCGAAGGTGACCGCAGGAGAAAGGAGCGGCTCTGCTCCGCACCTCATGAGGTCGCTCTCGCTTTTATGGACACTCTGCTGCGGCGGCTCGCGGTCCTGATTTCAGCAACTCTTTGCGGGTACAAGACCCGGTGCAAGACTCTGCTACAGCGCGTATCTTCTACCTTCCTTCAACGTGTCCAGAAGTCCAACTTTTTGTGCGATGGTTTGCATCGTCCTCTGTCTTTTGGGTGTGAGCGCAGGAGCCTTTGTCAGTGCAAGAACGTTTCGTCGACATTGTGGATTTTGTCGGAGAGAAAACTTGCAGACATACACTGGCTACAGATTGAACAATTATTTAAATTTGGCAGCTGAACACATTCTGTACTGTACAGGAGACAGGAGTCCCTTAGCCGATCAGGACGCAGCGGGAGGAACGCAATACGTGTTCATACACTAAAAACAAAAGGCATGCAAAACTGCACAAAAAAATAAAATAAATAAAAAATCAGGGACGACTGTAAACCAGGTCTAAACCAGAAGTGACCCAGGTCTAAACCAGGTCTAAACAGCGTAGAGTTCTGGGTCGGTCCTTTCGCCCACGGTTAACTGAAGGTCTGTCCGGCCGCGTCTCCGGCGTTTCACCGCTGCTGATTTTAGCGAATTTCTATGAAGAAAAACCCACCACTTCAATCCAGGTTAAAAAAGCATTGTAACGCACGTTACTCACATTTGTACCGAGTAAAATATTAACATTTTTTTCCCCTGTAATGCCTTACATTACTGCGTTACAGCAAAAATCAACGCATTACTGTAATACATTACTTTTATAATGCGTTACTTCCAACACTGGTCACTGCAAGGTATAAATACCAGTCTACCATACTAAGAAAAATGATGAAAAGAACCTCATGCTGACAGTAGAATTTGTTACATTATGGTTTTGTAATAAGGGTAATAACCTTCTGGGCTCATTATGAATACTGTAAAATGTAATTTTTAATTTAGCTTCCTTAAAAATTTAGCATGCCATGCCAACAGCCAATTCATTATATCGGTCAACACTTTCTAACTTACTTGGCTTGACACAGTTTCGTTTTCTTAAATTATTTTCTCACCTCACAACTCACTTCATACTACGGAAGCCCTGAGAGGCAAATACTCACTTTTACTTGTGCATCCTGTGACTGAAACCTGAACTCCCTCCCTCCCTTCTAAATAAGATTTGGACCTTAACAATGCAGTTTCACGTTCAATTCCAGCAAAATGAATGCAATGATTATGGCATGTTATACTTCTTTGTCTAAAAATGTCCATAAATACGTGTTGAAAGCTAAAAAGCCATCCTAATGTCGTTATAGAGGTATTATCATTTCTCTACAGTGCTCTTCATCTGCGAGCTATAACATGTAATATTCATGAGTCCAAGCTAATAAGATACACATAGCCTACTAGCAGAATTTGAATTTACACAAGGGAATGCTTTTTCCCTTCTCGCCTCCCAGGGCTTCCGCAGTTTAGCCCGCTGCATGTTGCCTCAGCGTGGTTTTATTTAAGATAACAGAGAGAGTGAGTCAGCATTTGTCAGTTCAGAAGACCATATGTTGACCCCACACACATTTAATACTTCACTTAATGGCACAGTATGTAACTTTAACCACAAAGTACTAAAATAGAAGCATGTTTTTAAATTTAGTTTGTGTTTATTACATTCAAAAACACAGAAAAAGCATGTGTTCTTACTGTGAGCTGACTTGCATCTCCACAAATCTGACTCTCGATTGCTCGTTTCTATGGAAATGTTGTAGTCTTCCACAGTATGGCATAAAATGTATCCTATTTCCTTGGAGAATGTTCCGAAGTATGCTTTTAACTGTCCATTTCCACAAGTTCCACCTCCAGAAAGTTACATACTGTCCCTTTAATCCCATTGAATGCCATGTCAGTCCCATTACCCATAACACAACATTTTTTACTAGATTTATTCTTTTTTTGAAAATCCATCCATACGTGAACATTGACGTGCTTTTTTCAAACTCACACAGAGAAACATGACAGGTTTTGTTTGCCTTTTTTGGACATTTTCTCATGTTTTTGTTCTTTTTTCATCATGGACAGATTATGTACATATACATGTGTTATATGTGTCTAAAAATCCCAAGTGCCTTTAACACAGAACAATGTACAAAACACAGGGGAGAAGAGAAACAAAAAGAATGGAGACGGAGACAGTTAAAAGAAGCGCTGATCAAACCTCCTGCTTTTGTGCTTGAAATGAAAACCAACAAGACGCATGCACAAACTGTTCTGTCACAACCCAAGCACATCTCAGAGGGCAAGACTTTTTGAATACCACATGTATTGTTTTTCAGATTAAGGGCCATTGAAAACAGAGCTTCACAATCATTGCAGAGTACTGTACACAGTTAAAAGTACAACATTGATATATCTTGTTAATGGCGTCACACCACAGCTTCCACCATATTGTCACCTCTTGCACAACAGGGGTTATTGCTGGTTTGAAAGAAAACACAACATTCAGACAATTGATTTCCAACTATCAAAAAGGTGGCAGCTTGGATCTTTCCACGCAGGCTTTTTGTCGTACATTTGCATATAGTCCCCCCTCAGCGAGTTATGCAATGTACCGTTTTAATCTACTGAAGCTTCTTGTGCTGCGTAACCCGGGACAACGGTTGAAGAACTGCCAGTGCGCCAGGGGAGGGGTTCAAACAGATGTGTCCGTACCTGCGCGATACAGGTACAGCGAAAGGGAGTGCAGAAGCTTTGTCCTTGAAGTGATTTCCTGTCAGGAGCTGGATTGAGCTTGATTAATGGGGTCGTAGGCTGCTGGCAGGTGGGACCAGCGGACTCAGGGTTTTGTCACGTAGCCAGCCACAGGTAATGGCTAATCACATCTTGAACTCCCCAGGAAGCAAAGCCAGAGACATGCTTTTAAAATCTGTCTAGCTGAAAACCAAAATCGGTAGAAATGCGTTTTCTTTTAGAACGAAAAAACAAAAAAAATCCACGTTGCTAAATTACATCATTCACTGCCTGCGTGTGAACTTTTCCATTGCACTGGTTCAAATGTTTTAAAAAGCTTGTCATGGCAAAATAGAGCACATCACTTCGAAAACTTTACATAATTTGACCTTTTTTTTTTTGTTTGTTTCTTTTTTAATGTGTGACTTCATGTTAAAAGTACAAAAATTATTCTCCCGCACGCACAACCCAGTACCGTCAAACCGATTTTTTTCATACACCGACTTACTTACTATCCATAGTAATTCAAATACGTATTAACATCATCGTCATCGTCGTCATCACCTGTAGTATTATCAACACCAAAAAAGTAAAAGCGGGTAACCTTGCAGAGTTAAACAGACACTGTGCTGGGCGTAGGAAGGGGGGAGGGAGCGGGGTAATGGACTCACAAACTTCTCTAACCGTTACATGCTATCAACAAGCGACGAAGGGAGGTGGCGGTGGTGGCGGAGGAAGGGGGAGGGGAGGTAGAGCTTCGACTTCCCAGTGTAAGACATTGTGGGGCAGTCTCTCGCTGTTCGGGGGAGGCTGAAGCAGTGAAGTCAAAGCGAATAACGGGGTGTCACTCAGTTCCCGGGCCATGTGGGGGCGCCTGTTCTGCATATATTTACACGGGGGTTGAAGGATGAGAGATACGAGAGATACGAGAACCTTGTTTCCACCGAGCAGTCAAGTTTGGTTCAGTTCTGTCATACTAAAAGCAGAATCAACTGGCAACGGTAACGGTATAAAATCTAGAATCGCATCACAAATGAAGAGTTAAAGGTGCACTGTGTCACTTTCTGGGTCCGTCGAGGGTCCGTCACCATGGAGACGTTGTTGCTTTGCTTGGAATTTTTCACAGTATGATATTAAACTCCTTTTTCCATGGAGACAAGCACCATGCCAAGTTACCGGTTCAGTTTGTGGAGAGGTGGGCCCGCTTACAGTACGATGCATATTCTTCAAGATATAGTTTAATTATTTAAAAAATCTATAACGAAATAATAAGCAAGTTTAATGCCATACTGTGGTACATTCCAGTGAAAGCAATCTCCCTAGAATAGCTCCATGGACACAAATAGGTGCTGGAAAAGTTACATAAACTTCCGGTCAAAAGTTTTAGAACACCCTCATTTTTCCAGTTATTTATTGTAGTTCAAGTTGTGCAAGTCCAATGAAGAACTTGAAATGGTACAAAGGTAAGAGCTGAACATCCAGAGATTAAGAAAAAGATAAAAGAACAAAACACAAGTCCAAGCTCTGCCAAAACTACCTCAGAAAAAAAGAAATAAGATGGTGAGCTTGAAAACACGAAGTGGCCAGCACAGTCTCCATTAAATCCCATCGAGCTGGTTTGGGATGAACTGGACAGAAGAGTGAAAGCCAAGAAACCTACAAGTGCCACACATTTATGGGAATTTCTGCGACAGACTTGGGAAGAATTTTCTGATTATTTGATTTCTATTCTAAAAAGAACGCCACAAGTGTGTTCAGCTGTTATATCTGCCAAAGGTGGACACTTTCATCAATCAAAAGTTTAGAATACATTTTGGTCAACAGTAAATAGTAAAAAAACTGGAAAAAGTGTGGTGTTTTAAAACTTTTGACCAGTAGTGTAGTTTCAACAACATAAATCATTAGAGGTTGGAATATCAGCTTTCAACGTTCATATAAAAAACAAAAGTACTTCATTTTAAAGTATTTGCATTGGTCCATAGCCATTTCTTACTTAACTTATGCATCAGAACATCTCAACTGTCAAAGATCAGAGCAGGAGTTTTCTGTGTTGGTAATGTTAGAAACCAGCACTGCACTGATTATTGGACCTTAAAAGACTTTATAAGCTGCTTGTATAATGTATCTGTTCTGAGGCAAGACGCATTTTGCTGAAATACATGGAAAAATAATCAGGTACAGACTCTTTAACTGCAAACCAACCTTCTAAAAGTAAAGTAAAAAGTAATTAGGGCAATACAAAAGTTGATTTTGCTAGCGTGAAGCCAACTCAACATTCTTTTGGAATCAGTCAAAGAACCCAACGATTTGACCAATTCTACACCCAGACAGAAACATGCATTCTCTTCTGCTTCTGACCCATTGTCCAACCCAGCTAGGTTGAGTGTGTAAGCTTTGTCTGCAGTACCTAGCTCGGGTATTAACTTTCTGAGCATGTTTTGGGTTGATGGGGGTAAACAAGAGCTCCCAGAGAAGCCCCATTCACACACTCTGAAAGACCATGCTAATTAGTCACATAAAGGCCCTCCAAGGAGCGCTAATCTACTTGTACGCTATACCAAATTACACCACGCTGAACTGCTCGGTGGAAACAGGGCTTATAGAGCATCGTGAATATTAAACAGACATCGACAAACAGATGTGGTTAAAGGTTTGGGTAGTGAGGGGTCCACATGCGTAAGTATAGCCCCCATAGTACATGGGGGGGTAGTTTCGGACTGACGCCATCACCACCCAGACTCATCGTAAAGTACAATTTGACATCATTCATAGAGGAAAAAGCCATACAAGTTTGTCAATGCGCATGGGTGACTTCACATGGTCACCAGTTGGACCAAAAGCAGTAGTGACCTTCAGTATCTTCAGACCCTTCCCATTAAAATCCATCTTGGTGATTTTCTCATAAGGCAAACATTGTAGGTCAGTCATTATAGTCTATGTTTATTTTACATGTATGATAGTCCAGGTGTTAGATTATCTATTTTCTCATTGTGATCACTGATACAATAAATTTCAATATACACTCTTTACCAGCCCGGTGGTTATAATGGTAGTGTAACAAAAACAGAAGAAAACAAAAAAAAAAAAAAAAAAAAAAAAAAAAGAAAGGAGGGAGGGAGATACCAAGTCAGACATTTCTGCATGGCATTGCGGGGAAAAAGACAGAAAGAGATACGAAAAAGAGTTTCCGTTGTTGTGGCATTGGTCATTGGTTGAATGCGATGTTTCGATGGCTCCTTGAACAATGCATATTCTTTTAGTTCACAGTGATGGGTTCGTAATTAAAGAATTTCATTTCCATCTTCTTTCCGTCAAAAAAGAGTAAAGGGGAGAGAGCGGGAGAGAAAGGGGCAGGGCTCGGAGGGATCTTCTGTAGGGAGGTCCGGGTGAGGTGGAGCTTTTAGACCTTCAGCAGGTGGACGGCCGAAAGCGAAACCAAAATGCTGACGCTGACGCTCAGGCCTGCTTGTAGACCGCACCCTCGTCCGTATACAGCCCCCGGTCCTGGAGAAACACACACAAAATATATTAAATATTGACAATTGTAATCAAAGTGTGATACAGAGTTCAGAATTGCTATCAGCTATAATGGAATATTTCAAGGTCCTATATTACGCAAAATTGATTCTTGCGAACTTTTAGCCATACCTGGAGTTGTGTTTTGTTTCATTCACACGTGTTTGAGTAATCATGCATTATTAATTAGGCTGTCTGCATCTCTAAGGCTCAAAATGCTTTGCTCCAACGAGTGATGTCATGAAGTGGTAGTTTTAAAGTCAACAGCTATCTTTTACGTTTAGTTCAGTTGAGTTTGCCTAAATGTGCAGGACTGGTGTGTGAAACATGCGTAAATGAAACAAAACACAACTCCAGGTATGTTTGTAATGAGGAAACAAAATTAGAACATAGATCAGAAAATAGCGTAATATGAGCCCTTTCATCGTGTTCCTTTAGATAAACAAGAAAGCAAATGACACAATTGCAAAATGTATATTCAGTCCAGTCTACTTTATTTCTATACTACATTTTCCAAAGTGCTGCACAAATACATACAAATACATACTAATAATAACAATAACATAATATAATGATCAATTAAAGACTCAGATTTAATCATATTAGTCTTAAAACAATAAAACCAGTAAAGTAAATTAAGAGCAAAACCACAAAATAGCAATATATAAATAAATAAAAGACACAGAGGTGTAAAAAGCCAGAGAATAAAAGTGGGTTTTAAGACGAGACTTAAAATACTCCACTGTGGGGGCTGTTGGGATGTTGGGCGGGCAGAGCGTTTCAGAGCTTGGGGCCAGTCACAGAAAAGGCCCTGTCCGCTCTGATTTTAAGTCTCATCTTAGGCACCACGAGCTGGAGCTGGCCCTCGGACCTCAAAGAACACACAGGGATGTAACTTTGGAGGGAGTCCGAGACATATCGTGCGGTCAGTCCATTCAAAACAAACAATAACATTTTAAAATCAATTCTGAAATTAACAGGAAGCCAATGCAAAGACGCAAGTATTGGGGTAATGTGCTCTCTTCTTTTGGTTCCTGTTAAAGGTGGTGCCGCAGAGGTTTGGACTAACTGTAGTTGGTGAATTGCGTTTTGTGAGATGCCAGAATAAAGTGTGTTACAGTAGTCCAGACGTGATGAAATAAAAGTGTGCAAGACTTGTTCAAAAAGTTTAAAAGAAAAAAGAAGATAAAAGCCACAAATGTAAAAACTCGATTTTAAAACATCATTGATCTGCTTGTCAAATTTAAAATCACTGTCTAAGGTGACGCCAAGGTTGGTGACTGTGGGGCAAACATAATTTTATATTTATAATAATTTAATATTTATTTATATTGCATAGTAATAAGAAATTTAAAAAACTGCATAAAAGGAAACAGTAAATAAATAAATAATTTAAGTCAGTTTTTTGGACACTTTAGTTCCTCAAGAAAATGAAGTTCTTTACATTTGATAAATCCAATAACAACACTGGGATACCTGGGAGAAGCAGCATTGGTGATAGTGAATGTCTGTAGGTTAATGAGGGTTAGCGAAATACAGATGTAGAGAAAGGTAGAACATGCAAAAGAAGAAGAAAAATAATTCTTTATTGTTTTCTTGTTATTTATGTAACTAAACAAATTTAATTGAGTGGATTTCTCTGTATTTCTTTTGTCTATCTACTTTGTCTAAAACGTTCACAACATCAAATATTATTCTTAATTACAGTAAAGGTTTTGTTTGTTGCTTTGGATTTTTGTCTTTATCAAGGTAACTCAAAAATAATGGCTGTTTGCTAAAGTCACTTTTAAAAGGTCGTGATGGTGCATTAAACAAATTATAATCTTTTGTTTGCAGGATTCTTCTGCACCATTGTGAGAAAGCTGTTTTTGTGTGGACCAACAAACCACCAGCTAAGAGAAAGAAAGCAAAGAATGTGTACGTATTTACTGACACGAGTGACGGGAGGTAGAGGGTTTGTCCACTGATTCCTGTTAAGTCCTTGAGTGAGACACGTCGCCCATTTTCTCCTTTGTAAAGTCTTTGTAAATTGTTGTATGACTGCGAACAGGTGTGTTTGGGGCAACAGCGGCTCAGTGGTTAGAGCAGTGGTCCCTTGACCTGAAGGTGGGAAGAACGATTCTAGCTTGGACCAAGTTCTGTCGTTGTGTCTTTAGGCAAGACACTTCACCCACATTGCCTAGTATGAAAGTGGTGTGAGAGTGATTATGGTGGTTGGAGGGGCCGATGGTGCAGATAGGCAGCCACACATTTGTCCCAGGGCAGCTGTAGCTTACCACCACCGAGTATGGAGTACTCGGTGTAGTAGTAGTACCATATTTTTCGGACTATAAGTCACACAGGAGTGTAAGTCGCATCAGCCAAAAAATGTGTAACGAAGAAGAAAAAAACATATATAAGTCGCACTGGACTATAAGTCGCACTTTTTGGGGGGAAATTTATTTTATAAAATCAGAGACCAGGAACCAACATTTCATCTTGAAAGGCAAGTTACAGTAATAACAATAGAAAAGAGAACAGGTTAACGTAATGAACAGTTATTTAGATAACTAGGATAAACAATATCAATAATAAACTTCATCCTCGGTGTCACTTCTGAGCAACTCCGCGACCTCCAGAGATAAATGGAGTGCCGCTTCCTCTTCTGCGTAGTGGTCATCAGACAATAGAACTATATATCCGTGCGTCAGACTCAGCATCTCATCAGTTAGAATTATTCCGGCCTTTCTGAAATCTGACAGGATGGTTTCGGTTGTCTTTAAGTTTGTTTAAATGTTAAATTTTCAGTGGTACAGAAGTAATGGGGCAATCGAGTGACATGATACCAGACTGGACAGCGGCCCTTTTTGCAGGAGACATGTGCGGTAGAACAGTGGTACAGGAGTCATAGGAGTAGCTGATACTGGCACACAAGCTAGAGTGCCCTCTCGAGGCTGTCAGTGTGAAAGTTTTAATATATAAGTCGAAACCACCACCCAAACCATGAAAAAAAAGTGTGACTTTATAGTCCAAAAAATACGGTAGTAGAATTTCCTTGACATAAAGCAATTTGAATACCCAATGGATGAAGAAAAGAGCTACAGACATATTTACAATTTTCAAATATTCAAATTGCGATAGCTGGCTAAGACAATAACTCCCGATGCCAAACTGTGGTGTACCCAGTGTAATTCAGTTGTGTATTCTTATATTTACATTAGCTTACACAGTTTTAAACGGCCACTGCTGTTTACAAAGGCCTGTGATAAATGAGCCTTATTTATCAGTTTCTCCAGCAGTTTATGGACTTCAGTGGAGAACATTACCGAGCAAAATAGCCCTTTAAATGAAACAAACAAATCATAAATTACCATGACAACATGACACAGGATGGATGTCGACTGAAAGTGGGTTGAAATGTGAAAAATGATGAAGCCTCAATTAGTAAAAAAAACACTAAATTGTATAACATTGCAAAGTTTGTATATTTGTATAATTGTGGCAGTGATAACCTTTCAAACGTACTTTCTAAAGCAATGAACTCTCCATCTGCAATGTCATGCATAGTGGCCACTTATTTTCTTATTTTCAATTTTAGATCGACCATGTCTGATTCAGTAAACCTACTTCAAAGTTTGCAGAAATCACAGAGCCCCATTTTTAGAACACAATTGGGCTCTCAACTGAAGGTCACAACAAAAACATGTCAGCTTCTATTGCGAAAACATAGATCCGACCACAGATCAAATTTGGTATGATAGAATTATGGTAGTATTAGGTAATGGCAAATGTTGTATTTTTTCTATTTTAGTGCCCATATTATGCTATTTTCTGATCTCTTAGTGTTTGGAGTTGTGTTTTGTTTCATTTACATTAAACACAATAATCCTGCATATTTACGCTGAGTTCTTTTCTCAGACATAAAACACTCCTTGTGATGTCATGTGGTAATACAAGAGCTGCTCTACTGTGTTTTTAAACTTTATACAGCTTCACAAAAACAATCATGGATCATTTCAGATGTGGAATTGTCAATCTCTACTGAACTAAAGGTAAAAGGTAGCTGTTAACTAAGAGAAAAGGGTAACACTTTATAATAACTACACCTTATTTAGCCTTAATAAAGCATGAACAAAGGCTTAATTAATAATGAACAAAGACTTAATTAATAATGATTCACGCTTAGTAACTACTTAATTACTACCTTAATAAGCACTTGCACTTAATTTGCCTGTGCTGTAAATAGTTTCTCATAATTATTTCATGCTTAATTACTCATGGACTAACCATTTGAGCATTTATTAATCATTACTAAGCTATGAGAGAATGATTTACTAATAATACAATGCAATGATAATTCAGGCAGCTGTTATCTGTTAGTTTAGTCTTTATGAGAGCTTTTCTAAAGTGAAGACAAATTATGCTTTATTAAGCATTTACTAAGCATGAATCATTATTAATTAAATCTTTGTTCATTATTAATTAAGTCTTTGTTCATGCTTTATTAAGGCAAGTAAGGTGTAGTTATTATAAATTGTTTCCGAGAAAGGGACTAATTGACCATTGACTTTCTGTTCAAAACTGAAGAATTTTGGGTGGGTGAGAACAGGAATGTTAAATGTGTGAATTGAAAATAAAACTGAATAAAACTTAACGATGAGGAAGGGGAACACATTACAGCATGGCTTAAAACTCATTCATATCAATTTCACATAATATGTCCTCTTTAATAAGACACTATTTATGCCCAAGTAGATTAATACTAAAGATTTTCTAACGCATCAGACTAATCAGAATCTTTATTAATGACCATGTTAACAATTTGGAGGCTTTCAAACAGAGCAATAATCTTTAGTTAGCTAATAAGCAGATTTTTTATTCTTTCAAGCATTTTTGGATGTTGTATCTCTCAATAATCGGAATATAATGACGCCATTTGAAAACATAAACAAACAAAGAAACAACATAAAGCATGTGGCACTTGGGGCACGTGATCATGAGCATTGCCTGACACCCCCACTGCCTTTTCCGAGATCTGTCATCCCCGGTCTGCATAGAATATATTTTATAAAAAGTTCTTATTAAAAGATCTGCTTTGTCATTAACCCATTGAAGCACAATTAAGATCCTTTCCCAACTGAATAGCCTGGGAACGGCTGGTCTCCCTCCAAAGTCATTTGCACACCAATTTATCTTATTTCCAGAGCTAAAATTATACAAATAATTTCAACTATTTAAGTGATTAATATAATAACTGTGCAAAAGTACAAGTTGTCCCTGAATTAGTTATTAGGTATTTCAGTAGAGAAGACATAAAAAGCAGCTATTTTGAATCCACATTACGTATTTGCCTACAATAAAAAGCCATTAAGATATATTTTTATGGTACAATACTTTTATTTTCTTTCTCTCTAAAATGATGGTGAAATTATAGAGTGCTGTTAATGCTTAAGTGGGGCAGAAAAGGTGGAACAGTCACTTAAAATATTAAACCTAAGTAATAGTAATAATTATGCAGAAAGTGACATTTGATATGGGTCTATAGAGCTTGGATTTGTCTCATGTTAAACCAGTGCAGCATTTAAAGGGCCTGTACTGGATTTTAATTCATTCTTGTCAAGTTAAATCTTTTTTATGTCATATATTGTATGGTAAAAGCTGCTAAATAAGAAAAAAGACTGTAAAATATAATCTATTCATGTTACATTTCAAGTTGCTACGGGTCACATTTTTTCATCCGATCAGGCACATTGTTCCTTTCATTTACACGTTTAACACAAAAACCCTCAACAGAAAACGCCCTGCTCCACCTTGTGATGTCATGTGGTAATACAGGAAGTGCTCCACTATGTTTTTAAATTCCATAGACCTTATTTGGGTCATTTCAGTCTGGGAATTGCCAGTCTCTAACAAATGGTAAAATGTAGCTGTTAACTTGAAAACTTTCCGCTTCATGACATCACAAGGTGAAAGAGAGCATTTTGAGTTTTGGAGATGTAGACGGGCAATAATACAGGATTACTCAAATGTGTGAATGAAAGAAAACACAACTCCAGGTGTGTTTTTGAGAAGGTAACAACATTATAATATGGCTTAAAGTTCACAACAGGCCATTTAGTGTAATATAGAATTGTTTCCCAAAGACTGGGTCTCAAGATGTTTTTTTTTTGGGTCACCTTGTCACAGTCTGCATGTAGGTCTGCAATATACATATACATATACCCCCGCTCCTCACTTTTTCGGAAGCACCGCCTTGCCTAAACGATTTACTGTGGGAAACACTGATTACTGTTTTTCCTTGTGTACCGTATTTTTCAGACTATAAGCCGCACTTAAAAATTCTTAACTTTTTGAAAAATTGACTGTGCACATTATAATTCGGTGCGTCTTATGTATTCCTTGACCTTGAACAGATTTTCACATATATTCCAGAGTCGTGTTCTTTAGTCCGACAGAAGCTGACGCATCAGAGCACAAAGAGGGAGCTGTTTTTTTTTTTTTTTTTTTAAATCGCTTATAGTTTATGTAAATAAGCCATGTGCTTTTAAGTGTCTGTAAAACATAAACAAATGTGCACAAATCTACATTAAACACATTATTACTCAATCTATATTTGAGTCCTCTTCGTAGGAAATAAAAAAAGTCTCAAGTCCCAAGTGTCATCCGTTTGTTTCGCTTAATGCGCCTTATAATCTGGTGCGCCTTATGTATTAAAATAGATGAGAAAATTTAACATTATTGATATTGCGTCTTATAATCCGATGTGCCTTATAGTCAGAAAAATACGGTAATACTAATGTTCAATAATGGTCACATTTATGAATAATGTCTATTGATTTGAGCTGCGAAAATATAGTCACTTTTAAAATATGGGTCCCCAGAAAAAAAGTTTGGGAGACACTGTAATATATGACCTTTAAATGTGTAATTAATCACAGTGAATTTGACTAAATATTCCATAACAGAGCTATCCCACATGGAATGTGCTAATTATAGATGTGTTAAGAATAGATTATAGAGTGATTGAGAACAAAAACTGTGAAGGAATGAGTATAGGTATCTGAAAATGACATAACGACATACTGGAAAGGAAAGAACTTGCCTGAAGCCTGACCTGATTTGTCCCATGTATTTGAGCTCCAGTACAGATATATTGTATTGTATAAGCAGCTCTTCAGGTCAGTCTGCTGTCTGCATCTAATTAGAAACCATTTTACTGTCAGATAATCAGGAGCTGCTAGTTGTTGTTAGCTTTACTGTCAGGGCAAAAATCTGCACTCGACTCTGAAAGTTGTGGAAAGCACTTATAAACTCATTACAGTGAATATAGTGAAATTAGGATGCGCAAAATGTAAAGTTAAGTGAGAAATAACTTTGGACCACTGCAAAACATTGGAAAAGAAGCAGTTAGTGCCACATGAACCATCTCACACTCTGAGGACCTCAGGGACCGGCCTCCTGCTGGTGCCAAGAATCAGGACTTAACATGGGGAGTCAGAGTTTCAGTTTAATGCAGCTAAAACCTAGAACAGTTTTCCGGAAGATGTGAGACAGGCCTCTACTTTGACGCTGTTTAAAGGGCCCATCTCATGCAAAATCAACTTTTCAGAGCTCTCTGCATTCTAAGAGTGCTGTGTGGGCCTTGTATATGTAGTGGTTTTTAGATTGATTCTGCATTTTTTTATTAAAATTTTTTTCTGCGTTTTTTTTTTTCTGCCACCCTCCCACGTGACATCGAACTAAAGCCTGCTACAACAATGACACGGCCAGCTACACCTATATCGCGTTTGACGTAGCAGAAAGCGTTTCGCACCCGCCCCCCTTCCCGCTCCACCGCCTCCACCCCACCTCCACCCACCCTCCTGTGTCTGCACCGTACAGGTCTGCTGTTCTGCGTTATTTATCTTTTTTTTCGCTTCAAACACACTTTTTGTAACCATGTCCTCATTGAGAAAATGCGTATTTGGCAAGTTGAAATTATTTGACGACAGCATAAGCTAATTCTTATATACTTAAGTGTACACGATATAATAAGTTTATCTACTAGCGTTTATAAATACTTTACCAATTAGTAATGTTTATCTGATGCCGCTGCAGTGCTTGCGCTTCATGTATCTCCAAGTCCTCGTCCAATTCTGTGTCCAACACAAAAGGCTGAACGCGCTGTATCGCCATGATGAATAAAAGTTTATTCCTACTGCTATCAGACCGCTAAACGGGTTGTGTAGCTGCAGGGCTGAGATGGGCAGAAGAAGGGCGGCTCACTTAGAGCCTACGTCATATTTTGAGCGTGGAGCCTGTGCTTTCTCAGGACGGGCGGGGGTATGAGCAATAGCTTGTCTTTCATAGTACCTGATCTGTGACAGCCTCCAAGAAATCAGTAAGATTTCATAACTGTGTAACTGATGTTCCAAAACCCAAATTGTGCTTGTATATGTGCAGAAGATACAATGTGAAGAGTTATTTTGCATGAGATGGACCCTTTAAAGATCCTATATTACACAAAATTTATTCTTTTGCGCTTTTAGCCATGTTAGAATGCTGTTACCTCATCAAAAACATACCTGGAGTTGTGTTTTGTTCCATTCACACATGAGTAATCTATTATTATTAGTCTGTGTACATCTCCAAAGCTCAAAATATGAGCCCTTTAAATCCAGGCTGAAAATGGTTCTGTTGAGTTTTGCGTATCGCTGAAAGGTTTTTATTCCACACTTTTCTCTTTTAATAAAAATTTTATGTTGATGATTTTTGTGTTTATTTGTTTGTGTTGCGATTTTAATGTATTTCTTACATTGCGAACCACTTTGAACGACTCTGTGTACTAATCGTGCTTTACAAATAAACTTGCCTGGTCTGAGACAGCCAATTCAGCCTAACACAGATTAGACCTTCCAAATTCAATAGCATGGGTAAATGTAAAAATAAGAAGAGAAAGAGAAGAAAGAAAGCGATCACTGTGTTGTAGCCTCCATCTGGACATTGGTTTAAGAAATTCTAATAAAATTGAACAACACAAAAAACCCATTCCAAGAAAAGTACACACTGCACAATACATGGAAATGGCCCCGTCGCAAGCTACGCAAACAAACACAAAGATTTCCAACTTATCTGATGTGTAGTACGCGCTGCATTCCAGTATTGTATTTTCAGAAACAACTTGGCTTTGTGAATTGACCATTGTTGTGGGCCAAGTACTTAAAATGGATCTTGAGTATGAAGCCAACATCGTGTCAACTGATGGTCAAATTATGAGTGTCTGTTTTAGAATAGAAAGTGATACGCAGCGTAAGAATAGAAACTTGTCATAACACATTTGACTAAAGCAATTACAATCCCTGATGTACAAAGTGGCCCTGCGGATTTCAAATAATGGAGAATGAACTTTCTTTTTTGGTGGCTCAGCTTTCAGCTCGAAATATTGCTGGAGCCTGCCATCTGGTGACGCGCTCAGTATAGCCATGTGTCTGTCAGCAGGTGGTGTATACAGGCCATACGTTTAGGAGCAGAACAGCCACTATTCAAGAAGAGTTTAGTGCCTATTTCTCAGTCGTTTTGTGTACCCCATAGGCCTTATTACACTCTACAGTAAGCACCATGAATTGAGAGAGAAAGAGAGAGAAAGTGAGAGACAGAGATGCTTAATTGATACGGAGGGAAATTGAAGTTTTGCTGCAGTAACATTTACACTTTGTTCCTCTGTCACCTTTGTGTCTCAGTCAAAGGTCTCAGTGCAGTTTAATAAGAGGACTGGTCAGGTAGGGTCAGCAGATCTGCGTCAGGGCAGTTTGAGGAGAAGAAGAGCCAAAAGAGACCCTCCTCTGTGTCCTGCATCCTCACAGCAGCCTCCAGGGGGAGCCAGGGGAAAACAACAGGAAAGGCCTCAGTCTTCAGCCCAATTTATGGTCGTGAGTCAAATCGTCACACCGCAGAGAGTCTGCGTCGCCTTGAAACCCTTCTGCGATGTGCACCTCAGAAATTTTGTAAGTATGTGTTGAACCAATGCAGACAGCAAGGGACAGACAATAAGGGCTGCGATTGGTCCTCTCTACCACCGTTCTATTAGCCTGATTCATCAGCTGGTTTCACTTCGGGAAACCGTCTGGTAACTGGCATGTTATGCTTTACCCAAATCCCGTAGGAAGAAGGGCAATAACGTCTTTCCCCTTGATAAAATTCACCAAACATTCTCTTTATTCAGGCTTTAAATCCTCGATCTCGGGAGTCGTCGCCAACATAGGGCTGGTGCCCGAACTCACACTTCCAGGGTACTTGCAAACCGTCTAGTGTATTCCGATTCCTGACCTAGTTGCTGGAGAGAAATTAAATTACGCAGAGTCACTAGGTGGTGCTAGATTGGCTACCGCTCTACATACATTTCTGGTACACAGTTTTCCTGCTTCATTTTGAAAACATAAACGACATTTAAAATCCTAGCCTCCTAGCATTGTGGTGGTGAATTACATTGCGGCGCATAGACCTCGACGCAGATCCATAAATCAATAACAACGGCAACAAGGCGACTGCAGCAGTGTGCGCTGAGTCGACACAGAACTATAATTCAGCCTTTACTCCACTCTGGTGTTTCAGTTGGTGATGAAATGGTTCATTCCCTCAAAGTATTTCCTCTGGAAGGTCTTCGGCCACATTTGCTCCCAAATATGGTTTAAAAGGCCTGTAGTATCTTAAAAGTTCATCCAACAGTCCCTTACTTGTGTCCTTTGAACTGCAAATGCTGCACTTCTTAATTGGTTAAATCTTATGATATGATGTTAAAAACTGAGCTCAAAAAATTAAAAAAAAGTTTCAAAACTGCTCAGTGTGTGCGCCAGAGTAACATTAGATCTGTTTTTATGTGTATTTTAGACTTAACTCGTGTTTCTTTACGAGTTTGTTATGCCCTGTTTGGAATCCAAGCTCCATTCTTTCTGTGATAATGATACAACGAGAAGAATAGGAAAGTAGAAAGCGTGTGATGATGGAGCAATAGGACGTCAGAAGCTTCAACAGGCGGAAAACTGAAAAATCAAACCTCTCCGGGAAGACGTATGGGTTTGACGGGGGAGTTAGTCACTGAAGGAGAGCGCGGGTAATGGGTACAAGGGAACAAAAGAAAGGAAGAGAAAGGAGGAGGGATAGATGAAGGACTCACTTAAGACGGTAATGGTACTAAACGGGAGGACGAGAGGAGGGGTGGAGGGGCGGAACGGTGGAAGAAAATGGGAAACGCTCACAAATCGCTCACTGGAGAGGTTTAATGTGGACCGGGAAACGGGGGATGAGGGAGGGGGACTTGTGGAAGAGAGGGAAGAGTTGGCGGGGGTAGGTGGTAGTGATGGGGGTATATGGGGGCATAGGTAATTTATCTGAAAAGACAAATTGCTACTAATCTGATTTCACGGGCATTAAGATATTACAGAAATCTGATTATGGTTGCAGGTTATGTCAGAACACCCACACAGCACTGCGGTGTTGCAATTGTATGAAATTTAAGTTCATAAATCGGACTTTATCTGAGGGATTTTTATGACAGAGTTCAAGTTTGTACAGTCCTCTCCAGTCACAAATGGGTGAGGACACTACAACGGTATGCACTCACTCGTAAGAGCAAGCATCAAACCACCGACCGTAAGTATTATGGTTGGCAAAGACGGAGGGATCATGCAGGCTTTGATGATTTTGCCTGAAAATAAAAGTAGATTTTTTTCCTCATAAACATATATTTGAGTTTTTTCCCCCCCTTTCCACTACAGAAAATGGTCAAAACTGAAAAGATTGTATTCAGTGGTCATATTTAATGCATTGTCAGTTTTGGAAATCTTTTATGAATGAAATGAAACAAACTATTTTATTAAACATGAAGCACCAACATTTAATATGACGTCACTGATTTCAGAGCATCAGCGCTGCAGGGCCTGTGCTAAACTTTGGTCCCTGTAACTGCAGTGAGCTGGCTTGATTCATCAGCCAGTTTCACTTCATGGAAACTGTCTGATGTCGCAGCATTAGGACTGGTTCGCTGGACGGTAGGCAGGTACTTTTTTATTTAACTAATCTCTGCTATTTGGTCGTGACGTATGTAATGCGCCAAATCCTGTAGGAAGAAGGGCAATAAGGTCTTTCCCCTTGACAAAATTCATCAAACATTGTCTTTATTCCGGCTTTAAATCGTCAATCTTGGGAGTCGTTGCCAACACAGAATGTATGTCTTCGTCTACATCCATCTAGGCCTGTAACGATAATCAATAAATCGATTAATCGTACGATAACTTTTAACGAGCTCGATAACTTTTCCAGCCACGATAAATTCTATTTGCAGCTTGTTTGTTTTCCTCGCGCTCTCTCGCTCTTTCTCGCTCTTTCTCGCTCGCTCTCAAAGACACTGAATGTTAGAAGGCTTCTGTCGCTCTCTGACTCTTCTCGTTTAACAAGCGGAATGATGCTTGAACCACGTGCGTGTGTGTTTATCAACACAGCGGATGTGCGCGCAGTCTGAGCACGTTCTGCCGCTGTCTGTGCAGTGCTCTAGCAGCACAAGCTAGCGCTGCTGTCAGAGTGACAAAACAGTTCATCTCCGTGTGACAAAACAAGTTACGATGCAGAATCAACACTGGTGAGCGGGACAATTCTCAACAGAAACGTGCATCAAATACAGCGAGCAAAACGCAAACGACGAGAAGAAATGTCTCAAACCTGAACAGCCGATATAAACCCAAACCGGAGTGACAGAACTAGCCTAGCGCCCGGGAGAACCCGAACCCGAAAACCGACACGACACGACACCAGACAGGACAGAGGCTCCCTCATAGTGGAATAGCATCCTGTGTTGCAGGTTAATACGAACATTAAAATGACCAAGATGCCGAGTCTCACAGTCTCACTTTGTTTACTGTTGTGCTGTACCACAAAAGGGACCCAGACAGGCGCTTGAGCTTGACGTCAGGGCTTCACCGCTCTTTGCTGATTTCCCGGTGCCAATCCCCGGGGTTCTTGCAAACCATCTAGTGTATTCCGATTCCTGACCTAGTCACTCGAGAGAAATGAAATTGAGGGGAGGCACTAGGTGGCGCCAGCCTGGCAAGCGGTGAGCAACCTGCAGTGAGAAAATAAAAATGTATTTTCTTCCAAACAATTGACTGAATCGATATTTTGTGCAGCCCCTGAATCATACAGGAGACAACGCATGTATAATTGTGGTTTAATGTCAAATGTAAGGAGTGCGATATGGTTGGTATTACAATTAAGCTTAGTTTAAGTAAAGACGTCAAAAATACATTTGTCCACTTTAGTACTGTGCAAGTTTAACATGAACTTTGAGCCTTTATTTGCCTTAATATGCTTTTCTAATGATGCTAATTATGATAGCACAATCTCTTTTGCATAGCAACAAAATAAAACAAGGCAGATTGTAAAAATATATCTGTCTGAATATCAAGGTTCGGTATGGGGGGTAGGCAATTTATCTGAGACTAGACCAAAGACTAATTGTTACTAATCTCATTCTGCGGGCATTAGGATATTACAGAGATCTGATTAGGGTTGCAGGTTATATCAGAACTCCCACACAGAGCTGGGGTGTTGCAATTGTGTGAAATTTAAGTTCATGAGTCTGACTTTATTTGAGGGAATTTGTCAAATGAAAAATTACCAGTGTCTTGCATTTAAAGTGTGCAGTAAATGACCTCTGAGGTTTTACAGTGAGGGCTGCACCTTTTTTCCAATAATAATAATGACTAAACATTGCTGAATGTCTGAGGAGAACAGGCCCTGACAATGGGGAAATTCCAGTGTTGCAACTACAGTCTTTTAATAGGTCAAGCAGTGTTCAATCACTCCTCATACTGGGTGGTTGTAAGCTGCCCTGTAGAATACAAAAGTGAGACTGCCATTTATTTTAATAACAAATAAATTAGCTTAACAGGTCAGGTAGGGTCAGCTGATCCCGTGTCAGGGCAGTTTTTGGTATGGTAACAGCCCTCAGGACAAAAGTGTTCCTCCCACAGACTATATATAAGTGGAAAAAATATCTAACCCACTTGAATTTGGACACTCTGAAACACTGACGGTCAAATCTATTTAAGCACTAAGTATCAAAGTACATTACAATGAATTTATTTACTAGTGTCAGTTACAATGCAATGAAGAGAAATAACAACAAGCACAAAGAGGAATAAGTCTGTCCAGAGGAGCTGAGATGGGGAGTAGGTGTATAGGGAGGACTGAATGGGCCCACAGATCTTTAATGGGGCGTGGAGTGATGTTGAGAGGAGAACAGGGGATTGAGGATATGAGGTCTCCGTGGCGACCGTCACAGTGCATCTGCTCAGCCTGGTGCCGTGATGGTTCACAGTGGGGCCAATGGATGCGACGTGACGTGAGTGTTTGGGGGGACAGCTGGGCGGGCAAATATGTGGATTTAAGACCGTCCATGGAAAGGTTTGTTATGGTTTATGAAGAATTAGCTATGCAAAATAGTCCAGACTGGGTTTTATTGTCAACTATTAAGATAATCGGGGTGCAAACAAAAATGGCTGGAATACTTAAGCAAAGCCGAGACATTGAACTGGGGGTGTTTTTTCTATTGGCGGCATTTTCCATGGTGAAAAAATGCACAATTAGCAAACATGGACAAAAAAGTTTTAAGATTGTCTAAAAACTCAAATAGAAAGTGGATTAAAACAGCACATTTTCAGGAGCCTCAGATCAGTAAAAGCATTCTTGTTCCTGTTTAAGTGTTTAATTTTCCACAAAAAGGCGAGAGTGATCTATGGACCATATGTGTTTTTCTATGTAATTAATAAAGAGTAGTAATACTGTTAGTACACTGAGGCCCCATCCAGACTAGTACGTATTTGAATCGTTTTCATTGCAGATGCAGTGTTCGTCCACAATAATCCGATGGAAAACGGCTCCAGAGAAGAAACGATCTGCTGCCAGCTCCCATGAATTCATCTGAGTACGGATCTGATCCTGCACTGTGTGGACGCCTGAAAATGTTGATACACTGATGTATCTATCTGTATCTATATGATGAGCTCTAGTTGCTGTCCTTAATGGACCACATCACTGTGACTTGTGTCTTCCTGATTCGCTGGGTTCCTGACATTGTTCATGTGACACTATTGTGGAAAACAGTTTAAACAAACCATAGACAAACAGGAAACAGCATAGCTAGAACTACTTGCACAGAACAGACTCATCATTAGTAGAACACCCCTCTGTCACAAAAAGAACACATATATTCCACTGAGTCGTGTCCTTTAGTCCAACAGAAGCTGAACCGTATCAGTGCACAATAGCAAGCTGTTTCTTGAGCACTTAGTTTATGCAAATGAGCCATGTGGTTTTAAGTTTTGTTTCTGTAAAACATAAACAAATATGCTCAAAGCTGTGTGGATAGGGAAGGCTTGCAGACACAGAAACGATGTGTCTGGCTGCAAATCGTTTATACAATGATTCATCAGTTGAAAGACATTGTGTCACATTTTCTCATTTTATACATTGATCCAAAAACAATCATTTAGATTTTAAAGGTGCACTATGTAACTTTTCGGGTAGAGTCTTCCCATCTGTTGACCCCCATGGAGATTTTACTGCTTTGCTTGGAATATACCACATTATAGCATTAACCTTACAATATCAGTTGTTTTAAAACACCTAGAAAAACATGCATTCTTGCTGTGAGTAGGGTCAACAGAACTTTAATGCCACACTGCAGAACATTCATGGCAAAGTAGGGACATCTTCACAGAGAAAATATTTTAATGTGAATGAATGGCAGAATTATATATATTTTTTTTTTCATTGATTCATTAAAGAGGAATAAAATGGTGGATTAGAAACAGCAGAGGGCTGAGTAAATGGCCCAGTGCATTGGGAGCTGTGTTCACTGCTCATTTCCCATGATTCTCTGTGCGTCTGTTCTCTGTGTACCACCAGCATGTCGACTGCAATTTCAATGAAACATACATCTTCATACAAACACATCTATGCCTGCAAACCCAACCTAAGTACATTAAATAGTATTTCAGTTGTTACTTATCTCATTTTGTTACCATTAGGATATTACACAAACCAGATTAGGGACGATTGCTACCTGAACATGCACAAAGCCCCGTGGTGTTGCAATGGTGTGAAATCAAGTTCAAGATTCAAAATATATTCAGAGGATTTTTAAGATTTACAAATTTCAATTGGTTAAAGCAGACGATGATACAACACAATGAAGGAGAGCTCAGGGGCCTTTTATGGTGCAACTATTAATACAAGTGTTACACCATCCTGACAGTACTCTTGTTCTTAGTCATATTAGCATGTTTTTAATTCAAATATGAAATGTAAAAAAGAGACATACACCCTTAAGAGGCTACGCATTTATTTTCATAAGTAAGTAATTAAGTTTTTATTTATAGAGCGCTTTTCACAAACATATGTTACAAAGACGCTTTACAGATCATTATTCATACCCGGTGGTGGTAAGCTACTATTGTAGCCACTACTGCCATGAGGCAGACTGACGGAAGCGAGGCTGCCAATCTGTACCATTGGCCTCTCCGACCGCCACCATCACTCATGGACACACCACTTTCATACTAGGCAATGTGGGTGAAGTGCCTTGCCTAAGGACACCCAAGGCCTAAGGTCTCCTATGTATTAACCAGGCCCAGACTTAGCTTCTGAGATCTGACGGGGTCAGGCTTTGACAAGCCGGTATGGCCACCTTAATTAAAGGCACTGTATCTGATTATTGACTTAAAACATAACTAGTTCATTTTAAACTGTTTGTAGTGGTCCAAAGTTATTCCTCACCTCATCCTTATTATCCTATTATTGATGGGTTTATAATCACATCTCACATCTTTTAGAGACAAGAGCAGAGTTTCCTGTGACGGTAAAGCATGCAGTGACTTTTTTGGGTAGGCAAGCAGACTTGGGGTGGACATTAATATTTAGTCAATTACAATTTAATAACTCCACTTTTTATACATACTACACTGCAAATTAGTTTATTTTATTGTCATAATAAATGCATATACACTGAGCCATTTTGGACTCAAATTATGGAGACCTGAAGAGTTCTATAATAAAGTTACAAATATAATATTTGTTAGACTGTATCTGATGCCTTGTTTGTACAAACAAAGCTACTCACAGATTTATCCTACTCCTAAACCTTATTTATGTAGCTGAGCCTTCAGTACTTCTGTTATCTATGTCATTATTATTATGCATTGAGAAACCATCTGAATGACATATGACACTGACACATATGTAATGCACTCACTACACAAAATGTACATTCATGAAGAGAGACTAACAAGGAGAGTGCACAGGTCAGACAGGTGCACTGATAATAATACAGCCTGATGTGTCACAGACGTCCTCTTAAACACAGCCCTGCATTAGAACAGCGCGCTCACACTCACACATGCAAATCAAAACCATGTCTGAAGAAGCGTCCTGTATTTCCCTGAAGCGAAGCAGGTCCAGAACAGACAAATGTTCCTCCGTGTGTGTATAATAGTGCTGTTATTCCACTGACGCTGTCGCTCCTTCATAAACACAAAGACAAGACAGGCTCTTCTCCAGCTGCTCTCACTCCACTGCTTCGTCTGGATCCTCCATTTCACAATATCTAGCCCTGAAACTAGCTCACTGCTTGATTAAATGACTGCCTGTATTTCTAACTAACATCTGATCGTTATAACGTGAAAAGTTATTTTTAGACACTTGTGTTGAAAGTTAGCACTTCTGTTGTCATCTCCTGCTGCACATGCACATTCACTAAAAATCTCACATGTCTGATTCTCATGGATGATAATATGGGTTTATTCAGTGCTATTTGAGCCGGATGTGGTCCTCACTATGCATGCGCAAACCTCTAAAACAACCGGCCGGCCTCTCTGGTTGTAAGAGCGCATGTAGAAATCATGGATCTCTTATAAAAACTGGATAAGCCATTTCCCCTCTGTCCTGGCTGGAGACCAACTAGTGGCCGCACCAGGTACTGCAGCTCCCGGGAGCTTGGGTCCAGAAAGAATTCTCCCATAGAAGCACAATGCATTTTTTGGGAGTACAAACTGCCCGTGTTCAGTTGACAGGGCATCAACAGCTTTCACGATGTTCAGATTTTGTAAGGATTCTTTTCTATTTTCACAACATAAACTTTTTAAAATCCTGAAAGTGCTTAAAACTTAATTTTGTAAGGGAGATCTGCTCTAGCAGCTCTTGCTCTGATTGGTCCAAACGCTCCACACCGTGCATGTTACATGGGTCACATGGGTAGGAGGTGTGAGCCTGTATTGAGGAAGTAATGCAGAAAAGAAAACAATACAATGCCATTTTGGGTTCACCTTCCAGATTTTATTATAATTCTGTGGTAGAAATGGTTAACTGCAGTTGTTGCAGTTTGCACTTAAGGACACCGTGACTACAACCATGTTTTAAACAGACAGAAGTGAAGGGAAAACGGGATTATCTGGATATAATTTGAAACTATTTAATTATACTTTCCACACGCAATGGTTTTAGATTTTATTGGGCAACCACTTCTTGCCTTGATTGCCCTGACCACACTCCACTGTTAGGAAGGCACATACTGCACACAACAATCTGTTGTTATTCAGTCAATAACATTTCATTATTTCAGTATTCAGTACAGAACTTTCTGTAAGTAGTTATGTTACCAAATGTTTTTCTTCAAATGCAGTTTCAGAACTTTTAACCCTGTACGAGCTCTCCCACAGCCTTAGATCCTCAAGCAGGTCCCTGTGGCTGTTCCAGAGTCCAGGCTCCAGACGAAGGCTGATCGAGCCTTTTCAGTGTGGGCACCTCAGCTTTGGAATGACCTGCCTGAGGAGATAAGACTCGCACCATCAGTATCTTCTTTTAAATCACTTCTTAAGACTAATTTTTATCAGTTGGTCTTCCTTTAACTGGTTTTAGCTTGATTTTATTCCTTGTTTATTTTATTCCTTCTCTTTTTATTTTAATTAATTGTATTGTTTACATTGTTGTCTGTTTTTGTAAGCGTTCTGTGTGCTATTTTCATGCTTTTTGTAATGTTCATTGCTGCTTGTACAGCATTTTGTAAACCTTGTTTTTAAAAAATGCTTTATTTATTTATCAGCCCCTAATTTACATATCGCCATGACAGGTTGTCATGGATGTTGACATGTTGTCATGGATATCATGTTCCAGAATTCTATCCTGATCTTTATAAGTTGGGGGAGAACGCTCCACTAAGTTCATTTCTACAGGACAGTCGACCGAAGCGGACACATTTCTTGAGCTCTCTAAGTAGTTTCTCTACATAAACAGAAAGATGTTCAAACGCCTCATATGTTGTGCACAGGTCAGTTATGTGTAGTAAACTGCAACATTAGTTGCAGTTAGTGGTTTAGGTTCAAGTGAGTTATGTTTAGTGAGAGTTTAGAGTCAGGAGTCATTTGTCTTGCGTCAGTAAATGTTTGATTACAGTTGTTACCAACACTTCACTGCATTTTCACAAAGTTTTCTTGTGTTTTAGCAGGATGTGCAAATCCTGAATCCAGATGACACCGAGAACAGCTGTGTACCCCCCAAAACAACTGGGTGTTTTTTGTGGCTAAGATTTCTTTCAGTACGTCACACTTTATGTTATCACTTGAACAGTTAAGAGTGAAGTATAGTTCTGCGTTGACTCAATACGCACTGCTGCCATCGCCTTGTCGTTGTCGTTTTTGATTTATGGATCTGCATCGAGGTCTATGCACCGCGAAGTAATTCACAGCAAAACGCTAGAGGGCTAGGATATATGTCCATTCATATATACAGTCTATGCGTGTGACCTGCAGATGTGTAATCTCTGAAAAGTTTAACAGGAACCATCTCAACGCGATAAAAGCACACAACAGACTCACCATTAGAACAATATCCCTCTGTCACAGAAAGAACACTCATATTCCACTGAGTCGTGTCCTTTTTAAGTCCGAGAGAAGCTGAACCATGTCAGGGCACAAGGAGTGAGCTGTTTTTTGAGCGCTTAGTTTATGCAAGTTAGCCATGCGGTTTTAAGTTTCATTTCTGTAAAACGTAAACAAATATGCGCAAAACACATTATTTCTCAATGTATATTGAAAGAAAGGAAAGCAGAGTACAGGAAATGTGTGTAGTGCAGTGGTAGGGAGGACCAATCACAGTCCTTATCATTTGTGTCGCTTCCCCTGCTGTCTGCGTCGTTTCGACGCATAGTTAGAAAATTTCGGAGGCGCACATTGGTCGACGCAGAGGCTCTGCATAGGGGGTACGCGTCAACACAGACTCACTGCGTTGTGACGCAGACGATTTGATGCTGGACCACAAACTGGTCTTTAAACTGCAGTATTTGTATAAAATTGTTTCTGATGTTTGGCTCTTGTGTTTCTCTCCACAGAAAAAGGCCCGATCTCCATCAGAAACGGAGGCTAGTAAGAGCAGTAGGCCTCTCAGGTTCTGGAGAGTAAGTGCACGTCTCATAACAAAACTGAATCACATGATAATAGGACTTTATTTATTTGCTGTTTTTAAAATACTTATTTAATTAACAGAAGAGGAACAACGTTTGTTCTTCTCCAGTTGAAGAACCAGACCCAACACCAAAGGCCAGGACTCCAGTACAGGCCTGGTAGGCACTCATTTTACACATTTACAGGTTTTTAAGTAATTTGTAATTAAAATGTCTTGAAATCTTAAATCTTTATTTATTAAATATATATATATATATATAATAAAATATATAATTACATTTTCTGATGACACAGCTATTCTTAGTTTACTCAGTAAAAGTACAGATGCCATGAGCTACAGGACAGGAATTGATCAAGTGGTGCATTGGTGTGAGGAGCATAACCTTGTCTTAAATGTGGAAAAGACAAAGGAGATCATTTTTGATCCCAAATCTGTCGGGGACCACAGCCCCGTTAATATCAGGGGGAGGGACATAGAGCAGGTGACATGTTATAAGTACTTGGGTGTGTTATTTGATTCTCAGCTCCAATGGAGCCAGCAGGTACAGTCTGTCTGCTCAAGAATCAGCCAGCGTCTCTATTTTTTAAGACGGCTTAGGTTACATGGAGTTGACACCAATGTAATGCTGTTGTTTTATAAAGCATGCATAGAATCTATCTTACGCTATGGCATGTCAACATGGTTTGGTAACCTCTCAGTCAAACTTAAAGCACAGATTTTTACCTTGACTAAAAGAGCAGGTAAAATAATGGGGTGTGGCCCCAAGCTCACTTCAGCAAATTTTTGAGGAGACTGTGAGGAAGCTCGGCAGGAAGGTGATCAATGACCCAACCCATGTTCTTCACAGTCAGTTTGAGTTGATGCCATCAGGCAGAAGGTTCAGGGTCCCAAACTGTAAACTGAACAGATTCAAATATTCTTTTGTGCCACTAGCTGTTAAACTGCTAAACTCAGATAATGCAGTTAAAAAATAATTATAAAAGGCTTAGGGATTGTGCAATCAAAACTGCACATAGGTGTAGGGAATGTGCAATTAAAGCTACACATAGGCTTAAGGAATGTGCAATAATTAAATCTGCACATAGGCTAAGGGAATGTGCAATAATTATAACAAAAACTGCACATAGGCTTAGGGAATGTGCAATCAAAACTGCACATAGGCTTAGGGAATGTGCAATAATTATAACTAAAACTGCACATAGGCTTAGGGAATGTGCAATAATTAATAGAACAGAAGAATGCAAGGGTTTGCCTGTTAAGGATAATTTAAGGGTCCTGTTGGTGCATCACTCGTGGTCATACTGGTCTCATATTTACTTTGTTTTATGGTGTTTGTTTATGTGGTGCTTTGTGTTGTGTTGTCCTGTTTTTTGATAAAACATGTTACCCCCTGTCCCAAGACAAATTTCTCCCATGGGAGACAATAAAGGATTATCTTATCTTATCTTATCTTATCTTAAATCTGAATGTAAAATAACATGACATGTGTTTGTTTCAGGGTTGCAGAGTCCACAAAGCTCAGCGGTGGACAGGTAAGTTTCAGTTGCATGTATTACAGTATATACTAGTACAGCTCTGGCTTCAGTGTGTAATGTTTCTATTTCTTTAACAGGATGGAGGAAAGGTTTCCCCTGATGACCTGAAAGGGGAAGACTTGACCAAGGAACAGAACCGTCCTCCATCAGAAGTCAAGTGTCTGGTTTTTAACCAACAGAAATGGTACATCAGTGTTTTTTTTTTAATCAAGGGACTGTAGATATTTATGTTAAAACAAAGTAGTTTTAAGAATTAAGAATACTTTTGTAATCTCTGGTTTGTCTTTCTATAGCCCCAATCCTCCTAAGCCTGTTCCTTGTGAAACAGTGACGCTCAACCTGGCACGCTTTGGGTACGTTTTTTGGTTATGATTGATACAGTTTATTGACATTAACTGGACAGAGATTAGATGATGTTGTTTTCATTTACAGACTTCCCAACATTGGAAATACATGCTATCTCAACGCCAGTGTTCAGAGCATCATGACCCTGGAGCTGTTCATGCGCAGCGTGAGCTCTCAGAAGAGAATTTGGGAGAAGAGCAGAGACGCAGGCCTGTTGAGGTACGCAACAGCTACGCACCCTTTACTAAATACATATTTACCATTTTCTAACTGTGTAAAAGCAACTAGCAGTGGTCATTGTATAAGGACACTGCTTTATCTTTTTTATCCTTTCTTTTCTCTCTCAGACACTAAAGTTTACAGTTACAATCTTTTTTAAATAATGATCTCTAATTACAGCAAAAAAGTCATGTAAACCGTACAGAGTGAAATGCCTTATTTGATGAGCTCATGTCTCTTCCACAGACACCTTTACGACATCCAAAAGTCGAGATACTCCACTCAGGAAGACAAGAGGAAAACACTGGTGCACTCTTTCAAGGCTCTTGTAGCTTCCAAGGCTCCAGAGTTTAGAGGGTCCCAACAGCAAGTGAGTTACTTTAGCCATGATTGAGGGATGCAGGATATAATTGAAATAATAATTATTTAGAACAATTACATTTATCAAAAGTACCAGTGATTTATTTATTTTTTTATCTAACATAATGTACTAGTAATATTAAACTGGTTTTCAAACTCTATATAGATTACAAAAGTGACTTTTCTTTAGGTTTAGGTTTTTTGTCTTTACTTTTGTAAAAAAGGATGTTCAGTTAATTAAGTTTAAAAAATCATAACATTTTCATAAAGATTCCATAAAGACAAACTAATATGCTAATTTATATTTCTTCTGGTCTGCTAAACTAAAGTTACTGTGTGTTTGTTTCAGTCCGCCCTTAGGTTCCTCACTGTGTTGTTTAGTCAAATTCAAAGTTTGGCACCAACACTGGAGAGCATTGCTTTCAGCCTGGGCACTACCTACAGGTGCCCAGTGCAGGAGCTCGTCTTTACCATGGATCGGACCAGGACCTGCCAGAGGTATGGGCTCACAGCAAACACAATACTCTTCAGTAGCATTTACTTCATATATACTTGATGTACTTCATAAACTCCATGTACTGTATTAATGTTTGTGCAGGTGTGGAATGGGCTCACGTCAGACAGAGATTTTTAACTCTGTTTCTCTGAAGCTGCATCAAGATGCTACGATTCCCGACCTCCTGGAGGACTATTTGAAAGTAAGATTTTGTTTCCTTTGGTATGATCCAAGTATTTATCTGGCCAAGTAACTTTACTTGTGCATATGAAATACTCAATACAGTACTGCATTTTGATTTAATATTCACATTATATTTGATTTTGACAGGCCGCAGACCTGGAGTACATGTGCGGCTGTGGTGGGCTAATGTCCTCCGTACAAAGCAGCTTTTCAACACTGCCCAAGTAAGTGAAACAAACGTTCATTTGAATGAAACAACTGCCTTCTCCTTACTAACTATTGTTTACATTTTGTCCTTACGCAGAGTTCTGATGCTCTTACTGAAAAGGGTCAGGTACACACCCAGATACCAGCGGGAGAGGATCAATGATTCCATCCACTTAAACAGAGACCTTGTGGTGTCGTCAAACAATGTAAAGTCAATTTTTCACAGTTGTAGTGAAGGAACTTTTGAACTTTCTTAGTAATCTGCCATTTGTGCTTTCTACAGGATTCTGGCTGTTTCAGTCTAGTGGGTATCATTTCCCACCTTGGAAAATCAGTCAACTCTGGTGAGAAAATGATTTATTACTCAACACTAGGAAAATGTCTTAAAGAAATTGAACTCTCATCTTTACTGTGTGTGTGCTTCTATAGGACACTTCGTGTTTGATGGGAAAGACCTGGCCAACAGTCCCCTTGACCCAACCGATGGGTGGTTGTACTATAATGACCTCCGCGTACAGAAGACCACTGGGCGGGACGTGTGCAGGAGCAAACGGAAGAGTGCTTATATCCTTTTTTACCAAAGGATGCACTTTGACTAGAGCCTGGCGCTCTAGAGGGCTGTTGTTCTAAATACTCCAATCTCCAACTCAGCTCTGAGCGCACACACGCACACACACACACAGACGCCAGCGAAGAATGCGCCAAAACAAAACATCGTTAATGTGGGTGTGAAGAACACATCGTCAGTAAAGATGCCTCTATGTGGCCATCGATAAAATAAAAGACAAATCAACAGCCTCTCCTAAAGACGCCTGAGCAGAGGAGAACCGGTCCTAAAGACGCCCGAGCAAAGGAGAGCTACTCCTAAAGACAGGCAGTAAAGGCAGTATTACTAATAGTAGTACTGAAGTATGCCCTGCAAAAATGTTGTGTGTAATTAGAGCTGCGTGCGTAGAACATGATCATTTTAGGAGCAAACTACACACGGAAAAATAAAAGTTCTGTTTAAGCATGAATTCAAATGTTGTAGTATTAATGTAAGTAATATGTAATAAATGTATATATAATATATAAACTATAAATACATAATCTAAATACATAAATATACAAATGTATAACATTTGTGGGTTTTTTTCCTCCCATTATCCAATCATAAGTGGGTAAAATGCTTCATAGTCCATCTATGTCTACAAGTAAAACATCAAAACAATAGCAATAGCCTATATCAGAGTATCCCCAGGTTTGACTACCCCAAATTTAAGACTTTTTTAAGACCTTTTTAAGACCACTTAAATGAAAACTAAGACCAACATCACACCCATTATGTGGGCGAAAAACACCAGATCAAATTCTTATACAATAATGACCATTACTCACTGCTTTAAATAACAAAAAAAAAATACTTCTATTATAAAATCTAATTCAGAACTCATTTATAGTAATATGCATTACTTGTAAAATGGCCAAAAAATTATTTATAACATTCTAACAAGACAAACTAACCTTTCAAATTGTCTTGTCTCACACTGACTTTCAAAGTGCTTCAACCAGAGAGAGAGAAAGAGAGAAGGAGAGAGGTGTAGTGCCTAACCTGGTGGAGTGAGATTCAGATTGCACTGCAGTCTGGTTGAGTATACAAAAAAAAATAGGCTAATGAATTTAAGACTTTTGTGAAAAAAATAAGACTTGGACATCATAATTTAAGACTTTTTAAGGCCTTTAGGAACATGAAATTTAAGACCATTTTAAGACTTTTAAGACCCCATGGCTGTATATGTTCTTTTTAGCCTCTGAGTGTTTGAGGATCACTTACGAAACAGGAGCATGCTGGCGTTGGAGTTTCCCAGGCGGTTGTAGGCGAAGCAGGTGTAGTTCCCAAAGTGTTTCTCTGTGACGTTGGAGAAGAGGAGCAGAGAGCGTGTCTTTTCATGTTTGACCCTCAGGTTGTTGTCACTCTCCACCGGCCTGAGACACAATAGAGGAGAGTTAGCATTATCTTTGCAGAACTTTGTGTGGATGCAAAGAGTCTGATGATTTAAGGGCTATAATACACTGGGCCATTTTGACCGATTTTATATTACGGAAAAATTGACTCTTGTGTTTAAGTCATGTTAGAATGTTGTTACCTCATCAAAAATATACCTGGAGTTGTGTTTTGTTTTATTCACACATGTTTGAATAACCCTTTGTTATTAGTCTGTCTACATCGCCAAAGCTCAAAATGCTCAGTTCCACCTTGTGATGTCATGAAGTGGTAGTTTTCAGCTACCTTTAATCTTTTCTTCAGTAGAGATTGACAATTCCGGTGACTGAAATGATCCAAGTCATTGTAGTGAAGGTGTGTGGAGTTTAAGAACACAGTGGAGCACTTCCGGTATTATCACTAGTGCTGTCAAGTGATTAAAAAAATTGAGAGATTAATTAATTATGATCTGTAATTAATTAATCTAATTAATCTCTTTTTAATCTCACCTAAAAATTGCTGAGAAAAGCCTTCAACTTGAGGTATTTTCATTTAAATTCATTATTACATTATTGTGGCAGATCAAAAGACTGATATAGAACAAAAAAAGTGACTTTATAAAGTCATTTATTGTTTAACAAACTTTAACAGATGCAGTCACTTACATTCCACAGTATCATCATTATTATTACTATTACTAATCTGCAGTGTTGGGAAGGTTACTTTTAAAATGTATTCCCCTACAGATTACAGATTACATATCCCAAAATGTAGTTTGTAACTTAATCCATTTAATTACTTAGTGAGTAACATAATCTGAATACTTTGGATTACTTGATATTGTCATGCTTTTTTTAAAACTACATGAATGTAGCAACCACATCCTGCAAATTCTTGTCTGTTCTCTTCAAATTGTCTGTTGAGCCCAAGTCTCCATGAATAAGCAAACTGTTTGCTGTAGAGAAGCAAGGACTTGGAAATCTGAACATAAGATGTTTTGTCTGCTTAAAGACAATAAAAAGCCCAGACTTTCCTTAACCATATTAAAAATATTATTGATAGAGAAATGCTTTATATATGAGATCACTGGTTTTAGTCCTGGTTTAGTCCTAGTTTAGTCCTGGTTTAGTCCTGGATTGGGTTAGTCCCGGTTTTAGTCTTGGTGTTAGTTCTGGTTTAGAGACGCACAGGAGAAAGCGCGGTCTACGCAGCGTACGCGAGAAAACGCGGTTCACGCGGTTCACGCGGTGTCCGCGCAGTAGCTACGGAAGGAGACATGGCCCGCGTGTGCTCAGGCTGATGACAATGATGAAGGTGTGTGTTTTGTGTGTTTGTGTTGTGTTGTGTGTGTTTTGTGTGTGTGTGTTTGTGTTGTGTTGTTGTGTGTGTTTGTGTTTGTGTGTGTTTGGGTTTGTGTTTGTGTGTGTTTGTGTGCGTGTCCCCTCATGTGGCAGGTCATTATAGGACAGTAGTGCAGATATCATGAGCCTATGCAGGTTGTTTTCACCAGTGCCAGTAGCTCTGGTTTGACATTTAACTTGTAGGCGATTTTATATTTGTTATTTTCTTTTATATCTCACGTTGGGAGAAGAATTTCCAAGACACGAATGTGTTTTACCTGTGTGCTGCTGACTCTGTTCTACTGGCTCTTCGACCTCGTCCATTGTAACTGACGCCGCCAACGTTAACAAGACGTTTACATCGCTCTTACTGCGCGCGTTCTGTGTGGGTTTCCAGCAATGAGTGAAATTACCGTTGTGTGTGTGTGTGTTGTTGTCCTAACAACACATAAAAACAGATTTTATAATAAGGCAACTCGCATAGAGAAACAGTAAAGTTAGAGATTAAAAATGAGATTAACGCGATTAAAAAACATAACGCGCTAAATATGACTGTAATTAATTCATCGCAATTAACTTGGTAATTTGACACCCCTAATTATCATGACATCAAAAGGTGTTTTCTGTTTAAGAGAAGAACTCAGCCTAACTTATGGGTGAAACATGTGTGAATGAAACAAAACACAAATCCAAGTATGTTTGCGATGAGGAACCAACATTATAACTTAGATCAGAAAATAGCCTAATATGGGCAATTTAAAGTTAAAGTGCATTTAACATTATTATTACTTGGTTTGATTGGATAGGTGGGATGAGTAAATAATTATATTAGTTTTAATTCAGTTAAATAGCAGTTTGTAGGAAGAAGTTGTGGTGAATCCCGTTACATATGTCATCATCAAAAATTCCATTCAAAATTCAGGGAACATTTACTGGAAATTTAAACTTTCATTTTACAAAATAAAGACAAGTTTTGGCTTTGTTCACATATCACTGACAAGATGGGTGAAGTGTCTTATGCAAGGACACAACAACAGTATGCACTTTTGGGTTTATGGGTGAACACTCTAACCTCTAGCCCAGGGGTGGGCAAACTACGGCCCGGGGGCCGTATACGGCCCTTTAAACCTTTTAATCCGGCCCGCCGAACTGGAAGAAATTACAAAAATAAACCTTGTTGATGTTTTATTTGCCATGCATTTCCATCGTTTCCCAGTAGATGGCGCACTACATATACGTTGAGGTGCGGCGTATTATATTGGCCGCAATGCTTTATGGGAAAGTGTTCTTACAGGAGTTATTCGGACCATGAGTGAAGTAGTTGGTGTTCAAGATATAAGACTGCACTGCTTCTATTTTAAGTTGGTAAAAATAAAACTTAGAAAACTTGAAGATTCTGAGATGTAAATGTCAATATGTGCAGCTTCATAGTGTCCAGTTTTATTGCATTTACAGGTGTCTGTGTGTGACTGTTTGACTTTGACATTGAGTTAATTTTACTCAAATTTGTGAACGTTGAGCTCATGATGTTTATTTCCCTGTCGTGTGCAGTGGAACAGATTTATTCACTTTTATGTGTCTGAATCATTAACAGAAATGTTGAAGCGTCTGAAGTTCTACATAAACGTGAATATGATGTAATGAAGTCGAGCTCTTAACACGTTATGTCTTATTTTCTGTCCGGCCCTTCAGCCAAACTTTAGGACCCTATGTGGCCCGCGAGCCAAAAAGTTTGCCCACCCCTGCTCTAGCCTCAGACTCACTGGAGCTTATAGGCTGATATGTCCCTGCACACTCAATTTCTAACATGTATTTCTGCCAAACTAAGTCTGTTAATAGTTGGCAGACAGTGAGAGATCTTAGAGAAGTCAACTGAACTTTTTAATTGTGCTGTAATACAAAAAATAGGAAGTGTGGAGAGTGAAAGATTTAGAGGATCAGATGGCTAATGTTTTTTTCTGATGCAGTCAGTAGGGCACAGAGAGTTGATGTAAACAAAAGATTAATCAAATTTGCAGTGGTGGAAGAAGTACTCAGTTTTATTACAGAAGTACAGATACAGGAGCAAAAAACACAACAACAAAAAAACTACTAAAGCAAAAGCAAAAGGAGAAATTCAATTTGTCAGCTGGACAAAAGTTTATTTGGTTGAATACGTTTCACAGCTCATCCAAGCTGCTTCATCAGTTCTGGTCAAAATGCTGGCAGATACTTCCTTATATCAGCCTGAAGGGAGGAGCTAACTACAATGAAACTACTCTGAAACTCAGAGACCTACTTGTTTACAGTTTCTGTTACTTAGTCAGGTCAATAGGCCAAACTAACTTGGATGAGCTGTGAAACGTATTCAACCAAATAAACTTTTGTCCAGTTGACAAATTGAATTTCTTCTTTCTTTTGCCATGGATTCTACCTGGATGACTCAGTGATTTTTCACATACTGTATTTTCCGGACTATTGAGCGCACCTGAATTTAAGCTGCATCAACAATATTTTAACAAAATTTTTAAATCGTACATATATAGGCCACACCTGAATATAAGCGACAGGTGTCCACGTCCTCAAGAAAATTATCAAGGGTCGTCTGCTTTTATCGTCTCTGAACGCTTTTGTCGTTTTTTTGCATTGAGTCAGTTCGTCACACTGCCGACGCCAAAATCTCACCATCGACTTATTGATGCCAAGCTCACATGCAGCAGCTCGATTTCCTCCTTCAACACGTCAATTGCCATTAACTTTAAAGCTGCATTATCTGCATTTCTTCGTGTGTTTTCCATGAAGAGGGTGTGTATGAAGCGCAGAATAACTGTTCAAAACTTCCTTGGCGCATCACCCCAGTCTCTCCCCGGACTCTACTGTGCATGACTCCTGCTAGAGCCTCTGTCCTGTACCCGTTTAAATGTACTTAAAGAGTAAAAAGTAAAAGTAGTAAAAGAATCTTGAAATATTTTAAAAAGTAGTGTATGTTATTAGGTTCTTTTTTCAGACCTAGAGTTTTGTTTCATACCTGACAGTTTCAACTGCTCACTAACGTCTTCCTCAAAGTGGTCAGAGTGATGTTGCTGTGACGTGTCTGGTCAGCTGATTTAAACAGGTTTTGGTGCTGTCTTCCTACCGGTGGAGGCAGAATGACAGCGCCATCTGCACTGCACAAAACTCAGACAACTACTCGTCCACCCGAAAGACAAAATAGAACCAGAGCATAAATGTAATGTCATGTACGAAATACCCTGCATGTCCTGCAATGAAACATACAAACAGGGAGGGCGTTCAGTACACGAAAAAAGGAACATAGAACAGAATGAGAGAAGGAAACAGCGAAGGCGTGCACATGAGCAACAAAACACAAAGCACAACAGGAACAACTCAAATTGGCCATTTCTGACCATTGTAAAAGAGAGAACCACATTATGGACTGGGATGGAGCAAACGTCACTGGGACAGAGAAAAACAAACATCGCCGCTGGATTAAAGAGGCAATCGAAATATGGAAACGTGCTCACGGGACTATAAACCGGGACGAGGGGGCTTTTTTACTCTCACGCACCTGGGATACTGTCCTGAGGAAGTCGAACTGCAGATGGCGCTGTCATCCTGCCTCCACCGGTAGGAAGACAGCACCAAAACCTGTTTAAAAGTGTTTAAATCAGCTGACCAGACACGTCACAGCAACATCACTCTGACCACTCTGAGGAAGACACTAGTGAGCAGTCGAAACTGTCAGGTATGAAACAAAACTCTAAGGTCTGAAAAAAAAAACCCTAATAACATAAAATATCGGAAGACCAAATGAATCTCATTGGACTATTTAAAAAGCATTGATTTTGTTTAGATTTGTGGTGAATTTTGTTCAACAGAAACATCTGAATCGGTCATTTTTTCTCAACACAATTTATTTCTCTCAACTTGAAACTCACCAAACCTAAAAGATAAAGTGCGATGCCACAAAGGATCACACCTGCCAAAAGCGCCCACCTCGTGCTAATAGTGAAATCCAAGTCCATAAATAATACCCGGGCTATTATAATCGGCTAACAGCTCTCCTGACTAACAAAAGCATCCCTAAATAGTTTTTCACAACGCTAAAATCACTTCATGCACTTGGGGACCTCTTACAAACTTGGAAGGACAATTTATGTGAAGCTAATAGAGAGCAAATAGGCATCAGATGCCAGATAATACTTCTCCAGAGATTGTAAAAACATATACGATTGTTATCGGAGATGTAATAATGTCAAGGCTAATGGATGCTAGCCCAGATCGCGGCGGTCTGTGGCTCGTAGGCAGTTCCCTCGGTCAAACAGGAGGTACTTAACGGTTAGTGCGTGTGGATTTATGTGGTGCGGCGTTTAAGGTAACAAGATTGTCAGGAAAACACAGCACCTAAGAGAAATGAAGGATGCATGTGCGTAAAGGTGTCGGCGGCTGTATGTTTAATATGTGTGTGTAGAATAGATCAGGAAGAATATTATGTCATGGTAAGTAATGTATTGAAGATAAAAGAACCAAAGACCATCATTTTTTTAAGGGTGGTCTTTTTAGTGCTATAAATTTCTAGGGATGTAGCAATATCGAAATCTTGCAACACGATATTTTCGCAATATGCATCTCACAGCACGATATTTATTGCAATATTTTGTGAAGGCTAATAATAAAAAATAAAAAAAAAGATTCAAAATGGTTTATTCATCATGTAGACTGTACGGAAACAGAGCAAAGGATCATGGTATATGTAGTTCTCCTGATTTTTAGCTGTTGCCGCATCTTAACAATTCAAGCAAATAAACTTGTAATAATATATTGTGTTGACTTTTTGGTTTTGTAGATATATCGTGAGAGTTTTGGCGATGCGATATCACAATATTTCAGTTATTGTTAATCCGTGTATCATTTGTTCATTCGTTTTTCAAAATAAAACCAAACATTTTTTCATTTGCCTCAAAAACCAAAAGGAAAAAATGGATAATGATTTGTTTTTTCAGTTATTCGATTTTGTGTTTAAAATAATAATGGTAACAACAGATAATGGCCATTTCCTGTTTATGTCCTGCAGAAGTCCGGCATCGCAGTTTAAGTCATGTAAACAGGCAATTTTTTTTCCATTATTCTTTGATGAATCATTATCTGTTTTCTCATTTTGGTTTTGGGGACAAATAATAAAGAAAGTTGTTTTTTCATTTTCTTATTTATGGTTTTATTTTGATAAAAGAATGAACAAATGAGTCCGGTCAAGTGGTAACGGAGGGAAACAGGGGCAGATTTTTTTACATTCAAATAGTCTCTTATTCAGAAACTAGAGGGACTATTGAAATAAGTAAAGTATTAGAATGTAGGAAAGAGTTACACTCCAACAGGGTAAAGTTAAACCTGTGATATTCTTTCAAGTTGTTGACAAAAAATTTTAAAACTCATGTTGGTAACGGAGGGAATGAAATATGCAGCACTTTTTGGGCAATAAATACAAACAGTGATAACTAGCGATTCTCACTTACATCTCCTTATGCAATTGAGAACCGCTAGAGGTTGAAAAACCTCTAATTTTTTAAGTAATGAGATTTTTTATTAAGAAAGGTCATGGTAACGGAGGGAAAAGTAAAAGGGAAAATTGTGCAAGCAAGTAGAAGGTGCATGAATTTTGCATAATTTGTCAGCTTTTTCCTTCCGAATACTTAAATATTACTTCAAAATGAAAGGAAACTATTTCTATAAAATATGTCAGTCCTTCCAAGCAAATTTTTATCATTTTAAATTATAAATAATTATAAAATATCATTTTTTTGAAAAATCATGTACTTTCATCAACAGTTCAAAGATCGAATAACAAAAGATATGATGAAATACATCCATTTATTTACATGATTTGCAGGTTTTTGAAATTTGGGAAATAATTTTTGTTCCATGTTTCATACATGGTCAGTTTAAAACGTATGTAACTTTAGAACCAAAAATGGTACAGAAAAAAGGTAAACAGTTTCATAAACTAGAGTACATATGTATCTGTTGAATACATTTTTATATCAGATGCATTAACTTGAATTTTTGGCCTTGATGTTTACTTCTGCTTGATCGGGCCCAAATGACACATGGATGATTGTTACATCCCTATTAATTTCATTTTCATATTATAGACAACTCTGATTCATATTGCCAAATGGAGTCCTAACTTACTGTTGCTGAACACACTAATTCCCAACAACACCTGATAAATTAGAAATCAATAAATAAAACATATTGATATAAGAATTGTTTTTTCAATTTCATCTTTCATCTTTCCTGAAATATTTCAGGAACAGTTGCCATGCGTAAATTTGCTGTACATTTAAACACCAGCTAGTCCATACATTATATAAGGTGCGTATAGCCAGATAATAAAAATGCACAGGATAGAAAATCTTGTCAGTATTTTATATTCAAGCAAAAATGAACTTAGTGTGGATGTACCTCGCTAGAACTCTCCTGATCTATGCAGGGACTGTCCCAACAAGCCAAAAAACTGAAAAACAACTAAACCTGTCTGTAAATCTGTATTCACATAAAGAGGATTGTAATACTAAGAAGAGCAGTGATGATAGTAGACTAATGTATAGAAGTAAACACGAATACTAGAATACAAGGAATTACTGAGCCAAAGTAAGTAGTAAAAACATAAAAAATACAAAAAGAAAAGTAATAGTGGTAATTTTTTTTTTAAAGTAGCAAAATTTCAATGAATTTTAGTATCATATTAAATAGTATTTGATCAGTATTGTGATGCTTGCCCTACTATTACCTGTATCATACTGAAAAATAAACTCACTGGTAGCACCCATCATTAGCAGCCAAGCATATTTTTTCTATGTTCAATCCACCAGCAGATGAAGTTTTAGCGCCCCCTGCAAGTATTTTTAACATAAATTTCATGACAAGTTACTTGAAAGAAATGTATAGACATATTTACTTGAAGATTTCACTATAATGAAAGACTCCTGCGGAATATAAGACCAAGATACACATTTGTCCCAGCTCCAATGACTGATTACCTTGTTACCGTTTTATGTCCTCTTTTTTTCTTTGTACAGTGTCTTTGTACAGATATAAATAAGATGTATTATTATTATAATCATTATTGTTATTAAGACCAAAGCACACTGGGACACTTGTGGCAAAATGGTCGCCTCCATTATTTTCTATGAGCCAGCACACACTGGTCACATGTCTGTGCCCATGATTCAGGTTTGTTGAATTGGGTCTGAAAACACATGAGGCATTCTGTACTTCTGTGGTGAGTACAAGCATGTTTCTGCTCTATGACCGACAAAAGGAGCTGTAAACGGAGAGACACAAGAGAAAGCCCTGGTGCACATCGCCTCCTCTCCCACTTCTCTCTGTGTGGGGAAACTCTCTCTTCTCACTAAACTCACTTTAACCTTCTCAAACCAGCGCCTTTCCTTTGCTCTCACCGCCTCGCGCTGTGTCTCTTATTTTATAAGTAATGTGCAGATAAAACGCTCATTTGTAACACAGCAAGAGTTGTGTTAAAGCCTTTTTAAGAGCCATAACGTGCAGCGTTCAGTGAGTGTTAACGCATGGGTTTGAAGCGCAGCAAATGACGAGCCGCGTTTTGGTGTGCGTTGGCCTTTAGTTGCTATTCAGTTTTGTTGCACCTTTGTATAACATCAAAATAGGCACATGATATTGTTTACAACATAAAACAAATCCAAAACATTTTAAGCAAAGCTAAATTCAAAACAAGACAATTTCCCCAGACATGACCCTTGTTTTGGTGTCTAAATGGACTCATTATCTCATTATCTGGAGATAAAGCCTCATTTTCATAAGGCTGACATGAGTTTGACCTGGAGTGATGAGTAAACAAGTGCTCTAATCCCAGATGGAGAGATGCTTTTAATATCAGAATATTGGCATCTTAATTCTACCTCGAAGCACAGACTTTAAAGGCACTGGTGGAAGAAGAAGGCCACAGACACTAAATATATCATCAGCACTACATTACTGTGTATTTGAACAAACCATTATGATGCAAGGAGAATGTCTGTCAGTGCTCACTATGTTTACATGCAAGTCAGGGAAACTAGTCCGATTCATATTTGGAAGCCCCCTGCATGGAAAAGCACAGTCTGATTACACTAGGAGCAGCCTAGGAGAGGTATTCAACTGTACAAGGTTAAAGCCATACTTCAGAACATTCTCAATGATGCAGATAGAGGTTTATGCCATTCTGTGACAGTTTAAAGCCAAAGTAACAGCATTTCCATGGAAACAAGCAAGGAAAAGTCAAATAGTAGGGTCAGGTTTGTGGAAATGCAAGCCTGCTTATAGTAAGGACGTGTTTTTCAAGTTTTCCAGTGCAATAAAAACAACCAGAATAACAAAAATAAACATGCTTTTATTGCAGATTTTTTTTTGTGTTAAATGATTACATAGTATGGCTATAAATATCTTTTCTTCTTTTTCTTTTTATATTGCTGTTGCATGTGTGCAGTTCCGTCAGAAATTTGGGGCCTCACTCTAATAGACCTTAATATGAAGATGGTCTGATTCTGGGTCCCTAAAACCCTGGGGCCAAGGTTTGTTCTCCCCTAACGACTCCCCAACATGTGTGCGTGTGTGTGTGTGTGTGCGTGTGCGTGTGTGTCTCACCTGTGGTCGTCCCTGTACCACTCGAAGGTGGCGGCTGGTACTGCCATGGCTTCGCAGCGCAGGATCACCGTCTTACCCAAGTGTGCAGGCATGTTCTTCACATCTGTGATCATGGGCGGGTCTGAAACATCAATAACAGAAGTTTTATCAAGGACTGTTGTGATACTGAAGTGAGTCCATTCTAATACATATGACTGCCCTCATAAATCTGTGGTGTGGTTTTGTTTATTTTATAAGTAGATTTAAAGGATTTTAGACACAATTCAGTTCTGTATCCTCATTCAAAGGGTTTATAAGCAGAGGTGGGTAGTACTCTGTTATACTCACATTTACATTTACTTAAAGAGTCAAATTGACAGAAACATTTGTCTTTTTCTTTATTTCTGTCTTGTTTTAGACCTGCTGAAAAGGCTGAGGGGTTTATTTTGAACACATTTATACTTTGGGCAAACAAAAATGTACAAATAAAATCAGTTATGATTTTTTTTAAATCCATGGTTTCTGTCGCACAAAATTCTGCACAAATTTGTATCAAAAACAGTTCATTTAAAGCTTTATTAGATCTGAAAATCTATGCGAAATAATTCCACAGTAATTGTAATAACTCTTACAATTACACACACATACATTTTTAAACAGGTATTTTAAGACTTTTACTTGTTACATTTTTATAGTATATTTTTTCATGTGATACTTTTAATTTTACTAGATTTTTTTATTTTTTTTGCTCCACTTTGCTTTTTTTCATAGAGATGTTATTGCTTTGTCTGAAATGCTTCACAAGATAGTATCTTCATGGAGACCAAACCAGACCAGGTTACAGGTCAGATCTGTGGAGAGGCAACCCCGCTCACAGTCAGAATGTATATTTTTCTAGATATTTTATAAGGTTGTACGATGTATCTTTTTGGTTGGGGGTCTGTCACTTGCTTGTTTCTATGGATACATCATTCCTCTGCCTGGGATGTTAATAGTTTGACATTGAGCAGCTCTACCTTACATTTATACAATTACAGGTGGTTTTGTAGCTCAAAAATACCTAGAAAAACATGCAGTGTGAGTGGGGTTGTCTCTCCACAGATCTGACCCATAACTTGGTGCACATAATGCCTCTGATAGTAATGGGTGCACTTACAGTTGACGGTGACTCTGACTTTTCGCTGGTCGGCGGGGGCCACTCCGTTGTGGGTGACACATTCGTAATCTGCCGCCTGCTGCCTCTTGATCTCTGTGATGTCCAGGAACTCACCGTCACTCAGAAGCCCATCTGAAAGGTCAAAGGTCAGAGGGGAACATGTGAACAAGGTGTTTGGGGTAAAGTCCAGCGGTCAAGACGGTAAAGGTTATGTGGGGTACACTTAGGAGCAGCAGTCGTACTTTCAGAAGTTTGTTCTTTCTTCCACTTATTCTGCATTAGATTAGTTCAAATTATGCACTGTAAAGTTAAAGCTGTTATTTTTTATAATAATAATTTACAGGCCTTTCAAAGCTCAATACTGTAGACATTTTTAATTTGCTCCATACTCTGTGGTGGTAAGTTATTTCTGTAACCACAGGTGCCAATCTGCGCCACCAGCCACCACTAACACAATGCTGAGTGGAAACTGCACATCCAATCTTTGTAAACAAGTTCATTTTTTGTATGAAATGCACCATACAGTAGAAGCAAGTGCCAGGGAAATGTTTTGTCCAGTCAGTCATATATTTGGACAAGAACCATGTGGAAACAACAGTCTGTGACTAACCCAGACAGTTATTTATCACAGTCACAGTTCAACATCGAAGACGGAGATGAGACGAAGTGAGTGGAGCAAGAGTTCAAACTACATGTACTTCTCAAAAATCTGGTATGGCTCAAAGAGTTATTATTACCTTTACATGTTTATGATACAAATGACCACTGACCGCACTGCCAACCTTCCAGTTAGAGAAAAAAATGCACCAAAATATGTATTCATGGGTTTCAGCTTCCTGTTATATGCAACATTTAGGCTATGTTCAGACTGCAGCCTGAAGTGACCCAAATCCGATTTTTTGGTACAAGAGGAACTTTAAAATCACCAGGTGCTCAATGTCCATGTTTGGACAACTTCCGTAAACACAGAGCACACTCGCTGACGATGTTGACGTCATCGTGTCCTCCAGTGCACATGCGGGACACTTTTGGGCCGGTTAAAGTTCACACTGGAGATCACATACAAATCGCATTAAATTGGAAATGTGAACGACCTCGCAAAAACATCGGATTTCACAAAAAATACGAATTGAGCGTTAAGCCCTGCAGTTTGAACATAGCCTTAGAGAACTTTTTGTGATTCAAATATATCATGTTTGTTTTAAACTGTCTATCACTATAGCAATGGTCCTAATTTTTAATCATTATGGGACCTATTGTACTAAAAATCAGCTGTAAGACAGACTCCTGTTCTGAATGGCCATTTTATTTTACTTGAAAAACAAAGAAACATGAAACTGATGAATAATGAAAACAATCTGGGGCTACTGAAGATCACATATTACAAAAAATGTATTCTTATGAGCTTTAAGCCATGTGATAAGGTAGTTGCCTCCTCAAAAACACCTGGAGTTGTGTTTTGTTTCATTCACACGCTTGAATAATCCATTATAATTAGTCTGTCTATATCTTCAAAGCTCAAAACGCTCTGTTTCACCTCGTGATGTCATGAAGCAGTAGTTTTCAGGTTAAAAACTACCTTTTACCTTTAGTTCAGTAGTGGTTGACAATCCAAGAGCTGAAACTATCCAAATGATTTTAACGAAGATGTATAGGGTTTAAAAAAACAAAAAACAGTGGTGCACTTCCTTTATTACTAGCCTATTATTATCCTTTCTTATTAGCCTAAATAAACGGTGTCTTAAACATGTGTAAATGAAACAAAACACAACTCCAGGTCTGTTTGTGATGAGAAAACAATATTATAACGTAGATCAGAAAATAGTGTAATATGAGCCTTTTAAGTAACCTATGCAAACATGACTCTAGAAGGATACCTATTCTGAATATTATTTTACTACAAAAACAAAAAATTAGGAAACTGATTAATGATGAAAACAATCTGGAGCTATTAAAAACCAAAATTACACTAATTGGACTTAAGCACAGATCTGGGAGGTTCAGGGGTTGCTCGCCTGCAGCCGCAACATGCAAAATTAATCAGATGGAAATGGTGGAAAATTCTACGCCTGTTTTTGCCAGATAAATATTAAAACCACAGCTCTCTCACTAATGTTCAATCAATAGACAACAGCAAAGCCATTTTCTACTATCGAGAAATCACCAAAATGACCATGCAATTAACTGGCCACTAACTAAGAGACTATGATTACAGCGTTTTACATGAGAGACATCAGCTCTGTTCAAAACCATATGGCAGCAGACGCAAACTCAAAGCCGTTTCTGATCTCAAAAGCAAATAGGCTGCTAATGACTATAAGAAAAAAATGAAAGGGATGTGTGTGTAACTGATTTAATTATGTCTAGTTTTGTAGTGTATACACGTTTTGGTGTGTCAGTTACTGCAGAATTGAAGAGGGAGTATTGCACTTCTATGGGGGATTAATTGAGAACACATAATGTATTAAGATGTTACCTTTTATTGTATTGAAAATGGGCCAAAAAAACTACATATTAACATATTTAATAAGTTTCGCTTTTGCTTTTGATGCTTTGAGACGACTCTCCAGCGGCTCCCTGTGCTACGTCACTCCCCCGTCAGAGCGCTGTCACATGACAATCGGCGTGCATTTTGCTCATGAAACTACTGCACATCACATCAGGTTTGTCAAGTTATATTGTATTGTTTATTTTGCTTTTGTATATTTGTGGAAAATTGTCATGTAGGAGCATGGGTGATGTAGGTTTGTGTGCTGAACGTTGGACAGAATCTAACTGCGAATTATAAGGAGGGTTCAAATAGGGACAGATCACTAAATTACTGAAACATGATGATCTCGTCAGGTATGTTTTTGATAAGGGAACAACATTAATACCCCTTTTAATGGACAGGGAAAAAATTTATATGGATCAACTTTTCCAGTTTCCAGTGGGAATGTCACCTACATACTTGTGTTCATGGAGTTGTTATTGCTTTGCCTACAGAGTTTCACAATGCTTTTTAACTTAAAACTGTGTATCATTCATTCATTCTTTTTTCAAATTAAAACCACAAAAAAACCTGTAAGAACTAATAAGAAAAACTATTTTCTTCATTATTTGTCTCCAAAACCCACCAAAAAAAAAAAAAAAAAAGCAACGGGCAACGGTTAGTTTTTTTTTTTTTTTTTCAGTTTTTGATTTTGTGTTTGACGTAAACTGCAATGCCACACTTTTGCACCACATACGGACTCAACCAGGACTGAACCAGGACTAAAACAGGACTTAAACAGGTCTAAACCAGGTCTGAAAGAGGTCTAAATCAGGTCTAAACCAGGACTGAACCAGGACTGAGCCAGATCTAAACCAGGACTAAACCTGGTCTGGTCCCGGTCTCAGTTTCAGTCTCGGTTCCAGGTCTCAATCACGGTCTGGTCCCGGTCTGGTCCCACTCTGAGTCCTTGTCTCAGTCCCGGTCTGTTCCCAGTCTCAGTCCTGATCACCCGACAGTCTACACGGGCGCACCTCCGGGCTCGTCTCAACACTCAGTACTGGTTCAGTCCTGGTTTAGACCGGGTTTAGTCCTGTTTTAGTCCTGGTTCAGTTCTGGTTCAGCCCGTATGTGGCGCAAAAGTCCGGCATCGCAGTTTAAGTCACAGAAACGGGAAAACAGTCCAGTTTTCCATTATTCATTTAAACACAAAATCAAAAACTGAAAAAAAGAATTGTTATCTGTTTTTTTCATTTTGGTTTTGGAGACAAATAATGAAGAAAATATTAGCTTTTTCATTTTCATATTTTTGGTTTTATTTTGAAAAATGAATGCACGAATGATACACGGATTAACTTAATTTAACCGTACAGTATTAGATAATAATGTGTTCTTACTGCTAGTGAATTTGCCTATCCACAGACCTGACCTGTACCTTGGTTTGATGGCATGACCTGCTTGTCTCTTTGAAGATAGATACATTTAATGCCATACTGCGCAACATTCCAGATGAAGCAATTATAAATATGAAAACATCCCAGAGGAGACAAGCAGGATGAAGACATTCCACAAGTTACATAAAACCGTTAAATTTTCCATTCACTCAAAGTGTTTTTATATCAAGGACCTATTCACCTATTCAGCCAATGTTAATAACTGTGCCTCTGCTGCTACTGTGAACAATGTGTAATTATAATTTTCTTTCAGGTAACTATTTTTAACATATTTGCTCAAAAATATAACATATTTCATTTCAAGGTTGGCTTTTGTAATGGGAATTCTTTTGCGGTATAGAAGACTGCCAAGCTCTATCGCATAGAAATGAATAAAGAAGAAAAACATTTGTTATATTTCTTTTATAGCTGCACTGACAGAACCATGGCTGCCAATATACTATCCTGACACAACATTAGCCTCCTAGCAAGCTCTTTTCAATCCAGTAATGTAGTGAAAATATGTCTGACTTGAACACAACTGTCCAAAGATTCCTCGCACAAAAAGGTAGCACATTTGTAAATAAAACCAAATAAAACAAGAGCTGTCATAACACTATTCTTTTCCAGCATCAAGGGACATTCTTGGCCCTTTTCCCAAACTGTAAGTAGACACACACTCGCTATGTTCACATGCACAGAGAACTCCCAGAACGCTAAACAACTAAATTCACATCAGATTCCAGGCTACATGTAGGGTCACGAGACATTCAGGTGCATCTAGTAAATAAAATGGCGACAATATATATAACCACACTTTTGGCAGAAATAGATAAGCAAGATCTCATTTACACTGAGTTTTTAAACAAGTATGTTTCAGAGTATTTAGCTCCTTCAGACAGATAGAAGCCGATCTACAACAAAAGAGTCACACGCTCAAACACATGTCTAATATTTTTCTTGCTGTTTCTAACCACGTGCGGTTGAATGCCTCGTTGACTCTGTGAACTAATGTAATCAAACTGCACTAGGGTTCTAAAATTACTACTGAATGCAGATTGTTTCAGCAGGTATCGGTACTAAAAAAGGCAAATTTCCCAAATAGCTTTAGAATGATCTTGAGCTGTGTCAGAACAAGGCCACATAGACTTGTATATCCCCACGAACTGCTATGGAACCTACATGGATGACTGAAGAACTGTGTATATGTAAGAAAATTAGTGCTGTCAAGAGATTTAAAAAAAGACAGATTAATTAATTATGATCTGTAAAATTGCTGAGAAATTGCTGAGGTATTTTCATTTAAATTCATTATTACATTATTGTGGCAGCTCAAAAGATATATAACAAAAAGTGACTTTATAAAGTAATTTATTGTTTAACAAACTTTAACAGATGCAGTCATTTACATTCCGCTGTGTTCTTTTGTCAAACTCTAAATAATTACAAAATACAAATAAAATAAGTATCATCATTATTATTACTATTAGTAATCCACATAAATGAACTCAACTTTACAACATATAAACCATCACCTCTAGAGCCACATCAGCCCATTTGAGATTATAATGTGTTTAGTGCAGCTTTGTACAAGCTCTCAAAGAGATGTCTGAGACTGTGTGTCTGTGTCAAGCAGAGTTGTATCACAGATGCGGGCGAGAACGAGAATGAAAATTACAATTCTTTGAGGGAGCGATGTGTTGTTGATACAACACACATAAAAACAGATTTTATAATAAAGCAACTCGCATACAGAAACAGTAAAGTTAGAGATTAAAAATGAGATTAACGCGATTAAAAAACATAACGCGCTAAATATGACTGTAATTAATTAATCACAATTAACACAATAATTTGACACCCCTAAAGAAAATCATGTGTTCTTAATTGTCAGAGGTACATCTTCAGTTGCCAAGTTTACAAGAGGGCTTTAATTCCAAATAAAACTGTATTCCTTTTTAAAAAGACCGTGTAAACACTCAATTCCTACTGAAAATGATTATGCGTCATCAAACTTAATTATAAAGTATGTGGGTGGTTTATTTCTATTTTAATGCCTGAATTAATTTATTCCTTGATCATGCAAACATTTGTACTTGTTAAAAATGATTCCGGTCGTTCCGGGCATGTTCATTGGGTTGCTCTTCCGACGCAATTCGGACAATTTGGTAACCCCAGTTCTCGCTTCAGACTTTCATCCACTGCTCTCTGGATTTGCGAGCGGGATGCGGGAGTGGGCTGAGGTAGAGCAGTTGACTCAGTTTGTCTTCTTCCTCCCTTCTCCTCCTCAGCTGACAGATGATGGAATTCTCGACCTGCTGCTTAATTATCATCGAAACGACTGCGAAAAAAGTTTGCATCATATTTGTGTCCGTGGTGTAACGACAAACCGAGATGACAAAAAAGCCGGTAGCAGCTGAAGTGTGTGTTTTCTTCCGGTAGACGTAAATATGTTTGTGTCCCTGTCCAATCAGAACCCTTCCCCACCCCCAGACGTTGAGAGGAATTAAAAAAAGGCGATTTAACGTGTTTCCCATGTAAATCTCAATTCGGAATTATTATAAGTAAACTTGAAGGAGAATGTTTTAATTCTGAATTAAAAAACATCATGTAAACGTGGGAAATAATCTCTGGATTTATATAGGGGAGAATCAGATTACGACACCTCCATTGCAGTTCCCAGACTTACACACATTTTAAAAATTCGATTTAAATTGAACTGGGCCAGTGTCCTTGCTCGTGTTATTTTTCAAATACACATCCACTGCACTGTGTTGACTAAGTCCCCTGTGCGTCTCCAACCAAATTAGTCCGTCTGGCCGATAACTGCCCTAACCCGTACTCCCAAAGCGGAGGAGATGCACTTATAGCTCCAGGATGATATGACTGGAGTTACTGTATCGCCATAGGAACAGAAAGCGCGAGGCAAAAAGAGGGAGAGAGAGAGAGATCACCCCCTCTGCAAATCTAAGCAACCAGATGTCCTCCGTGCAGCCTGCAAAGAGCATTAGAGCTTTTCCTGGCCTTTACCCTGTTACAGAAGCGTGGGACATGACAGCAGAGGAGGCTACAGTGGGCCGAGTCTAAGTGCTGTTACGTAAAGAGCTTAAAGTCAATGTCTTAATTATTGCTTTGAGCGTGAAGTGGTGCGGTGTGGGGGGGAAGTGTGTGGGGAATTGGTGACTTATGTAGCAACTCCGGTCACCTCAGTTCAAAGCAAGGTTGTCCTGACTTTGATTTCTAGGTTCTGTAGGATTTTGTACGTGGAGTTTGCGTGTTCTGTCTGTGTAAGTTGGTTCATCATGGGTTGTAGTAGGACTGGGTGAAATGACAAAACAGGTATCACTTTTTCTTTATTTATTTTTTTCGTCTCATATTGAAGAATTCCAATTTCCCAGTTTTTGTTTTGATTCGTTCATCAATCCTGATTTTTCTCATAAAAAGCTAGAAATATTTTAAAAAAGGCACTGTAATAGGCTTTCTTGATTTTTGTGTTATAAAACGTGAAAAACGCAACTAGTTCATTTTAAACAGTTTGCAGCGTCGCAAAATTATTTCTGTCGCTGTGCTGTCTGCATCCATTTAAAAAGCGTTTTATCCTCTCGGAATCAGGAAGTGCCTTGTTAGTAGGGCTGTGTATCATTCAAAAGTTGCCAATATGATAGACACCTCGATACATAGGCTACGATACGATACATATCTCGTTACAGTGAGCTTTTGATTCGATACGATATATTTCAAATTAATTCGATACGGTTCAATAAAAATAAGGACTAAATCATAATAATAAAAGTCTTTGTTAAACCACTTTTTGTGTAAAGTTCACATGAAACACACCCATTTTAATTATCAAAACAGTAAAAATGTCATATGTGTCGCATAAACGAGTTTCCTTCCACTAAACAAGCAACAAAACTGCAGTGCTGTAACAAAAAAAATTTAATAAAATACACCCAAAAATCCTCTTCGATACAGCAGACCATGATATTGACACTGTATCATCACTGTATCATCACATTAAACTATACCATATATCAATATTTTAATATTTTTGCACACCCCTAACGTATTACCGTGACTACAAATGTACCCTCTGAAAAGTTGTGAGACGCCCTTATAAACTCACTGTGGTGAAAATAGGAATGCTCGGAATGCATAATGTAAGTGAGGAGTAACTTTGGACGTCTGAAAACTAGTTGTAGTATCGTATAACTTTTCTGGTGGAGTCCGTCAAACACTTTTCTCCATGGAGTTGTTATTGCTTTGTCTGGATTGTTTCACAGTACGACATTAAAGGGACAGTTTGGAATTTTGGACATAGGACCTCATTTCCTAGTGAGCCAGAGTGTTGGAGACATGTGGAGACACTTTTTAAAATATTCCATCCAGTCTTTGTATTTGCAGAGGTCACTGGTGCTAGGCTAGTGCATGTCAATGTCTGTGTTGATAGAAAAATTTTAAAAGTAAAACCAACCTTGCATTTGAAGGATTGATGTCTGAGCAGCAGCAGCAGTGCGTTGTACTTCCTGATAGAAAGCTTGGCAGTGGCAGACTGATATCACCTAGCACCTATCTTACCGGCAAAGTAAAATTCTGCTGCTGCTGAGAAACTAGTCCCTCAACATGAGACAATTCATGCGATGCAAGGTAGTTAGCCTGCCATTAAAAACAGTCTCACCCACTCCACAAAGCACCCGAAGTAAATCTGTTATTACACCAGACTGTCGATGTAAATGTCTGTGTTGATAGAATCATGTTTTAAATAAAACTAACCTTGCATGAATCGTTGCATGTTGAGGGACTATTTTCTCAGCACCAGCGGAATTTTACTTTGCCAGTAAGGTAGTCGCTAGGTGATATCAGTCCGCCGCTGCCAAGCTTTCTTTCAGGAAGTACAACTCACTGCTCCTGCTCAGACATAAATCCTTCAAATGTAAGGTTGGTTTTACTGCTAAAATGATTTTATCAACACAGACATTTACATCGACAATCTGGTGTAATAATAGATTTGCTTCCGGTGTTTTGTGGAGTGGGTAAGACTGTTTTTAGTGGCAGGCTAACTATGGCCATTGACATGCACTAGCCTAGCACCAGCGACCTCTGCACATACAAGGACTGGATGGAATATTTAAAAAAGTGTCTCCACTCGTCTCCACCACTCTGGTTCACTAGGAAATGAGGTCCTATATCCAAAATTCCAGACTGTCCCTTTAAACCTCTCTATCTTCATGACCAAACCAGACCAGGTTACGTGTCAGATCAGTGCAGAGCTGTTTAATGTCATACTGTGGAACATTCCAGAAAGAGCAATCGCATATCTCTAGAAACAAGCAGGTGGCGGTGACGGACGCGCAAGCAAAAAGTTACACAGTGCACTTTTATCAACAATACACAGACATATTTATTTGCATTCCGCCAGCTTGCCTCACAATCCTATTACAAACTTCAAACTCATCTTTCATGATAGATTCTCCTTGTCCCTCCATACCTCAAGCAATCATTAGCCCCTTGAACCTGCACAATGATTCACTATTATGAGACAAACACAGTGGAAAAACACAGAAGCTAAACGCCACTATTATTCCCGATGGAAATTAGCGTCGCGAGGCTAATTGAAGATTATATAGAGGATTATTAGCGTTGGCTAGTGAGCTGGAGAGCATTATTTCCAGTGGTGACTACTGTATGCGCCACTATTGGGTTACAGACGAGGTAGGGCCCGGCGCAATTCTTTTCACTTACTCCATTAGTTTAATAAATACAACTCCACCGTGACATCTCTGGTTTAGTCGAGCGGGGCGCAGAGAGGGGAGAAAAGATAGAATCAGACAAGCAACTATGGAGGAATTACCAGGGATTCCAGGGACTTCCAAGAAATACAATAGGGCGAAGGAAATCAATGCAGAGGGAGGATGGGAGATGTAGTTTGTATTGTGAATGGTTAGGTGGATAAAGTGGCGCACATATATTCATACATCAGTCACTATCCATTTACGTGGGCAGCTGGAAAAGCACATAACCGGCCTAGTCCAATTGAAAAAAAATTACCGTAATTTCCAGACTATTGAGCGCAACTGAATAAAAGCAGCATCAACTAAATTTTAAAATAAAATTTTAAAAAAGTACATTATAAGTTGCACCTGAATATAAGCCGCATGTGTCTGCGTCTTCAAGAACGTTTTCAGGTTTGAGCCGTTTGATTTATTGCCTCAGAAATCTTTTGTCATCTTTTTGCATTGAGTCAGTTCGTCATGCTGCCGTCGCCAAAATCTCACCATCGACTCACTGATGCCGAGCTCTTGTGAAGCAGCTGTTTCCTTCTTCGACAGGCACATCTATTGTCTTTAACTTAAAAGCTGCATTATATACATTTCTTTGGGAGTTTTCCATGAGGAGGATGTGTGTGTGAGGCACAAAATAACTGTTCAAAACATAATCAAACGAGCATCTTCCTCGGCGTATCATCTCTTTCACCTGTCTGTCTCGCTCTTCCGCTGAAAGAGCCACTGTCTGATTTCATGTCAGGTTCTTGTAGATTTCATCAGATTTCAGACTCTCTCTGGGGCAGGGATAGTTGTATCAATCAAGTATGAATGGATGTGTGGCTGCATTTAACGCATATGGGTCATTAAGACGTATCCCACTCACCAATGTTCATGTAGCAGCAGAATTTATTTCATCACATGAAGATCAACTGTTTTAGTGTGTTGACAACAGCACTAGCTAAGGTTGCCAATTCATGCAAACCACACAGACAGCGGCTCTTTTTCACTCAAGCTGTGCACACATTCGCTGTGTTGATAAACAAATAATTTGTCCATATATTTGCCGTATCATTGTATGAGCCGCCGAGTTCAAAGTGTGAGAAATAAGTAGTGGATTGTAGTCTGGAAATTACGGTATGTAAACCCTGGAACTATTATTCAGCAAAATATCTGGAAAAATCTGTACGTAGGCCTACTGTAGATGCACGCAGCATGAAAAAGTGCAGTCCAATATATATTAGAGGCTGACTAGGAGAGGCGTTCAACTGCACGAGGTAAGAAACGCCAGGTTAAAGTGATGTTAAATGTGCACTGTGTAACTTTTCTAATGGAGGGTCCATTAAATGCTTTTCTTCATGGCAGTACGGCATTAGGTATTAAATCTTCTGTCTTCATGGAGACCAAGCCAGATCAACGTACAGGTCAGATCTGTGGAGAAGCAACCCCACTCACAGTAAGAATGAATGTTTTTGTATTTATATTTTTGAGCTATAAAACCACCAGTAATAATAAATGTAAGGTAGAACTGTTTAATGTCATACTGCGGAGCATTGCAAACAGAGCAGTGACATACAGTATCCATAGAATCAAGGTAACGGACTCTCAACCAAAAAAAGCCATAGTGCACCTTTAAACAGCTATTTTAAAGTGAAAGTACTACTAGAGCTTTGAAGTTTATTTAATAACTAGCGTGTCTGAAAATCGACATATATGAGACATCATTGTCTGTTTCTTCTAAAAGTATGTTTTTTATTAGCTAATATAGTTGCAAATAATACTAATGCTAAATGAGTACATGGACCTCAAAGTCTCCTAGTCCCCTATTCTTAACTGAATTTGGTTGTGTAGTGCACTCAGAGTTCTCTGTGCATGTAATCATAGTGAACGTAAACAGATAACAGTGCTAAGACAACGTGAAGTATCTTGCGCACGGATATATTGTCAGTGTGTGTGTGGGCAGGAGTAGGCTGCCAACCTACCAATTCATAATCTCTACAAAATGAGTGCTGACACCGAAGAAGCAGGAGAGATCACTCTGGTAATTTCATGTGGATCATTAAATGAATTAATTAAATGAATCAATACTGTATTCTGTAGTGTTGAGTTACTGGACACCAAAAAGTGCACTTCCATCAATCTTGGAGCTAATTTACTGAAAGTCTATCTATAAATTACCTGAAACTAAATTAAAATAAAACAGAAAATAAGCAATGGCTCATTTGTTTGGCCATGCAGTTGTAATATTCTTTGTCTTAAAGGTGCACTATGAAACGTTTTGACAGCACCAGGCCACGTTACAAGTCAGATCTGCAGAGTGGCAAGCCAGTAAGCCACAGCAATACATACATACATGCTTTTAAGGTTTTTTGAAGAATAAAAGACCTTTAATCGAATAAATGTAAGATGTAAGATTAATTAAATGCCATACTGTGGAACATTCAAAGCCATAACACATCCACAAAGAAAAGCAGGTGGAAGATCTTAACCAAAAAAGTTACATAGTACATCTTTAAACCCGAATATGCCTCTATATGTCATTATGATGTAATACAACAGTACAAATCTATTACTACTACTTACTACTGCTACTATGATTCCCCTAGCCACCATTTCTTTCAGCTTTTTACTTCAAATTCACAGACCCGCTCCAGCCCTGCTCCTCCAAACTGCTCCTCCATCATCCACTTATCCCATCCTCTCTCTCATGACCACCGCAGGACTGAACAGCTGAAAGGTCCGGCTCTATCTCTGCTTCACTAACACGCCGGACACTCGACTCCTCTGCGTTTTTACACATTTTTATTCCAGACACTCCTTCAACAGCTCGCAGGTGTGAGGTGAGCTTAAAACAAAGAAGGACACAAGCTGGCAGAGAAGCTTGTCATTTATAGAGAAGCAGTGATGGAAGAGGTACTCAATGTTACAATGTAGTTAAAGGTGCACTATGGAACTTTTTGCTTAGGGGGTCTGTTACCTGCTTGTTTCTATGGCTATAGACATTAAACAGGTCTACCTTATATTTATTAAATTAAAGGTGGTTTTATAGCTCAAAAATATCTAGAAAAACAGGCATTCTTACTGTGAGCAGGGTTGCCTCTCCACAGATCTGACTTGTAATGAGGTCTGGTTTTGTCTCCATTGTGGTAAAAAGGTTTAATACCACACTGTGAAACATTCCAGACAAAGCAATAACATCTCCATGGAGAAAAACATTTGATGGACCCTCCACCAGAAAAAAAAAAACATGAAAAAAAGCTACTTAACTAAAAGTCTTTAAAAAAAAGTAAAGGTATTTCACACAGATTTTCAGATCTAATAAAGCTTCAAATGAACAATTTTTTTTACAGATTTGTGCTGAATTTTATTCAACAAAAACAGTATTAATTGTCTTAATTGTTTTTATTTGTATATTTTAGTTTGCCCAACGTACAAATGTGTTAAAAAATAAACCCCTCAGCCTTTTCAGCAGGTTTCAGACAATAAAAAATACTTTTACTTTTCAGTCCAGTTCAAAAATGGTGTGGAACAGAAAGTACAGATACCTCCTCTCAAATGTAGTGAAGTAAAAGTAACAAGTATCCACAGATACACTATGCACTATGTAACTTCTCAGGTGGAGGAATGCTCCACAGTACTGCATTAAACAGATCTCTCCATGGAGGTAAAAAGTGACACCACCAAGCCAAGATATTTTTTAAATCCCTCAGTCGTCCAGGTAGAATCAATGGCAAAGAAGAAATTCAATTTGTCAACTGGACAAAAAAAAAACAACAACAAAAAAACAAAACAAAACACAACTTTTGCCCAGTTGGCAACTGGATTTCTCCAGCCACCACAAAGCCAAGTTATACAGTTATACAGAACATTAGATCTGTAGAGAGGCTCATGTTTTTTAAGCAATAAAAACACCTGCTACTGAATAAATGCAATTATGTTTAATGCTACTGTGGAACATTTTAGGCAAGGCATTAACATCTCCATGGAGGAAAAATCTGATGGCAGATCCTCCACCAGAAACGTTATTCAATGCACTTTACTCCTTTTACTTTGTTACGTTCCACCATTTTAGAGAAATATAGACGGACTCAGATAGAAAGTGATGACAGATGATGGTTTTCTAATTATGACTTGATTTGGTGAGGTAGTACCTAAATATTAATAATTTTTAGGTTTACAGTTACAAAAACACAAGAAGTAATGCCGAGTACTGACTACTTCTATCTACAGTATGTTAGCACCAAAAAAAATTCAACCAAGACGCAGTGACAATTTATGTGTAATGAAGGCATTTTTCTGCCAGTTTAAACATTCATTTAAGAAAATGAAGGTTTTGTCATTTATTTTTATTGGTCTAATCATAGCAATTATACAATTTAGACAAGTTTTGGCCCTTTTTAACATTATGGTTGCTAGGGTAACAGTTAAATGTTAAAAAAGGAACTATTTTTACCAAGACCTTAAATCAAGTTGTTAATGTTTCAGTGAAATTAATTCTCAGACCTGTCATGTGCACTTTAACAGCTGGAGTTAGAGACTAAACAGCAGGGGTCTCAAGGTGTTATAAAAGAATTACTGTAGATTTTATTTGAATTTTTTTTTTATTCAGACGGGGAATTTAGATAACTGTTATTGGTCTGCTTCATATGTTCCACAGTATGGCATTAAACATACTGTATGTGCAGTATTTCATTAGAGACAATTAGGTGACCCCACTAGGCCAAGTTACGGGTCAGATCTGAGGTAGAGGTGACCCTGTTCATAGTAACAATACATGTTTAGTTTTTCAAGATAGTTTTTAGCATCGCAACAAAAATACCAGTGATTGAATAAATGCAAGAAGGATATTTAATTACATACTATGGAACATTCTAGGCAAAACAATATTTTTCTCTGTGAGACAAGAAAGTAGTGTAACCTCCACCGGAAAAGTTACATAGTGCGACTTTAATTTGCAAAATAAAAACAAACAAACAAAACAAACTGTTATTCCTCACTTTCTAGGCTCCTAATTATTCACTGCAATAACTTTATAAGCATGTTTCATAGTAATACTAACAGTACTAACTAGTAACTAACAGTATTGTCTTTAAAAACAACCCAAGAAGTTAATGTACATTAGAAGACAAAACGTTTTTAGGATTAAAAATGCTTTATAATAGATGCGGACAGCACATCGCAGTCTTAAAGTTGCAATGCGTAACTTTGCTGGTGGAGGTTCCGTCACCTGCTGATCTCTGTGAAGAAGCTACAACTTTGCCAAGAATGTTTCACACTCTGACATTTTACTTATGTATCTCCATGGAGACAACCATCAGACCAGGTCAGTAAGAATACATGTTTTGTTAAGGATTTTTGTGGAATAATATTTCCATGGAGACAAGCTGGTTGCAGACCCCACAACATAGAAGTTACACTGTGCATCTTTAATGACTATACTTAAAAAAAAAATTACAATGCATGTTTTTCAGATCTAGATACATTTTTGAGCTATAAACTATTATTTATTTATTTTATTGATCTGGTATGTGAATTTATTATCGATTTGAGGCCCTCATTAATCTCTTCTTCCACTGCACATTTAAGCAGCTCTTTTGACCTACAAACACACTACTCAAAACACATTATACACCTACACCAATCTTCAAATCGATATTTCTACATTACTGCCTTAATAACCTCCCATATGGTCTGTACATAACATCATTTTATATTTTCATTTTCCTACTCTGTTGTCATATCTCTTAAATCACATTTGCTGCCTTGAGCTAAGATAAAAATCATTACAATTTATTTCTGTCTACACTTTCTACGTTCTACTTTCCAGATTCCTATAACCGTTTAACCTTTCCTGACAAAACCATGGTAAAGCCTGGAGCACTGACGCACTCACGTGTTCCTGTGTTTTAGCGTTAGCACTTGTTAGTTTGTGTCAGCGTCAAACAGCTGTCCGGAGCATGTGTTAGATGGACGGGATGGGTCACAATAACGGACTGTTTATCTCGCGTGGTGGTTAAAGTGGTGGTAAGAAGAGTGGTCTACCCCAGAACCAGCAGGTATAGGGGTCAGTTCCCTCTACTGGAAATGCATATTGGCTGACATTGTCTGAGCACTTTGGCGTATGGTAGTGTGACCAAATGTCCCTATTTACCCAGGACAGTCCCAGTTTTGAGCCCTGTGTCCCCTGTCCCAGCAAGTTTATCCAAAACCAGTGATTTGTCCCAGTTTTATACAAGAAATGTTCCAGCTGTCCCTATTTTTAATCAATTTGATACCTAAACAGAGGCACACGTTGTCATTTGTTTAGGTAAAATACAAAAAAGCTGCTTAAAAATGACCAAAACACAAAGAAAATTTAACTATACTGACTCACATTAGTGCTGAGTGCATAACAGTTTTACTTAATTACGCACTACAACCTCCACAAACCAGGGGTGTCCCAGTTTTTGATTTTGAAAATGATCACCCTAGTGCAGGGGTGGGCAAACTTTCTGACTCGTGGGCCACAAAGCGCTCTAAAATTTGATGGAGGGGCCGGACCAGGAGCAGACGGATGGAGTTTTTTGGTAATCCACCTCATAAGAGAAAAAAATGACATGGGATAGGTAGAAAACATATCCCATGATAGTGAAATATCCCATAATTGAAAATCATTACAAAGCATTACAAGAAAATATCAGTCTTTCAAGTCCCATGATATTCACTATTTATTGAAATGACTTTTAAAACATTGAAAATTATTATTATTATTACTATTATTCAAGTTCGGCGGGACAGATTAAAAAGATTAAAGGGCCGCATATGGTCCACAGGCCATAATTTGCCCAGCCCTGCCCTAGCGTATGGTGAAGTATTTTAAGTGTCCATGGTAGTTGATTACGAATGATAAAATTAGGGTTGTTGCCATAGTGATTAACAAATGAGAACAAAATATGTCTGAACAGGATTGGGCCCGCTTATGCTGCATTCTATTGCACTCGGGACTCAGGGAAAACCGACCTCCACCTTGAGAAAGTGCAATGGAACGGCCAATCAAATAGAGGTTCCAAAACACAAACTCAGGCTGGAAGAGTCTGAGTCGGATGAATTATTGAACATGTAAAAGTCAAACTGCCATAATTGAGTCGCCGACAGCTAACGTTAGTTAACAGACTCTATTTATTAACAGGAGCTGGCGATACCTGACGTTAACTACATAAGCTGACAAAATAAACATTAAACTTTCTCATCCATATTTTCCCAACTGTTACAATGGAACACATTTACAACGGATGTCAGGAGAACTGACTCAGCATTAGTACTTGGATGAGAGACCGCTGGGAATTCCAAGTGCCACGGTGGGACGGAAATGGCTGTTGTGCAAACTGTTGCTTTGTCCTTAGGCAAGACACTTCATCCACTTTGTCTACTATGCATTTGGTAATTGGCAACTGTAGGAAAATGTAAGACAAACTTTCTTTCATGAGATTAATATTTGCATGTTGTTAAAGAAACTAACAGCTGTCAGTGAATAAGGATCACGAGATTATTAACTGATTGAGGTGTGGCTGTCAATCTGCGCCAGTGTACCCAACCACAAACTGTATAAAGAAGTGGACTTTACAGCGTTCAGCTCCAGTCAAATGAAGCTCAAGAGGCTAGCTGTTATGGGGTGAATTTGGAGCCGAGTTCCAATTTGGGAATATGAATTGATTTACGGACAAAATAGCAAAATAAAAACACAAGGATCATGTGGAGCAGGGTTAGTACGAACATTTAAGACTAAAATGATGAGGCTCAGTGCAGCAGTTACAGAGAGAGGGGTGACGATTTTTCAATGTTAAGTGAATTGAAGCCAAAGTTGATAGAGCCAGAAGTGCCCCCATGCTCACTTCCTATGCAGAACGTGGTTGCTTGCAGGTTAGCTATGTCCATTTCTATATCCAGTCTATTGCAAATGGACTGCTGTTGGTAAGTAGTACGCAGTCAAAGTGAGCAAATACACAAACCACTACCTGTGAAGTCTATTTAGAAACACTAATGTATTTCTTAGATGCCGTTCACAAACAGCACTTAAAGCTGCGAGACCTTGAAAACGTTACCTGTGGTTCTAACTCGTTCCTACTTTCCCTGTAAGTGCATAACTTTAAAACAGCTTTTTCAAACTCCAAAAGTTGTATAAAGTTGGCATTAATTTTGCATGTGAGCACAACAAACTTTCAACAAAGCTTTCTCTTGCAGTACACTGGGTAAATAGAAAATGTGCATACAAAATACAGATACCAGAGCGTGTTATCCAAGAATATGCTCTATCATAAATCTACAACTTGGAAAAATAAAAGTTAACTTAATATGCTGTTTTTGTATTCTGTGCTTTGTATGTTTCAGGGTTTGTAGATTAAAACTATTTTAGCGAGCTATAGTCTGGTACAAAGTGTTATCGCCATTAGAAAATCAGACTGTTCTGTATAATTGGATATTTTTTAAAGTTTATTTTGAACATGAAGTGTGAGTTTATAAGCTCCCACACCCTCTGTAACACAAGTAATTGTAATACAAAAACAAAAAACTTGCATTTACACCAAATACTGCACATAATCTTGTATTAGTTGTTAACCATTAACGACACTTAAAGATGGCATGGTGCACTTCTATTCTATTATATTTGCAAAAAACAACAACGTGCTTTATAAGTTTAATTTTTCATTTTTGGTGATCTGAGTCCCTCCACTCCCCTACAGAGCGTACACATCAGCGTGCATCTCACAAATAAAACTACTGAACATCACATCAGGTTTGTGAAGCTGTACTGTATTGTTTTGTATCGTGCTTTTCTTAATTTATGTAAAATTCATGTGTGGGAGCAGAAGTCACATAGGCTTATGGGCCAAGTTTTGGACAGAAACAGCAAACCATAAGTAGATTTCATATAGGGAGATGTCACAAGTTTACTCAAACAATCGTGGATGATGTGTTTTTGATGAAGGAACATGGTAGAAAGTAACCAGGTTGACGCCACCTAGTGCCTCCACTCAATTTAATTTCACTCCAGCGACTAGGTCAGGAATCAGAATACACTAGACGGTATACTGTCGGAAGTGCGAGTCTGGGCACCAGCCAATCGGCGAAGAGCCGGACATTCTGAGTTGGCAACGATTCTCGAGATCGTGGATTTAAAGCCAGAATAAAAAGAATGTTTGATGAATTTTATCAAGGGGAAAGACATTATTGCCCTTCTTCCTAAAGGGTTTGGAAAAGCTTAATATACCAGTTAGCCCCCTTTAGTGGCGCATTACATACGTCACGACCAAATAGCAGCGATTTGTTAAATAAAAAAAAGTGCCCACCTACCTTTGAGTGAATGAATCCTAATGCTGTGAGGTCAGACAGTTCCTACGAAGTGAAACCGGCTGATGAATCAGGCTAGGTAAAAAGCTCCAAACAGTGGATTTTGCGTAATACCCCCTCTTAATCAATAATTACATTTTTCCATTCATACTGAAAACAACATTAGGAAACACACACCTTGAATGCCATACTTAAATACTCAACAAATTTACATATTGTGCCACTATTGTGAGCTTTAAGCCAAGTTACAGTGTTGTTATCTCATCAAAAACAGACCTGGAGTTGTTCTGTTTTGATCCATTCACACATGTCTGAGTAACCATTTATTATTAGTCTGTCTACATCTCCAGAGCTCAAAATACAACTCCAGGTATGTTTGTGATGAGGAAACAAAATTATAATAGATCAGAAAATAGCATAATGTGGACCCTTTAAAACAACCACTAAACCAGTTCTATCTCCTCAGTCTCCCGCAATTCCCACTCAACTCCTGTTCCCGTGCTGAGTGTGAGTAATGGGACCAGATGGCGTGTAGGTCCTTGCTGTTTCTTTTGGGCTTCTCCATACCGTACAGCCCCCCCCTCCTCCCATTCGCCGCCCATGGTCACCTGCCTGCACCCGATGGCTACGGTTACGGAAGAAATACTCCTTCGGAATTGCATTGCGGCGCCTCCTATCTGTTCCTCGGAGCTCTATATGGGCCGGGAGGTAGAAGAAGTGGTTTGCCTTCGGGGAGGGATGGAGAGAGGGAGAGAGGGGGGAGGCAGCGAAGGAAAAGATTAGTGCTGACAGAGGAGAATGGAGTGAGGACAAGCACGGACGCTCTGTGGTGTCAGATGCAGTTTGTTATTGGGACTGCAGGTGTTAGGATAGGACACCTCCCTATACCAGACTATATACAGGGGAGCTATATGTTTGTGTGAGCCTATGGGTATTTAAGACTGCGGAAGTTAAAACTCTATATGCACTCACAGTAGACGTGTCAAAATGATCGAAAATCAGATACTAATCAATTCTAGAACTAATATCAAATCTAGATCTTCATTTGAACAGGCATCAATATTAAAAAAATCACATTAACAGGACCGAAATCAGCCTGAATAGTATTAGAGTGATCTTGAGCTGTATCAGAACTAAAACTAGTAAAAGTTAAATATGCAATCGGTATTCAGTATTGGAGATCTAATTTTCTTATGGGAACAAAAATCAGTAGCCTGATTCATCAGCCAGTTTCACTTCGTGGAAACTGTCTGACCTCACAGCATTAGGATTCGTTCACTCGACAGTAGGCAGGTAGTTTTTTAGATTTAACCAATCGCTGCTATTTGGTTGTGACATATGTAATGCGCCAAATCCCGTAGAAAGAAGGGCAATAACATCTTTCCCCTTGAAAAAAAACACCAAACATTCTCTTTGTTACAGCTTTAAATCCTCGATCTCAGGAATCGTTGTCAACACAGAATGTATGGCTTCGTCTACATCTATCTCGACCACTTTGTTTACTGTTGTGCTGTACCACAAAAGGGACCCAAACAGATGCTTGAGTTTGATGTCATGGCTTCATAGCTCTTCACTGATTCGCCGGTGCGCGGTCTACAACTTCCGGGGTTCTTGGAAACTGTCTAGTGTATTCTGATTCCTGACCTAGCTGCTGAAGAGAAATGAAATTGAGCAGAGGCACTAGGTGGCACCAGCCTGGCTAAAAATCAGGTCCTCATGACGTAAATCACGGGTCTCCAACCTGTAGCTCGGGAGCCCCCCCCTCCAAGTACCTTGCCAAGGGATTTCTGAATTATACGTATTGTGCTCATTAAGTAAAATGTGATGAATTAACTGCCTTTTACCATTGTACATGTATCATTCTGATGTCTAACTTTGTACATTAATAAATGGATAATGGTTTATCTTTTATAGGCATCTAACTGTACCTTATTTAAGGCTTGCCGTGGCTCTTATAAATGCTTAATTTCTTGTGACCACTAAAACTAGAAGCTCTCAGGCATTTTCGTTTTGTAAAAGTAGCTCACCAGAGGAAAAAGGTTGGAGACCCATAACGTAAATTATTAGATCAGCAACATGATTTAAAAAGCCTGCAACATGTTTCTGAGAAAAAATTGTAATGGCCCAGGTTAGATTTGTTGTATAAATGGTCAAAATAAGACCACTCTGTTCTGTTCAGGAAGTGTGTTGCTAGCATGCCAATTGTTACTAACGTTACTTCACGGTAAACTCCACGTTTGTCTCTGAAAGTTGTGAAACGTACTTACAAACTCAACAGTGGGAATAATTAGGATGATCAGAACCTTTGCAAATAGTTTGAAATAGTCTCGTTCTGTTTTTCAAGTTTTTTAAGACCGTAAAAATCAGGTACAGCGCATTTAAAGACACATGCTAAAAAAAGGTTAAGGTTTGGGGTTTAGTTTAAAGTTAAAGGAGCGTGAGTGCGTGTATCTGTGTGTGCCTGTGTGTGTATGTGTGTGCGGATATTCTTTGTAAGCACTTGTTCCAAACTCTCAGTACATAGGTTGAGAAAGTATGCCAGGAAGGACGTTTTATACATAGCAGAGTAAAACAGAAAAAGCAGCTGACCCTCGGGGGAAATACAGGGAGCAAGTACATCACTGCAGTAAGCCTTATACAACACCGAGCCTGGCCACAGAAATGGGTCAAGTGTTCTGACACAAATAAAGTCAACGTTTTATTACCGTTGTTTCAAAATGAACACTGTTGTGGTTGCCTGGGATACAGAATACGCACTTTTCCGATACTTTACGGAGATGTGTCATGTGTCAGGTCAGGTTCTATCTCCCTGAGTTCAGATTGGCATGATTGACAGGTGGATTAGCCAATCAGGGACATGCATAACTCGTCCCTATCCGAACAATTACGGCTGCTTAGGCGGACAGAATCACTAAACTTATTTAATTTGTAAATAATTGACCAATGAGCTCCTTCATTTCACATCAGTCACTGAAATAAACAAATCTGACAGGATGGTACTGTCTGAATCTGGCTCAAGGGATTGGTGACTGACTGATAAAATATAGAAAAATACAGAGAGATATCATTTTCATGCACTTCCATTTGAGAGAGATACTTTATTGATCCTGAGAGAAACTGAAGTTCTGCTGCACCAACATTTACTATGAGTTTCTCAGTGGCCTTTGTGTCTCAGTCAAAGGTCTCGGTGCAGTTTAAGAGGAGGACTGGTCAGGTGGGGTCAGCAGATCAGTGTCAGGGTGGTTTGAGGAAGAGCCAAGAGCCTCTGTGTCCTGCAGCATCACAGCAGAGTCCAGGAGGAACACAACAGGAAAGGCCTCACTCTTACTCCTCTCTGGTGTTTCAGTTGGTGGATGAAATGGTTCATTCTAGGGATGGGCATTCAATTACATTTTCTTAATCGATCATCGGGAGAATTAATGATTGATTTTCAATTCATCATTAACGTTTTTATATTCAAATTATCATCATTATTACTATTACTAATCTGCATAAATAAACTTTACAACATATAAACCATAACCACTATAGAGCCACATCAGCCTGTTTGAGATTATCAATGGTTTAATGCTGCTTTGCCACATTTGTACATTTTACAGAAATTAAACTTAAACCCACATGGCTCATTTGCATAAACAATTAGCGCTGCTCTTAGCTCAACTCTTTATTTAACAGTCATTTCACTCACTTTATTTATGTTGGTCACTTTTTTTTATTTTGGTAACTGTTGTGATGAAAAAAAAAAAAGAAAAGTGTTTGTCTTTTGGATGTACGTGCAACTTTATGTTGCAGTAAGCTGGATACTGTGTAAGGCATGACGAAACCAGGATACTCAAAAAACCTGATCATAGAGCAGAGCCCAAACGTGGGACTGTGAGGCCCACGTTTACATTCAGTTTGTTGATTAAAAATGAACGACATTCTCAACAAAATTCTTAACGATCAATTATTGATTAGTCGACTAATCATGCCCATCCATAGATCATTTCCCTAAAAATATTTCCTCTGGAGGATCTTCTTCCACATTTGCTGCTGCATATGGTGTATAAAGCCTATAGAACCTCAAATATCCATATATAGTTTCTTAGCTAGCCTCTTGCACAGTTCTTTTCACACAGTCCCTTACTTGTGTCCTTTGAACTGCACATGCTGCACCTTCTTAGCTTCCATGATATGATGTTAAAAAAACTGAGCTAAAAAAGTGTGTGTGAGCCAGGTAGCCACAAAAGCAGCCAACAAGTCCACTGCTCTCCATCAAGGTAGTCAGTAGACAGTCTGTTATGAGTGCTAAATACTGAACCGGTGACCTTTGCGAGACTAACCTTGCGAACAGAAGCTCACACACTCACAATGAAACTGTGGAAGGAGAGAATGGAGAAGAATGGAGCCTGTGAGGTAATGCTGGAGAGACTGACATGTGGGGAGACAGCTGAGAGCTTTCTGGTTACGCAGTCTTGAGGACTGTGCCTTAGACTAGACATGCCGTCTTGTGTAACCAACTGAAAAGAGGTTCAAATAGTGCCCGTGAGAGACCGCAAGATTACTCAAACATGCATGAATGATTCAGAAAACCACTTTGTTGATGATGTAACGTTATAACCCGGTAGAAAACGCAAAAAAATATGATTTGCATAATGAACCCTAGTTAAATCGTTAAAACCACTCAATATTAAAATTAAAAATAAAGTCCTTTAGTAGAGTCTGTTGTAGCTTATTATATCTAACAATCCTACATTTGATTTGACTATGTTTGACCATCTCGAGCAACCTCTCAAGCCATTTCCCGAAACTCAACTCTGAATATTATTATTTATACTAGGAACTGCCACACTAGCCAGCTTTGTTTTCCTTCCAGAGAACTACATTACCGCTCTACGCCAACCGCAATAACAAGCTCTATAATTACGTTCTGTTTAGCGCAAGTCCACACTGACCTATTTAATACCACGTTCCCTTGAAGCCGTGTGCTTTCCTGTCTCCCAAATCAAGTCCTCTCCCCTGCGCTATGAAAAACCAACCGTGCACGCCTCAGATACCTCAGATAGCCCCATTATATTCCTTTCACTTTAGTGTCAGGCCCAAACTATATTATTTGTCTTGTTATATCTTCCAAATTCCGAAGTTCGCTTTCAGATAATGGACGGGAAGTAAATTGAGTGTTGATATTTTCTCCGCGGGGGTCAAAGTCTATACAGCGAGCGGCCAATTTATTCGCCCGTCAAAGGAGAAGTAAAACCTGCTATAGCTTGAAGGCCTGGTGCTCACGGATGTACTATTATCCACACAGAGGAGCTGTCAGGGGCTGCCCGATCACACCAGAGAAGAGGCACATCCCAGCGGTCAGGAGCCAGGCTGGACGACGCTAACCGAGTGAAGATACAGCTGAGTGAAGGCAACTGAAGGTAAATAAATACTTCAATAGAGCAAAGACGTGGGTGGTGTTTTTTTCTTTTTTTTGTTGTTTTTTTACGTTTGGAATAGGTTCTAGAGATTTACTAAAGCAGTAGTAGAAGAAGTACTCAATTTTGTAATTTAAAGGTGCATTGTGTAACTTTTCTGGTGGAGGGTTATTGCTTTGTCTGGAATGTTTCGCAGTATGACTTTAAACCTTACATTTAGTCAATTACAAGTGGATTTATAGCTCAAAAATACTAAGAAAAACAGGCATTCTGACTGAGTGGGGTCGCCTCTCCACAGATCTCACCTGTAACTTGGTCTGGTTTGGCTCTGTGAATACAAAAAAAGGTTTAATGCCATATTGTGAAACATTCCAGACAAAGCAATAACATCTCCATGAAGAAAATAATTTGATGGACCCTCCACCAGAAAAGTTACACAATGCATCTTAAAGTTAAAGTACAGATATTGGAGCAAAAAAAAAAAACATAATAAATGAACTCTGGGTATATTTTTAACATGGCTGAAAGGTCACAAGTATCAATTTTGCGTTTGAACTGTTTGGACCACATTACCAATAAAATCCATGTATCATTCGTTCATTTGTTTCTCAAAATAAAACCAAAAACAACCGAAAAAACAACTATTTTCTTCATTATTTGTCTCCAAAACCAAATTGAAAAAAACTTTTTTTTTTTCAGTTTTCGATTTTGTTTTTAAATGAATAATGGAAAAAACAGATAACGGATGTTTCCCATTTCCGTGACTTAAACTGGGATGCCAGACTTTTGCGCCACATACAGACTGAACCAGGACTAAAAGCAGATTAAAATAGGACTAAACCAGGTCTAAATCAGGTCTAAACCAAGACTGAGTATCAAGACGGGTCCGGAGGTGCGCCCACGTAGATTGAAGTGTGGTCAGGACTGAGACCAGGACCAGACCGGGATTGAAACCAGGACTGAGACGGGACCAGATCAGAATTGAGACCAGAACTGAGACCAGGACTGAGACTGAGACCAGGACCAAGACTGAGGCAGGTACCAAAACAGGACCAGATCAGTACTGAAACTGGTTTAGTCCTGGTTTAATCCTAGTTTAGTCCTGGTTTAGACCTGTTTTAGTCCTGTTTTAGTCCTGGGTCAGTCAATAAGTGGTGCAAAAGTCATAGTTTAAGTCACGGAAACAGGAAAAAAAAAAAAAAAACAACAATGAAAGAATGAAGCACGGATTCGGTAAAATCAGATAACTGAAGAAGTCATTATTGGCTTATGTTTATTTCCACCTAAAACTGTTTATGATTATATACTGGGTGTGTCAGACTTTGATCAGATTATTTACATGAATTTAGATGAGTACATGTCATTTTAATAATTCATCATCTCCAGAAATGAGATAATGATCTACTGTATGCCCGTAAACATACCACAACATTACCACAAGATTAATGACACTCATTGTCATACAGCAGTGGTTCTCAATCCACTTTCACTCTACCATGGTACGTCACAATCTAAATAAAGAAATGACCATAATAGTTAATATATCGTATTTTTCGAACTATAAGTCGCACTTTTTTTCATGGTTTGGGTGGTCCTGTGACTTATACTCCAGTGTGACTTATGTATTAAAACTTTCACACTGACAGGTGTGAGAGGCTCTAGGCTTGTGTGTCAGTATCTGCTGCTCCTATTATTCCTGTACCACTGTCACTACTGCGCATGTCTCCTGCAGAAAGAGCCGCTGTCCTGCTGCAAGTAGTGAAATAAACTTGTGAGGGACTGGTGAAAGGCGAGGATGGTGAAAACAGCTGCACAGTAACCAGGAGGGTGCAAGATGCAACTTTCTTGGAAGTCATTGGATGGATCGACAAAGCCTGGACTTCAGTGAAAATCAAAACCATCCTGTCGGGATGCTGAGTCTGATGACAGCTACACAGAAGAGGAAGTGGCGTTCTGTTTACCTCCAGAGGTCATGGAGTTGTTCAGAAGTGACACCGAGGATTTAGAATTCAATGGATTTAGTGATTTGGAGTGAAATGGAGAGTTTGGTAAACTTGTTCTGTTCTGTTGTTTATGCTATAATTATCTGAAGAACTGTTCATATGTGACATTAACAGTCTGTTGTTCTCTATTCTGTTGTTATTACTATAACTTGCCTTTCAAGATGAAATGCCGGTTTCTGGTCTCTAATTCTATAAAATAGTCTTATAAAATAGTCTAGACTTATAGTCCAGTGCGACTTATATGTTTTTTCTTCTTTGTTACACATTTTTTGGCCGGTGCGACTTATACTCCGGAGCAACTTATAACTTAAGTTACGTGAAGGTGTATGGAGTTTAAACACAGTGGAGCACTTCCTGTATTACCACATGGCATCACATGTTGGACCAGAATGTTCTGTTTGAAAGAATAACAAACAAACATACATCAGAAAATAGTATAATATGGGCCCTTTAACAGCTATAATTACACCTCAAATTGGTCATAATATTTTGTTCGATATACGTTATATATGTTACAATATAATAACTGGCTTGTATAATTAATTGTAATTGTAGAGCAGACAGATACATGGAAAATTGCTAACGTTTCACCTTCTACATCCACCATCCATCAACCGAAGCTCACAATAATTGCCATAGGACAGACCACCTTTCACAGTCTAAGTATAGTGCAATATTGTCCACGTGCCAAACAGAAGACACAGTGGCACATTACCTCTTAAACAAAGCCTCAAATCATATCATCTCTGGAGGCCAAGTCACCGCGCCGTGACTGACTTTGGACATTAGCGTTGACAAGGGTACCATTAAATCGCACGCTGATCGTATCACACTGTCCGCACTTCATCTATCAAGCACCACCGACCACCCCAGCGCCACGGTACGGGCTAAAAATAGAGCTAATTTAACGGTAAAAGTTAGCACGTGCCGGTGCGGTGGTCCTAGTTGACGGGGCGGATGAAGACAGATGCTGCTGATTACTGGTGGCGTGCTGGGGATAATTAGGTATAATGTGTGGCTGTTTGGGACAAAACGCAGGGACATGGGGAAAAGGAGAGCGTATGAATGAGAGAGAAGGGGAGATTAAGCAGCTGGCTCTGGAATGATGACACAAGAAGGAGGGATAAAGACGTATACCAGAGCTGAATCCTGATCAGCCTCATACAGACAGGAGGAGGAGGAGGAGGGGAACGGGACTATAAGATGCAACACGATCATGGACTGGGCAGGTACACTTCTTCATTAGCCTGGATGGACAGTAGGAGTGTAAGAAAAAAATGTGTCAATGATATATAGCAATACTTCACTGCGCAATTCTGAAATCCCAATCCCAAAACCCCATTTTTCATCAAAACTTCATCAGTTACACTTACAGTTCTCATAATTATAACTCATACTATTTTGTTCTTGTGAAGTTGTACTTGACTATAATAAAAGAAGTAATTATTGCTAAATTACAAAACATGGTCCTTTGTGTTAGGATCAGGATATATCATGACATACTCCATCGTGAGGTGCATATCGTGATAGGAATCATATCACCAAATTCATGACAACACACATCCTTAATGGGCACGAACCACTAGGGCTGGGTATCAGTAAACGGATACGATACACAGATACAGTACTACAAGATATATTTCAAATCAATTGTTCAAAACCAAATCTTCTTTTTGCCAAAGTAAATACGAAACATGCCCATTTTACTCATCAAAACTGTGAAAATGTCAAATGTGTCGCAAAAACGAGTTTCCTTTCACTGATTAAGCACCAAAACTGTAGCGCTGTAACTAAATAATTTAGTAAAATGTACCAAAAAAAATATACTCTTGGCAATATATCGATATAGCAGTCCCCGATATCGATACTGTATCATCACATGAAATGATACGATATATATCAATATTTCGATATTTTTGCACACCCCTACTAACCACAGAAACTGGAGAACACCTCAAGGACTCAATCAAACATATTCAAAACCTTTTAGCATGTGGTAAAACTCTAGCACACTAAATGTCCGACTATATATTGTACAGCATTGACTCTTGTGAGCTTTAAGTCATATTATAATGCTGTCACCGTATAAAAAACATACCAGGAGTTATGTTTTGCTGCATTCACACATGTTTGAGCAGTGTTGGGAGTAACGCGTTATAAAAGTAACAAATTACAGTAATGCATTACTTTTTGCTGTAACGCAGTAATGTGAGGCATTACAGGGGGAAAAATTGTAATATTTTACTCGGTACAAATGTGAGTAACGCGCGTTACAGTGTTTTTTTAACCTGGATTGAAGTGGTGGGTTTTTCTTCATAAAAATTCGCTAAAATCACCTCGATATCAGCAGCGGTGAAACACCGGAGATGCGCCCTCATAGACCTTCAGGTAACCGCGGGCGAAAGGAGACAAAGAACTCCACGCTGTTTAGACCTGGTTTAGACCTGGGTCAGTTCTGGTTTAGACCTGGTTTAGACCTGGGTCAGTTCTGGTTTAGACCTGGTTTACACTCGTCCCTCAATCGCAGTTCACTTTTTAGATTTTTATTTATTTATTTTTTTGTGCAATTTTGCATGCCCTGTTTTTTTTTACATTGTATGAATGCGTATTGCGTTCCTCCCGCTGCGTCCTGATTGGCCAAGGGACTCCTGTCTCCTGTACAGTACAGTACAGAATGTGTTCAGCTGCCAAATTTAAATACATGTTCAATCTGTATCAGTGTGATTCTGAAGTGCTGTACGGTTGCAAGTTTTCTCCCCGACGAAACCCACAACGTCGATGAAACGTTCTGCACCGACAAAGGCTCTTGCGCTCGCACCCAAAAGGCAGAGGAAGATGCAAACCATCACACAAAAAGTTGGACTTCTGGACACGATGAAGGAAGGCAGAAGTTACGCGCTGTAACAGACTCTTGCACCGGCTCGGGTACCTGCAAATAGTTGCTGAAATCAGGGGCCGCGAGCCCGAGCAGCAGGGTCCATAAAGAGCGATCAGGGTGACAGCCGCTCTTACCTCCGTGAGGTGCGGAGCAGAGCCGCTCCTTTCTCCTGCGGTCTCCTTCGAGCCCGTCCCTACAGTGAGTCCTGTTTTAGTCCTAGTTCAGTTCTAGTTTAGTCCTGGTTCACTTCTGGTTTAGTCCTGGTTCAGCTCTGGTTTAGTCCTGGTTTAGACCTGGTTTAGTCCTGGTTCAGTCCATATACAGCGCAAAAGTTATTTTGGTGAGAGTAACTTAAAGTAATGCAATAGTAATGTAATGCCTTACATTTTAAATGCAGTAATATTGTAATGTAACGAATTACTTTGAAATGACAGTAATAGGTAATAAATAACGCATTACAGTTTCAAAGTAACTTGCCCAACAGTGTGTTTGAGTAATCCTAATGTATTAGTCTGCTTACATCTCCTACATCTCTCTTCCACCTTGTGAAGCGGTAGTTTTCAATTTCACAGCTGCCTTTTATATTATATATATTTAATACAGTTGAGATTGGCAATTCCTGATCTGAAATCATCCAAAATAGTGCCATATAGGCGCTTTAACAATAATGAACAGCACTTACTTGTAAGAGTTAAAGATGCGTGGAAAATAGCTAAAGCTTTCCTTTACTTCTACCTTCCACCAACCCAATCGTAGCTCTTCTTTAGATTGGATAAACACTAACCCTAACAATTAGAGAACACCTCGGAAATATTGGAGATTCTATAATGACGCAATCTGCAAAACAAATTCAAATCCTTATTCTTACCCATTTTCTCAGCTTCGAGCACATGAACAAAGATAAATAGTGATTGATTGTAACAATGAAAGTTACGTGGAAAATTGCAAATGCTTTCCTTTATGCCCACAATCTATCATCCGAGGCTAACAATAATTGCTATCAGACAGTCCACAGAAAGGGCTGATGTGATGCTACTTGTTACACAACTTATCATTCCTATTCAAATCCTTATGTGTTCCATTTTGTAAGCTTCAAGCACTAAGGCCTGATAGATGCTGATAGCGTGCATACGAGTGCCTTTATCTGACTTTTATCGGAGCTCTTCTAACGCTGTCTACTCCAGTCTAGCACCAAAAGCACCAATTGAAATAATGGGACTGAATGTCTATACGTTTTAAAAGGCATTTGGGGAATTTGATCCTACCGGAGACAATGGATGAGGATCATGTGGGAAAAAATACTTCTGACAACTCCAGACAGGTTTTATTTTGTTATTACTCGAAGTCAGAGAAAGTACAAAGATGCAGGATCTAACGCTACAGAAGTACAGTATCTTAAAACCAGAGACGAGGAGGAATACTTTGAAAATGTTTTTTGTTACAGAATCCCTGCATAAGAATGTATTTTGTAATGTATTCTGATATGTGGTCCAATCAAAATTCTGTATTCTGAATACTTGCAATGCTTTTACACAGAGCTGCATTCAAATTACAGTGTAAAGATGCAACATACTAGTATTCAAAATATCTTTATATTTGTTTCACTATTTCCTATCACTAACTGGAGAAAGTAGAATCACACATGGACTCACAAGAGCAGGGTTGTCTATTTTTCTCACTAATAATGTGCAGTTTGATGGCAAAATTACACGATCAAATACCGTAACAAAAGTAAATATATACCACCAAATGACAAAGGAAGTCGAAGTAGTCAAAATTAGCATTGAGAATACTTATTCTCGGTACATGTATTCAGTTACGTCCCAACACTGCTTACAAACACCGTGTGAGACTCTGGAGAGAATCTTTACAGAAACAAAAGATGCTATAACATGTTTATCTGATCTGTCACTGGCTCTCAATGGCCATATTAGTGAAAGCTCAAGTTTCCACCTCATGGAAAAGCAGACTTATAGTAAAAAGAAAACCATCTCCAAAACCTGACCACAAATGACCAAGTTCAAAATGCATTGTTTAAAGGACCCATATTACAATATTTTGTGATCTACTGTATGTTATAAGGTTGTTTCCTCATCAAAAATATACCCTGAGTTGTGTTTTGTTTCATTCACACATGTTTAATACACAACATTTAGGCTGAGTTCTTCTCTCAAACAGAAAACACTCTGTTCCACCTTGTGGTGTCATGTGGTAACACAACTTCCCTGTGTTCTTAAACTTCATAAACCTTCACTAGAATCATTTGAATTAGTTTAGCCCTGGAATTGACAATCTTTACTGAACTAAAGGTAAAAAGCTGTTAACTTGAAAACAAATACTTCATGACATCACAAGGTGGAACAGAGCATTTTGAGCTTTGGAGATGTAGACAGACTGATAATAAAGGATTACTCAAATGTGTGAATGAAACAAAACACAACTCCAGGTCTGTTTTGATGCATCAAGAGTAAATTTTGTAATATAGGACCTTTAAGAAATCCATACCTTATGTATAGACACACATAGAAGATTTGTGTTGACTCACATTTGTGGACCTTCCAGGTGACCGTAGGCTCTGGTCGTCCCACTGCCAAACAGAACAGGTTCACATTCTCGCCCTCGTTCACCGACACGTCTTTGGAGATGTTAACGATCCGCGCTGGAACTGGAACACACAAGAAAAAAAAACTGCTTTGAATTTCAATGCAAAACAAGTCAATTTTTTCCTTGTAAAGTACATTTTTAAACCAATACTTAATTAGATCTTTTTCAGTGATTCTTTTACTTTTACACAGATCTGACCTGTAACTTGGCCTCGTTTGATCTCCATGAAGATTGATAGGTTTAATACCATACTGTGAAACGTTCCAAACAAAGCAATAACATGTCCGTGGAGGAAAACATTTGACGGATTCTCCACCAGAAAAGATACACAGTGTACCTTTAAGTTGATTTTTTCGTGTGATACTTTTACTTTTACTTGATTAACATTTTACTTACCTTTGTATCTGTACTTTTACTTACAAGGCCCATATTAGGCTATTTTCTGATCTATGTTATTATGTTGTTTCATCAAGAGTTTTATTAAGTAATTTAGTTTAATATTGTTTTGTTTCATTCACACATATTAAACACACACACCATGTACATTTAGGCTGAGTTCTTCTTTCAACCAGGGAAAACTGTATGTGATGGATCATTTGGATAGTTTCAGTCATGGAATTGCCCATCTATACTGAACTAAAGGTAAACTCTTAACTTGAAAACTACCATTTCATGACAAAACAGCATTTTGAGGTTTTTTTTTGAGGAGGTACTACCATGAGAACATTGCTTAAAGCTCACAAGAGTCAGTTCTGTGTAATACGAGACCTTTAAGTAACAAAACCAAGTACTTCATCCACCACTGCGGACACCATTAGCGCCCGAATTCTCCAGTCTTGGTTACGGGATGATGCAAAGCGCCGTACCTCGCGCTGACAGCCAATAATCGGACTAATGATGTGAACGGAGATGCCCAGTGAACTGCAACCATCTCCGTGACCTTCTCTTTAAAATGCACACGAGTCCAAATTGCAGCAAATGGCCATTAAAATGCCGCTCCTTACATCAGCCCGGTTTTGAATAATACAGAGAACAAGAGGCACTCCCAGACATTTTAGTATGATTCTCTTTCAAGATTCAGCAGAGAGACGATTGCTAATGGGTCCTTATCCGCCATAACATTTTAAGGATATGTTGATAAGTGTGGCTGTAATTATGAGATTGAGAAATAACATGAGGTTCAAACCAAAAAGCACGAGAAATGCTCAAAATGAAATTAATAGTTATATTTTTGTTCTTCCAATAGTCAATAGATATTAGAGTATTCTGAGCGTGGTTGAGAAAAGTACAACTACAATTAAGTGCCGTACTGCCTTGTCAATGCCCAATCTCATCTGATCTCAGAAGCTAAGTAAGATCATGCCTGGTTAGTACTTGAACGGGAGACTCTATACCGATGTTGTGTCCTCAGGCAAGACACTTCAACAGCTTTGGCCTAGAAACAGTTGTGTGAGGGATGGGTGGCTGTTGATGGTGCAGATGACCAGCCAGAACCACACGCTTTGACAAAACTTTACATAGACGAGCGGATCTGGAGCTTTTCAGATTTCAGAGGGCATGATTGACAGGTTAAACAACCAATCAGAGAGGAACACGGTCAGTTTGAGTCCAAAATAAAAATGGCTACTTCAGAATCAACAAAGCATCGAACTATTACTTAACTCAGGTGAAAGAAATTATATATTTAATTTAGAACGATACGAGAATTTGAGAGGAGATGTTTTCTGCATTTGAGAGACACGTGATACAAATTAGCAGCTGTGGTTGGATCGTCTCAAGTATGGATGGAGGGTTTTCCTTCTGGATTCGATCAGAATGTAGAAGGGACGGTCTGGTCTGGTCTGGCAAGCAGATTGGCAGCCTCTCTTCAGTCTCAAATTCTTGAAGGTCTGAGGCTACGTTTATATGATGAACAGAAGACACAAAAGTGGCCTCCCGTCTTCACTTTTCATTCCACGTTTAGACTAGCGTTTTCGGGAGGAAATCTGCGAGCATATGGTGACGCAAAAGTGTGTGGAATTCCATTGGGTATGCGTGCAGGCGGCTAGTTGGTGATGTATGTGATGTAAACACGTACGTGACGTGAGCAGATCTGACCAGAGTTTTGCGTCTTGGGCAGTGTAGACGGAAACATTACGATGAAGGGTATTCAACCTTTCCACTCTGGAGGCTGGTTTCAGATTTTTGAGTTTTTAAGCCCCAAAAATACCGTCACTGTCTAAACGTAAGGCATTTCCGATTAAATATTTTGACATTTTTACCCGCAAGCGTTCTCGTGTAAACAGGCCCTTATATACAACAAATTTCACATCGCTATATTTTACAGCTTCAAGGTTCTTGTCCACATTTCCATCTTGAAGAAGGTCACTCAAACTGTTTTTTAAAAGTGCTGTACAGTCTTGAGTTGTACAATCCTAACAATATGGAAAACAGAACTAGTTCTAGTTTAATAGTTTGCAGTGGTCCAAAGTTCTCCCACTTTCTTTATGCATTCTGAGCAAGTTTATAAGCACTTCTGAGCACTTTTTTTGCCAGTTAAATTATCTACAACTAGCATGCTGACGCGCACTTCTCAGACAATAAAAAGCTTTGTAATTAGTCACTGACAGTATACTCCAGATCTGTACTGGCAGTGTATAGCTCAAAGACATGGGAAAAAATTGGGTACATGACCTTGAAATGAACTATATTATACTGTATTATGTGCGGATATAAATTGTATTACTTGATAAAAGATTTGCATATAGAAAGTTTTATTCAAAAATCAAATGACTCAAACAATATTCACTATAGAAATGGAAAATAGTATGTACCTTGAATTTAAATTATGTTGTTCGAGGTGCACTGTGCAACTTTTCCAGTGGAGGGTCCATTACTTGCTCGTCTCCATGGAGATGTTATTGCATTGCCTGGAATGTTCCATGGTATGACATTAAACATATCCATCTAGCATTATTCATTAGAGGTGTTTCTATTCTATTGCTCAAAAATACACAAATTCTCTCTGTAAATAGGGTTGCCTCTCCACAGATCTGACCTATAGGTGAGTTTCATTGTTGACAAAAGCGCGCGTTGCATGCTGGGAATTATTTTGGTCGGCGGCAAGAAACACTAATTCAACATGACGGACGGAGCGAGAAAGCACGTAAAGGGTATTGATCCCGGTTATTTATCCACTCTAACGGCAGAGGACCCAAGACGATTTGACCAGAAATTGGTCATAAGCATCGATGGAGCCAAATCACCCTTTTCAACCCCTACAGAGCCTGGACCAAACCACATTTCTGGTCAGAATCGCCAACTACCTGACTAAATATTCACTTCGGCGATATCCACAATGACTTGGTGGAAACTCCTGGGCCATTCACAGCAGAAAAGATGAAAACCTCCAAGAGTCTCGATGCGTTGTTGAACTTGTTGGAGTCCACGGTTTGCTAGGATCTTCTACGTTTGCTCTGCGAATGTTTGAAAGCCATTTAATTCACCGTTAGCGGTTCTTTTCACTCAGAATACGAAAAAGACATTTTCTTTCTTCCGTGCTTCTATTTGTGCATCCGATAATGCAGCAGGAATTTACTGTTATCGGCAATAAATATGTGAGGTTACGCACTGTGTTTGACCTCTATCGTGTTTCTTGCCTCTGACCAAAATATTTCCCAGCATGCAACGCGTGCTTTTAATAACAATGACGTCAGCTGAAACTTGCCTATAATGGCCTATAATATAGCCTAGATAGGTTTAATCTGTAAAGTGAAACATCAATAACATCTCCGTGAAGACAAGCAGGTAGCAGACCCACCTGAAAAGTTCCAGAGTGCACCTTCAATGCACCAACATCTAGAGTTTTATTTCGTCTTATCTTGGGGGAAGCTAGTATTTGCAAACTGAAGAAGTGTTGTCATGGCTTGATGCACTGACTTGGGGCTGTAATTATTCTGAAAGCTACAGATGAACCTGGAGGGGACTTGGAAGTGGGCTTGGTGGACGCTTGTGCCAACTTTGAGCCCCCGCGGATAGAAATGTTTGTTTAGTTTTCCGTTAGCGAGCATCTGACATCTCCTCTGCCACCTGCGAGCCCAAAGCCGGGGGTGGGTTTTCTCCGACGCAGCAGATTGTCGTCGATACAGCCCGTTAAAAGTTTCTCTCCATTTTGTGAGAGGGGTATGGATGCGTTTGGAGCAGTGTGGAGCAAAATGGTGCCTTGTGTTATGTGGATCTTGGATGTGTCAAATTTGTTGGCTTATATAAGGTTTTATAACTGCATTGACACCTTACCATTTTGGGTTTTGCAGTATGAGAAATGAAATTGTGCTTCACACCACAGTCAGGCAGTGTTAGAAGCGGAGAATTGCTAATGTGGTACATTATGCAGTTTTGACAAGGAGAAAAGACATTCAGTTGTAAAAAAATGAAAAAAATAAAAATAAAATAAAAAATCAGAGACTCAGCTGTACTTCTTGGATTATGTCATGACATCTCAAGGGCTGCATTTGTTAGGATTTTAGTGCCAGATCATGGAACAGTGTGGCAGAGTTGCAAAATAAACTGATACCTAGGTATAAGTCTACTTAATTCTAACAAGTATCAAGACTGGATAAGCTACTGGGTTGAGCAGGGAGTGATGCCGGTGATACTGGAAAAATTACATAACTGAATAAAATTTTGGACATTTTATGAACTCTAGAGGAGGAAGTGGTCTGTAGAAAACCAGAGCTGTTCACCTTTGCACTGCTGCACTTTCTGTATTACCTGTCACTACTAGACAAGCTACACTACAGGTCAAAAGTTTTAGAACACCCTAATTTTTCCAGTTATTTATTGCAATTCAAGTTGTGCAAGTCCAATGAAGACGTTGAAATGGTACAAAGGTAAGAACTGAACAGCCAGAGGTTAAGAAAAAGATAAGATAACAAAACACAAGTCCAAGCTCTGCCAAAACTACCTCAGGAAAAAAAAAAAAAGATGTTAAGCTTGAAAACATGGAGTGTCCAGCACAGTCTACAGGCTTAAACCCATTGAGCTGGTTTTGGGATGAACTGGACAGAAGAGTGAAAGATGAGCAACCTACAAGTGCCACACATTTATGGAAACTTCTACAAGAGACTTGGGAAGAACTTTCTGAAGAATATTAGATTTCTATTGAAGAAAGAATGCCACGAGTGTGTTCAGCTGTTACATCTGCCAAAGGTGGACACTTTCATGGATCAAAAGTTTAGAATAGGTTTTGGTCAACAGTAAACAATAAAGAGTAAAAAAGAAATTGGAAAAAGTGTGGTGTTCTAAAACTTTTGTATGTTATAGATAATATTGTAACTTTAACAAGGAGCCACTGCTGCTATGTCTGAGGTAATATAAGGTGAGGAGATGTGTGTATGTTTCAGTATTGTTTTTCTGTAAATAACTTTTCTCCATAATTTTTTTCTTAGGACTGCAAATAGAAATGCCAGGCTAGAATCTGGCACTAGCAACTTTGCCCTTGGGTATTATGTAACATGGGCATTGTCCTGTTAAATAAGTGCAAATAAATGAAATGAAAAACAAATTTTAGACCACGTGGTGATATTTTCAAACCTTTTTATTTTGTATTAAAAAGTATTTATTTGTAGGGGTGTAACAATATCCAAGTCTCACAATATGATATCGTCACGGTACAACATTTATTGCGATATTATGGGGAGGCTCACAATGTAACAATATCCAAACCTCTCGATACCATATTTTCACAATATACATCTCACGGTACAACATTTATTGCAATATTTTGTGGAGGCTCACAAAGCTGTTAATATGTCACCTTTTCCTCTTAAAATGCCTTGACAAGACTTAACCCAAAAGAACTAAGACTTAAAAGTGCTTAAGAATTGTTATTTCTATTATCTATTATAGTCTACATTGAAATGAAGCAAAGTATCATGGTCTATGTCAGGGGTGTCAAACATACGGCCCGGGGGCCAGATCCGGCCCTCCAAGACCTTTAATCTGGCCCTCGGCTGATTTTCTACTTAAATATTTTAATGATATTTTCTATTAAAATCTTGTTAATTTTCTGTGGTGTTTATCACAGCAGCGTCTCCAGCGTCTCTGTACGTGGCCCCTCCCACCAGAGCAGCACAAATGAAGACTTGTCTCTTTCCAAACGCTCTTAAAGGACGATCGTTTTGACTGTTGACCGTGACACCCTCATCAGAAATATGTCAAAAATGAGAAAAGTGGAGCCGAGTGCAGGATTTTCCAAGAAAAATTGACTTATTCCTATGAACATACAAGTTCATGTTAAAACATTGTGTTGAAATTGTATTTTTCTTAAAGTTTCAGGTTGTTCATAATATTATAATATTTTGTAAAAGAAAGAGTTCATCAGTTAAAAAAGATTTCTGTAATAGATTTTTGTTTCTCTGCACAAATATTTGAACTTATTGCTATTTTTGGGGTTTATATGACATGAGTTTTCTGATCCGGCCCCTTTGGGATCAAAGTCGGTTGGATACGGCCCCCGGACCAAAATGAGTTTGACACCCCTGGTCTATGTAGTTCTCTGTCTTTTTTTTTTTTTTTTTTAGCTATTGCTGCACCATAACTCTTAATTTAAACAAAGAGACTTGTAATTTGATATATTGTGATGATCCATGATATTATTGTGAGAACTCTTGACGATACGATATCACAATATTTCGGTTATTGTTACTTCCCTAGTTATTTGTTATCACCGACATCGCCACTTGGTGTCGAACATTGAGCCTTGAGAAACAGCTCAACTAAGAATAACTGAACATTTAGCAGCCGCACTGTCACATCCACATTAAAGCAAACCTACGATGCAAAATAGATGAAAAAATATTTCTCAAAGTTGCATTTAGAGCACTTCATGCAATCCCTAATCACTTTCAAGATCCCTTTTTGCCGATCAACCCTATTTTCAGTGTCTCCGGCTTCTTTCTTCTTTCTCCAGTTTTATTTTCTTGATTGGTGGTAAACATAGGCTTATATAGTCATTTTAGAACAAATGAAAAAAAAAAAAAAGTGCTGCTTGCTCGGGTAATCTGCAGCTATCCATCAGAGGCGCCCACTCTTTGTTGTGTTGATGTTTACGAAATCAGCTCCCATTGGGCACCGCAGTTTTCTAACACAAAATCTGGCTGACTTGTTTCTTTTATTAAGTCGTTTTAGATGAATATTGAGATTTAAAATGCAAAAACGACAAAGTAATGATCCATGGATGTCGTAGATTCTAACTATATAGCAGGTTCAAGGACAATATGTGTATAATTAGCTGACAGTTGCGCTATATTTACTATGCGAAAGACCAGAGGTTATTTGTGAGCAACCGCAGCTCAAACCACACCACCACTATAGGACGCATATTCCTCCTGCCCATCCCTATAGCATCCTGTTCACACACATCAGCCCCGATCAGTCAAACTCTGTCACTCCGCTGCTAGCCTGATGAGTGGAGCCAGCGTCATGGTCACACGCTGTCAATCACTTAGCCAGCCCACAGACAGCCGGACAGCCCCCGTGTGTACCTCGTCTCCCTCTGTTGTCTCCTCATCCATTTAACCGGCCTAACTTTTACTTTATAAAGATAAGTAGAGCTATAGAGTGGATGGGGCAAATTGACTTGGGCAGTGCCACGGCTAAACGCTGGCTTATCCATCAACCGCTAATGCTTTGGTTTACTGCAGTGGTGATACATAAGGATAAACGAGACATATGCTACACAGACAATGGTAGTATATAGTCTTTTTAAAGGACCCTTGTGAGCTTTAACCGTGCACTGTGTAACTTTCTCGTTGGGGGTCCGTCACCTACTTGTTTCTATGGATTGCTCTGCCTGGAATGTTCCATAGTCTGACATTAAACAGCTCTACCTTACATCTACTCAATTATATTTAGTATTATAACTCAAAAATAAGAAGGAATTCTGACTGAGAGCAGGGTTGCCTCTCCACAGATCTGGCCTGTAACTTGGTCTGGTTTGGCCTCCATCAAAGTTTAAATCCATTAGGGCTGAGTATCATTCAGAAGTTGCCGATGCGATACATACCTCGATACATAGGCCAAGATACAGTGATCTTACTATTCGACACGATTCACAATTTAGTATTTCAATTCGATTTCGATGCAGTTAAAGGCTACTCTTTGTTAAACTACTTCTTGTGCAAAGTTCATATGAAACACAAACATTTTAATCATCAAAACAGTGAATATGTCAAATGTGTCGCATAAACGAGTTTCCTTCCTCTAAACAAAACTGTAGTGCTGTAACAAAATAATTTAGTAACATATACCAAAAAATACTCTTGGTGATATATTGATACAGCAGCCCACAATATCGATACGGTATCATCAAATTAAATGGTACGACATATCGCTATTTCAATATTTTTGCACACCCCTAAATACCATACTGTGAAACATTCCAGACAAAGCAATACCATCTCCACGGAGAAAAGCATTTGATGGACCCTCCACCAGAAAAGTTACACAATACACTTTTAAGCCATGTTAGAATGTTGTTCCCTCATTAAAAAACATGGAGTTGTGTTTTGTTTCATTCACACATGTCTGAGTAACTCAAATGCTCTGTTCCATCTTATGTCATGTTGTGGTAGTTTTCAAGTTACCTTTTACCTTTAGTTCAGTAAAGATTGGCAATTCCATATCTAAAATCATCCAAATGGGTTCTAGCGATTCTTAGACTGATTCATCAGCCGGTTTCACTTCGTGGAAACCGTCTGACCTCGCAGCATTAGGATTCGTTCGCTCAACGGTAAGTGGATACTTTTTAATTTAACCAATCGCTGCTATTTGGTTGTGACGAATGTATTGCGCCAAATCCTGTAGGAAGAAGGACAATAACGTCTTTCCCCTTGGTAAAATTCACCAAACATTCTCTTTTACACCGTAATTTGTATTTTATTTTGAGTTCCACTGGTGGACGGCAATGGACTGACACACTTTGTGTTTGTTTGTGTTTGAGTGTGCTCTGAGATGCTGCTAATGAATTGCCTTATGGGATCAATAAAGTTTTCTGAATCTGAATCTGATCTTTGTTCCGGCTTTAAATCCTCGATCTCGGGAATCGTTGCCAATACAGAATGTATGGCTTTGTAGACATCCATCTCGACCGCTTTGTTTACTGTTGTGTTGGACCACAAAAGGGTCCCAGACAGGCACTTGAGTTTGAATTCATGGCTTCACAGCTCTTTGCTGATTGGCCGGTGCGCAGTCTACAACTTCCGGGGTTCTAGCAAACCGTCTAGTGTGTTCCGATTCCTGACCTAGTCACTGGAGAGAAATTAAATTGAGTGGAGGCACTAGGTGGCGCCAGCCTGGCTAAGTGATTCTAGTGTGTGGAGTTAAAAAAACACAGTGAAGCACTTCCTGTATTACCACATGACATCACCTGGTGTAACAGAGCAATTTTTGTTTGAGAGAAGAACTCAGTCTAAATATGCAGGGTCTGTGCATTAAACATGTATGAATGAAACAAAACACAACTCCAGGTACGTTTGTGATGAGGAAACAACGTTATAACACAGATCAGAAGATGGCGTAATATGGACGCTTTAAATCACCAAGGACATTTCCACATAAGGGGGCGTGTGGAGGAAGTTGAAAGTTTGAAAAGTCCAGACACCTTGATTGTAGAATGAACGGCTAATTGGAAGACAAAGGGCAATGCGGAAAAATGGGTTAATAACTGTAATTTTTAACTTTCGGTAATTTTTGATTTGAGAAGGTCTGGGATTTCTAATTAGCTTTGGGGTAATGATGATGAAATTGTCACATATGAGTGATTTTGCAGTTCTTTTTAGTAGCCTACTTCATTAGAAAAGTGAGGGCACAAACTTGAAACAAAACTAAAGTCAGTTAATTGTAAAGCATGTATGTATGTGTTGGCGAATTTTGGATATTATGGCAAATATGTTTACATGTGATAGTACATTTAAAACGAATAATAATGCCTTAGATTTGCACAGATACCCACAATATTAGGGCTTAGGTTAAAGAAAACATACTACTTATTATGAAACTATAACATGTCTAGGTCATTATTTTACATTTCCTTCATTGTAAATTGTAATATTGGTCAAAAACAGTCAGAACTACAGGACTAAAAACTGTGCCTGTTCATATTATTTCATTGTAGATTTCCTCTTACATGTTTGTGTTGGTGAAAAACAGTATGCTATCGCTGGTGTGATAGGCCTGCTGATTAACCGGAGACTGAATCAATCACAGAGCAGCATTGTTTTTTGGGTGGAAGCCAACGGTGAAGCTCCCAAGCGAACCAAAACAAACATAGTGACGCAGACTGACGTACCTCAGCCTATTTTTGCTCAGATGCATACTATATTTGACTATGTGACACTGGTAATGTAGTGCTTATGGTAGTCCAATTTGTGGGTGTTGAAGTTTTTTCTGTAGGGTCACGTGACTTCTCTGTTGTTCCCAATCTGGTTAGGATGGTCGGATTCTCCAAACAAAGCTGAAACGGTGATGTAGCTCCAAAGGTAAAGGAGTTAGGGGCTAGGACCTAGGACAGTGATCTCCAGTTAAAATTACCTGATGGCAGAAACACTTTCACATCGCAAAACCAGGGTCCACAAAAATCAATCAAGAAAAATGACGATTAAAAATAAATAAATGTGCATTCAGTACTTGTATCATTTGCGTGTGTTTGTTTAAATACGTTCAAATGCATTTTAAATACCACAAAAATAGAAAAAGAATTTCCGCTTGCTCCCTGCATGCTTGCTTAAGGGAAGGTTTAGTTTTCGAAAGTAAGCAACCCTGAGTGACTCTCTCTGTAACTGCTGCTGGGAGCCTTTTCATTTTGACCTTTGGTATTTTTATTTCACTATTTTGTCCATTAAAAAAAAAAAAATCCTATTCATAATATAGAGCCTGGCTCCAAATTCACTTTTGTAACCACTAGCATCATGAGTGGAGCCAAACGCTATGGCTCGCTTAGTCCACTTCCTTATACATTATTCCTTATACACTATTGGTCAATTTTAGGTATTACACTTAAAGTTGATGAGGGAGTATGACGGTAAACAATGTAATGTATCTATCTGAATTGATGCATTCAAATTGGGGTTAGGGTCTTGGCATCCGGAATTGGCCCATGGGCTGCCTATTATAGACACAGGACGTAGGAGCTAAGATCTGAACTATTCAGAACGAGCCAAATTATGCTCAAATACATGGAAGTAAAATTGGGTACAGGACCCTTAAATGTTAGAGTATCAACAAAATGTATGTAAGTCAATATAGCATCCAAAAATCATAGGGACCAACATGGTGAGTCCTGGAGCTTGTATAGATCTTTAAAGGTGCACTAAGTAACTTTTTGTTTGGGGGTCCATCACCTGCTTGTTTTTATGGATATGCCATTGCTCCGCCTATATTCCACAGTATGACTTAAACATCTCTGCATTACATTTATTCAATTACAGGTGGTTTTATAGCTCAAACATACCTAAAAAAAAAAAAAAACAGGCATTCTGACTGTGAGCGGGGATGCCTGTCCACAGATCTGACCTGTAACTTGGTCTTGTTTGGCTTATGAAGATAGAAAGTTGAATGCCATACTGTGAAACATTCCAGACAAAGCAATAACATCTCCATGAAGATGAGCATTTGATAGATCCTCCATCAGAGAAGCTACAAAACGCACCTTTAACTGAATTCTTAACATTTTTTTTAACTGTCTTGCTCATTTGGGCCCATAATTAGATTTTCTGTTGTCATAATGCAGTCTCAGTTGTGTAAACCATGGAAAACGCATGCTTTTGTACAGTGAGAAAGATCAAGAAAGACTTCGAAATCCCCTCCGCCAACGTGCAACCTTGTTTTTCAAATTGAGCTCCCCAAAATTTTCAAATTGAGACAAGGACAAAGAAAACAACTAAAGTCTATTGACGAAGCTTCAAAGACAGCAGCGCGGTGAGAGCGCACGATCAATGTGAGAAAATCTAGCGCCAATTAAATTTTGGATCCTGATTTTGATATTCGTGTGTGAAAAGACTAGTTATGTGCACATCTGTTGCAGCATTGAACTAGCTTTTTTTTTTTTACATCTTTATTGACAAATTTAAAACTTTTCTTCACTTCTTTTTTCAAACCTGTCAATACCACAGGCTACTCGGGTGATTCATGCGAGGTACACGTATTCTTGGTTCACGTGAAATGGAGCACTCAATGTTACAGCGAAATTGCTTTCCCCTGAATCAGGCCCATTCAGAGCAGTGCCTGGGTTAATGATGACATATGTAATTAAAATCATTTAGCAGATGTGTTTTCATACGAGACTGTTCGGTGAGGCGTCAGTGCACCTATTTCTGCTTCCTCTGCGAGTGCGAGGAAAAAAATGACATACACATTCGATGCATCATTTTAAAGACTGAAATTAATGTTCATTTCTGTATGATATGTACGATACACGCAGTTATTGAAGGTGCACCGTGTAACATTTCCAGTAAAGGGTGCGCATCTGCTTGGAAATGTTATTGCTAGAATGTTCCACAATATAGATTAAACCTATAAATCACGAGGGAGTCAAGCAGGTTACAGCACGACGCTACATTACAGGTCAGATCTGTGGAGACTGCCAATATTCGCAGAAGGAATTACTGTATTTTTGAGCAAGAAACACCTGTAATGAGTAAATGTTAGATGAGTATGTTTAAAGTTATACAATTGAACATTCCAGGCAAAGCAATAACATCTCCATGGAGACAACCCTCCACCTGAAAAGTTGCGCAGTGCACCTTTAATATATTTAAACAATGCTTCTGCAACTCTTTACTTGAATTGTGATGATGCAAAATGAACACGTATACTAGTACACAGGGTTAGGAAGTTGTATGTAGTAGTATGCGTAAGAGTATTTTTAGATGAATACTTGGAGTTTTGTTTTGTTTCATTTGATTGCAATATTTCTTTTGCAAACTGTGGTACGTTTAGGTCCTTCAGGTGCTACAGGGATAAAATATTTGCTGAATTTAAAGTGAGTTTAATCCACATTCTTGTCCTCCTTTAGGTACGTCCTTGTGCACAAAGTCATAACTGTAGAGTTGTCTAGACAAAATTTAGATCTGGTTTAGCCCTAATAAAGGACTTGGTTAGCCTCATTTTACACATGGTTTAGATGTAACCTTGCGCAGCATGCTCCCACTAGTGTGACGGGGCTCACCCATCAGTGGGTCGAGGACTGCACCAATCACAGAGCAGCATCGTGGTTTGGGTTGAAGCCAAACACAAATCTCAGAAGTGAACCTAAACAAACATGGTGACGCAGACTGACGTACCTCAGCCTGTTTTAGCTCAAATCCAAATTTGTTTTTTTGAAAAACATGCAGAGGGAAGCGCTTCGTGCATTAGTGGATGGGAAGGGTGTCTGTAAAAGTCCCAGTAGGTCCTGATTAGGACTGTCAAGAGAATCAAAAAGCAGATACTAATTGATACTAAAACCAATATCGAAATTAGATATTAATTTAAAGTAATGATACTCAAAAAAACACATAGACAGGACACAATTTGATCTTCTTACACAGTTTTAAAATTATGTTGAACATTATCAGAACCAGTGTAATACCACATAGTAACTTAAAGAACACATAATTATTTTGTGCCGAAATTCACACTTTTGTCTAAAGAATGGAGTCTTTTTTCATTATCATTGGGGTATCAAAATCGAGTATAAAGTATATTTTACTGAAGAAGCACTCTAAAAACTTAAGTCCAGTTGACAGAATAAATATATATGTTTTTCTTTTGCTATAGATCATCTGGCAATATTTCAGAACTTAACACACATCAGCCATTACATCAGCCTTACCTTGCACGATGAGGTAGACGTGTGTGAGGCGGGGCTTGTTGTTGGCCTGGAAGGTGCAGGTGTAGGGCCCCTCATCTGTCACCTGCACTTTACTGATGTGGATGGAGAAATCACTGCTGTTGTTGTTCAGGAGGGTGACGCGTTTGTCCAGGGTCCACTTGTCCCGCCCCGTGAACATGATGTTGGAGCGGTTGAGCCAGGCCTTGTGGGTGACCTCCTCGTCGATCTGGCATCTGCACACACAGTTTAATACGAGGTTAAAACATCGCTACGGGGGACGTGGTGAGTCACGGCTGATGACGCAGGAGCAGACGCAGCAGTATCTGGCAAAAATGGAATACGGAGAACAGTTTAATGGGTCTATGGGGATGTCATGTGGTAATACAGGAAGTGCTCCACTGTGTATTTAAACTCCATACAGCTTCACTAGAATCTGGGAATCAGGAAGTGCACTGTTAACATTCTAATTGTTGTTAGTTTTACTGCAACTGAAAAAACTGTGACATGCCCTTAAAAACCCATTTTGTTGAATAATTGGGGTGCTAAGAATGTTTAATGTAACTGAGGATTAACTTTGGATGTCTATATAATTGTTTCCCAAAGAGTGGGTCGCAAGAGATTTTTTTGGGGGTCACCTTGTCAAGATCTGCATGTAGATCTGCAGTAAACATATGCATGCATCTCCGTGCACTCCGAGCTGTTCACTTTTTCAACAGCACCGCCTTGCCTAACCAATTTTCTGTGGGAAACAATGATTACTTACAATTTTTCCTTGTATACCATATTTTTCGGACTATAAGGCGCACTTAAAATTGCTTAATTTTCTGAAAAATCACCAGTGCGCCTTATAATCCAGTGCGCCTTATGTATTAATTCTGGTCGTGCTTATTGAGCTTGAACCAATTTTTACATATTCCA